>NW_011494717.1:9896270-9953670 GCF_000754665.1 Bison bison bison
ACGGTTCACATATTGCTGAAGCCTGGCTTGGAGAATTTTGAGCATTACTTTACTAGTGTGTGAGATGAGTGCAATCATGTGGTAGTTTGAGCATTCTTTGGCATTGCCTTTCTTTGGGATTGGAATGAAAACTGACCTTTTCCAGTCCTGTGGCCACTGCTGAGTTGTCCAAATTTGCTGGCATATTGAGTACAGCACTTTCACAGCATCATCTTTCAGGATTTGAAATAGCTCAACTGGAATTCCATCACCTCCACTAGCTTTGTTCGTAGTGATGCTTTCTAAGGCCCACTTGACTTCACATTCCAGGATGTCTGGCTCTAGGTGAGTGATCACACCATCGTGATTATCTGGGTCGAGAAGATCTTTTTTGTACAGTTCTTCTGTGTATTCTTGCTTAGTGTTCAGTAAATTAGTAAACCTTTAAGTCTAAGGTCGCATAGTGTCTTGAAGCCAAAAGATTGAAAAGGCTTGCTACAAGGGGTGTATAATGAATGATCATTTTTCTAAGAATGATGATGTTCATGCTTATCAATATTTGCTTCAGTAAGAGCAAATTTTAACTTCCTTCTTGTTCTCAAAATAGCTAACATAATCACTAAGTTAGGAAGCAGTTTTTAACCTCATTGTTTTGGCTCACGGTGGAAGGACAGATTCATGAAGACCTGCCACTTGCATTCCTTTCTGCCCAACACAAGCACCTAGGTTTCTGAGTTAGGCTTACAGTGGAGAGAGAAGCTCCAGGAGCAAGGATCCAGGGGGCTGAGCCCTGACACTTTGGGGCTTTCTTCTGATGTTTGGGCCTTGATTTCCAGGAAACTCATGGGTTCACAGCACTTCTTTCCCAGGGCTTCCAGCTCTCGGATATTCCACTGGTTCTCATTTTTTCTCAATGTTTCCATCTCCACAAGGATCTGTGAATTGGTCCATTGTTGTTTAGTCACTAAATTGTGTCTGATTCTTTGTGACCCCAAGGAATGTAGCCCTCTAGGCTCCTTCTCTGTCCACAGTTCTTTGGAGTGGGGGAATCGAACCTGCATCTCTTGCATTGGCAGGCAGATTCTTATCGTTGAGCCACCAGGGAAGCCAAATTGGTCTATGACATTAATATGAATATAATAGCTTTTCCTTAGTTTTCAGAGCAGAGTGTGGATGTGCATAGGGTGATAAGTCAGTTGGGTTTTAAAAATAAAGTTCATTCTATCTCATCTTCTTCATAAAAATGTATATGATTTGTTATGTCTACAACATGATTTCAGTGGGTAATTACTTAATACCAAAAGGTAATGGCATGGTTCTTGATTACAAGTGTTTGGTAGGAGTGGGTAATGACTAAAGCTCTTAATGTGTAAAATTAATGTATAAAGTGGAACCCTTATATTGTTGTTGGAGGAAAGGTTGAACACCAATGTTGTCAGATTTTACTGTGTGACCTTTTATTAAAGAACATGTAATTTGATCCTGGTATGTCTGATTTTGAGTCTTATAATATAGGGCTAATAATTATATTGGACTTTTTCTGCACTGGTTAAAATTCAGACATGCTGTCTTTCACTAGCAGCACTAATGACTTTAATGAGTGGATAAGCCTTTAGTTTAAAACAAAACAAATGATAAGTTAATATAATATTGTAACTAGGACCGTAACAGGGAATGGACATCCTGTCTGTGAACATTATCTTTTATAGACAGCTTCAACAAAATAGAGGTCATACCTGAAAAAGACTGAAATCTGCTACCTTGCCAACTTTAAACTAAAACCAAGCCAGTAATTTGAAGAATTTATATATCAGTGGAAAATTTATTTTACCAACAACCTTTTTTTCTCTTACATGTAAAGAGCTTTGCCCTCCTGCTTTTTAATCCCTCCCATCCCTACTCCACCCCAATCTTTGAAAAGGATGATGTAAGATTGGGTTATTTTGTGCCAAGTTTTCATCCTGAAACACGTTTTTATAGCCCTGTTTCTCTGAGAAAAGTTTGTGACCAAATGGCAATAATGTTTCCATGTTTCCATTTCCTCCTCTGATCTTGTGCTTTTGTGCAAACTTCAGTTTTGTCAGAGTTTGACATGACCAGTATAATATGTGTGCTAAAGAAAATTACATTGAAAGCTTTTGAGGATTTATTCATTATACTCAATATGTATTGAGTATATGTGGTTCCTTGGGAAAAACATTCAGTGTACGTGGTTCCTTGGGGAAAAAAAGACTGTAGAGGGTATTATCTTTAAATTTTAGATTCTTCTGTTCTTACAATTAAAAAACCCTTCAAAATATTTGTTTGTAGGTATCATTTGTTTTAGTGATTGGTTTCTGTTATTTCTATTCTATTAGTGACTCTTCATTTACTTTTTGCACATACTTTCTTAAGGACACAGATAAACTTTGGAGCCCTGTTTTTTCTTGGTCAGTAGAGAATTTAATATTAAAGGTCCAGATGGTAGAAACAACTGAAATGGTTGTCAGTAGGAAAATGACTAAAAATACTTTGGCATAGAATGAAGCAGTAAAGGACCAGGTAGATTTCTGTTTACTCACATGGAAAGTTTTCTGAGTTAAAAAAAAAAAAGCAAATATCAGAAAGATGAGCAGAATTGTACGTTTTTATGTTTTAAAAAAGCTAAAGATCAAAATCATAGTATATATTCTCTACAAGGGAGTGTGTGTGTATGCGGGTGTGTATATGTGTACTGGACACTAATGGTAGCTGATACCTAATGAGTACTTGGGTCACATGTTTTTAGTATGCTGTACCCATTAACTCACTCAGTCCTCACAGCAACCCTATAAAGTTGGTTACTACTGTTGCCCCCATCTTATAGATGATGAAGCTGAAATTCAGAAAGGGGTCTCTTCAGTTCACTGTCTGTCTGCCACCTGTCCTCCCATAATCTCAGGAAGAAAGCCCATAGCTTTTTACTTGGTACCTTATTTAAAGTGTGTTTCTTCATTTGTAGCTTTGATCTTTTTCCTACTTTCCACTCCATACTCAGTACAGACAGTATTTCCTAGTCAGTCTTCAGTTTCCTTACACACTTTGTTGATCAGAGCAGTTTTGCATGTATACCTTTCTGGGCTGATTTTTATAGACTGTTTTGGAAGGATCCCCCATCATTTTAGTTCCAAAGGCTAACATAGCTTGAAGACTAACTGGGTCCAAGGTCTGATTCAGCCCTTTTGCCCAAATTCTCAATTCTCGATAAATGTAGCTGAGCCAAGGCATACTGCTCCCCTCTGCTCTCAACAGCCACTTCACCTCTCTCCGGCCCAGCTGCCCTTCCCATCAGGAGCAAGTCTCTAGTGAAACACCAAGGCAGAGCACTGCTTAGCCATAAGACAGATGGCGGTTTATGGCCTGACTGTAACTTTCTGGTTCTGTTAACCTAGTGCAAATTACATCTCTGTGACTCAGTTTCTTTATCTATAATCCTCATAGAAATTTTGCTAAGATTGAATGAGAGAATGTATATAAATTGTTTTAAGATCAGTTCAGTTCAGTTCAGTCGCTCAGTCATGTCTGACTCTTTGCAACCCCATGAATCACAGCACGCCAGGCCTCCCTGTCCATCACCAACTCCCGGAGTTCACCAGTGCTTGGCATATTGTAAACACCAGATACCTAATAAGTGGCTGTGTTATTATGACTGTCATCTCAATCAATGTCATCATCTTTCTCCTCCTCTTGAAATACTTGGAGATCCCGATTTTTGAAAATTCTACTCCAGATACTTCCCATCAGGACCAGAGGTATTATCAGTCCCCTGAATTCATTTAGGATAGGCTGGTGAGGGAAATACAGGAATAGACATGAGAATATCATGGTAACTATGACAACCATGACCATCAGTGGGCAACCTCAGACTGCTGACAGGCTAGACCTATTGAGTATTAAATCTGGATACTGCTCAGCCTCTGAGATCTTCAGGCTGAAGCAGGCTTTCAGTCAGAACGAGAAGGTCTGGAAAGTCTTCAGCGCTCTAGTGAATCCATACTGATTTTGGGTTGGGTCTTAGTCTTAAGAACTCTTACATGGATCAGATTTCCAGCATTTTTAGGAATTTTAAGAAAGGTCAGTATGGGCTTTTCAGTTCAGTCCGGATTTAGAGGTTTTCAGGATTCCCAAAGGGAGTCCTGGAAGTAAGGAAGTCTTCTTCTGTGTTGACCAGATTGTCTGGGTCCTGAGTTGAGCTGGTTACAGAATGAAGTGGGATCTGAGGATCTGCCTGTCATTTGGGCCTTTCTGGAGATCTGAAAGGAGGCTTTTGCACATAATCCCTGTTCCTCTGCACGATCACTGTTGCTTGCATACACGACAACTAGAAAGTTTCAGTTACTTGCAGAGTGAAGAGAGGGCCTATCCGGACCCTGACCTTGGACTGACGAATTCTGAACGCAAAGATTACAGTAGGCCTCAGGGCAGCTTTACCCTGTTAAGCCTGGCATGGAGCCTCTTACTCCCACCAGCTTTTTGGAGCCCTGTCTGTCCTTTCTTAGAAATTAAAGTCGCTTCCTTCTTCATTTTAACAAGTCATTTTTAACTTTTACATCATTGGCTTAACACACTCGTCAAACAGATTAAGAACTTTAAAAATATTATTTAGATTTTTTTGCCCCCTTCCTTTTTATCTTTCATTTTTTAAAGAGAAAAGACAAGTGGTAACACGTACATTAAAAAATTTTAATTTAAGAAAGAAGTACATTAAAAATTGATTATTTTTCTCATTAGGAACTTCTTTTGAGAACATGATGCATTTTCTCATGTGGATGTTATGTGGTCCTGTCCGGTGCAGGGCACGGCATTTAGCATCCTCAGCCCTGCCTGTTGCTTGAATGACCCCTCAGATATTGAGACCATTTCATGGTGCATGTCCCCATGCATTTCCATATCCCCCTAAGAGGGTGCTGTCACCCCCATTGAGAGGGAAACTAATAACCTTTTTCCTTTGAGTTCCAGATTATAAAATGAGCACTTTGTTAGACTGTTTATTTGAGAACCTTAGTCCTATTCTTAGCAGAGATTTCTAGGAATCCCAGAAGTACTTTACTCTTACTCTGTGGTTGTCAAGCCTCTTCTTTCCAGACCAGGATCTCATCTCTTGGGACATAGCTTCCGCAGAAACAGTGTCACATAGCTCAGGCTGGCACATTTCAGGTGTGGCCTTGCCCTTCTGTGTTACGGCACCCTTCAAATTGGGCTGCATGGAGACGTCTGCTTTGGGGCCACAGTAAGGGTATCATGACTTTTTAAGATTACTAATTTTTCCTAGTGTGACCAGCCCCCTACTAATAAGTTACATTTCAAATTGTATGCGTATGTTGATTATTTGGACTCTGGGACATGCTTTGCCATGGAAACCATTCAGTACATAGTTAGGTTACCAAGGAAACTAGATGTTCTCAAGCCATAGTGCCTGCCGTGTAGAGCAGCACATTTAGAGGGATAGGGCCCAATCCTTTTATTCCTCTTCAGTGGCTGTCACTTGTATAGCTTGCCTTGCTGGGCAGTGGCAGGGGGCCAGCAGTGATCCAGTCACAGCAGATTGGGCAGACTCAGTTCAGCCAGTACAAGTCTATATACCATCTTTCTAAATTCCATATATATGCATTAATATACTGTATCAGTGTTTTTCTTTCTGACTTAGAAACAATGACCCTATATATGAGACAGCAAAAGAGACATAGATGTAAAGAATAGACTTTTGGACTCTGTGGGAGAAGGCGAGGTTGGGATGATTTGAGAGAATAGCATTGAAACATGTATATTATCATATGTGATATAGATCACCAGTCCAGGTTCAATGCATGAGACAGGGTGCTCAGGGCTGGTGCACTGGGATGACCCTGAGGGATGGGATGGAGAGGGAGGTGGGAGAGGGGTTCAGGATGGGGAACACATGTATACCCATGGCTGATTCATGTCAATGTACAGTAAAAACCACTACAATATTGTAAAGTAATTAGCCTCCAATTAAAATAAATAAATTAATTTTTTAAAAAGTATATACCAAGAGGTCTGCAAACAAAGCTCAGGCATGTCTTCTCTATATAAAGTATAAATGCAGGGCAAACCACAGCTGAGCTGTCGCTTGGCCCTGGATTGTTGTCTGAAACAGTGGTGATCACCTTTCCTTTATTGCTTGTGAAATCCCCTGTGCATCCCAAAGCCAGGGCAACTGGAGCCAGAATGAACATAGAGCGAATGGGGTACTTTTTTTTCTTCCTTGTGTTATCAAATGTCCTTGCAAGAAATTACTATTTCTGAGCCTCCATGTGGGCCCTCTGTCACCCAAAGAAAGCCAGCCAGCTCAAACCAAACAGGAGTCTGTCCACAAATGCTTATTAACCCACGATCTAGGTTCTTGAGTATTAACCACGTTTCTCTGTTATTTGCCACTTATTCCAGTAAAGATAGGAACCGAGTGACCTCTAGACCCATTGTAGTCTTCTAAAGACAGGGGTGGTAAGAGTATTAGTGCTCTCCTGTTTTTATTGCCTGTTTTGAAATTAAGCTGAATTTGGCTTAAATGTTTATAGTGCCTGTTTATCGCCTGCCCTAGCATGGTGGGTTAGAGTCACCTTGCCAAGCAGTGCTGAGCCCTTCCGTGTTACTCCTGGGCCTCTTCACTTTGTGTCCTCTAGTCAGGGAGATGGCTGCCATCCTCCTGTCTTGTCATCACCCTTTGGGCCTTCCTCATTTTATAGTCTGTTATTTCTCATCTTTGTATGCTGTCTTACTCAAAATATTTTCACTTTACATACATATTGCACTTCCGACCTTAGAAGTATATTCTCCACATTTACCTTTGCAGGCTAGATAGGACACGCATGGCCATCTCCATTTTCCAGAGTTAAAGTCACAGCTCAGATACCTTAAAGGCCTTGCCCAACTCTCCCCCTTTCCCGACAGGTCTGGAGCTGGACCTCAGGGCTTCTGAGGCCCAGGTTTCTCATGCTCTTCCCACTGTGGCAGTCTGCGTGCCTGTGCTGTTGCTGCTTCCTGCAGCCCTGGCTAGATGCTTAGTTGCTCAGCAGACCCCATGGACTGCAGACTGCCAGGCTCCTCTGTCCATGGAATTCTCCAGGCAAGAGTACTGGAGTGGGTTGTCATGCCCTCCTCCAGGGGATCTTCCCAACCCAGAGACTGAACCCAGGTCTCTCATATTGCAGGTGGATTCTTTACCGTCTGAGCCACCAGGGAAGCCCGTGAATACTGGAGTGGGTAGCCTATCCCTTGCTGTTTTCCTGCTTTGGGTTTTTACTTCAGTGCTAACCATCCCTGGTAGAGAGCTAAACTTCCTTCTCCAGCTGCTCTAGACAGAGTTCTTGGCGCTTTGGCCCTGCTGTACCTCTTCAGCAAATTGGCAGTCTCAGACTGCCATGACTCCTGCCGTGACTTATTTATTAGTGAATTAGTACCTTTGCATATTTTATAAAGTGAATTAATGCCTTTAGGTATTCATCTTGATGGTTAATAATCATATTTTGTTTTTATATACTGTCTTTTCATCAGAAGCATATATTATCTTCCATTATGTAGGGGAGGTTAACTAGTTAATTACTTGTCTAAAATCTTAATAGTAAGAGCAGAAGAGGGGAAAGGGAACTCATTTCTTTGAGAAGCTCATGTGAAACAGATGTCGAACTAGGAACTTTAAATATATGATTTCATTTCATCTTCACAAAAGTTCTGTGATGTTTCTGTAAGATGGTATAGAAAAACTCAAATGAACTTTTTGGCCAACCCAGTATTTTGAAAAAACTGTAGGTCACACAAGCCAAGTAACTTATACTGCAGGGAAAAAGTAGATGAAATATTGAAATCTAGCCTTCTCTGTTCTGAAACTCACGTTCAGTCTACTCTCCTGTGTACCTTCCTCTTGGGCAAAGGGCTCAGTTTGCAGGGCTTACAGTAACAAACAGAAAGGTGCCTGGGACACTGGGTGACACAGAGGGGGAGGAGGTAAGCTGGAGGACAGCTATTTCTTTTTCCTGATAACTCCCAGGAAAGAGCAAACTCACTCCTTTTCTTTTCCTCTGAAGATCATGAATGTATTGACAAATGCTCCGATATAAGTTTGAGCTTGTCACTTAGTTGAACCAGATGGTAAAGAGTCCACCTGGAGTGTAGGAGACCAAGGTTCAGTCCCTGGGTTGGGAAGATCCCCTGGAGAAGGGAATGGCTACTGTAGGGGAAGAGCAAATTAGCCAAAATGGCTCTCTGGCACCATATCTCGCCCCCTGTTTTGTAAATAATGACTTTGCATGGTTATGCAACTGCTGAGATAATTTGTAGACCTATGTAAGCACTACCTGAAAAGCCCTTGTGGCTGTATCCGCTGGGTCAACCGCAAGAGAATACAGCATGTCTGCTGCTTGTCTGCCTTGCTGCTGTGGCAGTCAAGAGAGAATAAAACATGTTTGCAGTTCCTACGGCTCCTCACATCTTCTTCCAGCTTACCCACTTGCTCCTTGCCTACCCTGGGTTAAGTGATCAGCGATGCAATTGGCATAGTTGGCAGGATACAACGAGACAGCTACCCACTCCAGTATTCTTGCCTGGAGAATTTCGTGGACAGAGGAGCCTGGTGGGCTATAGTCCATGGGGTCACAAAGAGTTGGACATGACTGAGCAAGTAACACTTCCAAAGTAATCAGGAGCAATGAGTCAGTGTTTTAGGAGCTGTTCAAGGAGGGCCCATTCAGAAACATCACCCACGCCAAGCAGTTAGAAAGCTGCTTGGAAAGAGTGGTGCTTCTCTCCTAGAAAGGCAGTGAGACCTGGGGAAAAGAGGGCCAGCCTGGAAGGCAGGAGTACCGTGTTGTGGTTGTATGACCCTAGGTCAGTAAGTCACCTCACCTGGCTGGGTTCCAGTTCTCTTAGCTGTGAACGTGGGAACTGAACTCGATGGGCCTCCCAGCAACTGCAGTTTTATTATCATAAACATGTCTTTAGCATATTCGTAGGAAAAGAATCTTTAGAAAACAAGACTGAGAGAATGATGAAAAACCTCTTGCTACTCAATGTCCTTGCCAATGACAGTTTTTCGTTGGGAACCTAGTGTCAGTAGCTCCCAGGGGTCTGACTCTTTTGCAGAAAATAGGGCACCACTGGAGCAGCGCTGCAGTCAGACTTGTGGGTGAGACGTTATTGATTAGTGAGTGACTGGGGCTAGTGTTTAAGGTCTTCAAAGATACCTGTGATTTGAGATTTTGCTCTGTAGGTTTTAAAGAAAACATATCCCAGGCCTTGAAATTTCTCTTGGACACTATTTACAGCTCTTCTCGCTGACTCCAGATGACTTGTGTTTATGCCCATGTGCTCCAGGCAGATCGGCTGCTCTGGAGGTGTGTAATCACTAAGAAAGGAGGATAATGGCATACTTGTTCACTGGACAGTCAAGTGTTCCTACAGTAATTCTTAAATAGCTAAAGCTAATAGCTAATTACTTATATAATAAGTATGAAAAAAAACTATAATTTAGAGCAAGATAGTTAATAATACTTTGGTCCAATTTGATCTCTTAATAAACTACAAAAAATTTAACATTTGTGGTTTAAACTGCCTCTGGCTTTCTTTCCCTAAATAGAAAATTCAGTTCAAATCCTTTCTTGGAGAAAGACAGGAGAATTTCCAGAGCTTTCAGGGGACCTTCCATCTTCCTTGAATCTAGCGTGGGCCTTTTTTTGGTCTTGGCGAGGAGAGGGGATTTTGCAGGAGCTGAGTAGCAAGGAGGAGCTGGGAGGCTTCCCTGCTCTACCATAAAGGCGTCTGTGGTTGGAGGTTGGGGAGGCAGGACTGGACAGAAGGAATTGCAGAGAACCAACAATTGAAAAAACCCAGGATGAATGATGCTGCCTGGCCCTTGTGGATTCATGCTGGAATACCAACAGAAATATCAGTATTTTGATTTGTAAAAATAGTGTGATACCAGAATACCAAAACTAGTAAAATTTCCCTTGGTGGAGTAAGGAAGGGAAGACTTCACAGAAGAAGTGTGATTTGAGCTGAGTTTTAAAGGACAGTCACTAACTACTAGGCCTTGAGCCCTAAAAAAACATCAGTTGATTTGGCTGGTGACGACAAGAAGAGTTTCACGTGGTGTTCGTTGCTCTGTTGTGTCTGGCTCTCTGCGACCCCATGGACCATAGCCTGCCAGACTTCTCTGTCCATGCACTTCTCCATGCAAGAATACTGGAGTGGATTGCCATTCCCTTCTCCAGGGAATCTTCCCAACTGAGTTACATGCTATTCCTTGCAGGAGTTCAGTCTGTAATTTTGCTGGGGGGCAGAGTGGGGAATGGTGTAGATAGCTCTTCTGTTCTTTAGTTCTGTTCGTTTATAGTTCTGTTCTTCATTCAGCTGCATCTTTTCTACCCCTTCTCCTCTTTGTAATAAAAGCTTCCAGTAATCACTTGAGCAGTTCTGTGTGTTATTCTTAGTGGGTAACACTTTGATACATTAACACCTCATAACATTTCACATAGAGTTGTTTTTTTCTCCCCAGTGACTTTAGCATTTAAGAATGCAAAGACACATTAGGATTTTGGATCCTGTTTCTTGGATGCTCCTCTTTTCAGAGGCTTATTCACAAATGGCTTTTTTTTCCCTCATACTTTTTCTTTAATGGGCATTGAATTGGCCCATTGTTTGTCACACCTGTTTTCTGAGCTGCTAGTTGGTGTATTTGAAAATGCAAAGCCTGTAGCAATCACTTTTTCTATCTAAAGGCTTTTGTTCTGCTTTATTCTGTTCATCTACGTGAGTATTTCTTGAGGTTGCGTTTTTGGAACAGCTTTTCAGTTCAGCTTCTTTTTGGTCAAGATTTTAGAGATTCTAGTCTAAATCTTAGCCACTTACATTGCTGTTTAATTAAAGCTGTGTTTAAAAAAAAAAAAGTAGTTCATTCATTTCACTTGTTTTGCTGTCTCTGAGACCTCCAAGTCTTTTTTGAATGTGTTGAATCAGAATTTTGCTGTTTTATTAGATGGCTTTCTGGAACCCCAAAGAAGTGCTTTTCAAAAGTGTGACCAGAAGACTGTTCATGTGTAGTATAGATTTCCTGAACTCGTCCCAGGACTACCAAGTTAGACTTTTGAGGCCTCTGAAATCTAGGCTTTTAAAAGCTTCATAGGTTGTGCTGTGCACATAAAATTTGGAAAGTTCTGTCTTGAGCATTTATTTGTATATTATATTTGGGATTTATTACCTAATTGTCTTTAGGACATGCTTGAGTGAGGTTTGGACTTTCTGCGGATTCTCTTTAATTTGACTTTTGTGAAGCATACTCCTCAGAAAGAGTAGGGTCATAGTTTCCCTGGTATTCAGGAGCATTACAGAGAAAATCAGGCTCCAGCAGTGTTATCTAAACCCAAGTCACCATAAGGCCTCTTGTTTGTGTGACACTTTGATACGTACAAGGGCAGCACACCTGCACGTGATGCTTGGAAATCACCCTCCTGGGTCACAGAGGGCCACATGGCACATTAGACATTAGAATATAGCTAGTCTAAGCTCTGGAGCCTTGTAATAATAGTAATTACCATAATGATACTTTGTATTTCTCAAGTGTTTCTAAGCCGAAGGCCTTCAAGTGCCCTGTTAAATATGGTATGCAACACCTGGGCAAGAGAACTCAGTGTTAAGTTTCTCATTTTATAGATTCAGAACCTAAAACTGAACAAGAAAGTTAAGCTTTGACACTTTGACACTTCTTTGGGATAATGACACATTCAACTTAGAGAAATGGGACTCTTTCCAAGAAAACGTTTGTGATTTCGGGGGAATTGGAGGAGCAGTAGTGGTAGGATATTTTGGTGTTCCAGATTCTATCCTAAGTGAAAATGTTTTTTGGTTACTTTAATTAATGCCTTTAATAACTAGAGGTGTTACCTGGAAAACACCATCATTTTATTAGAATTTCTGTGCATCTTATAAATCCCATGTTCCTTTGGGCTCCTTCATCTGCCTTTCCTTTACTGAGTCTTCTTTATTTTCAATCATTTATACAAGTCAGAATATTAAAAATAAAATAAATAAAACCTTCTAGAAAGGACCTTAAAGATCATATGATCAGGCCCCTTTGTTTTATACGACGAGATACTTGAGACTAGAAGGGTTAAGTAAAAGACTCACCCAAAATGGCCCAGAAGGTTTGGATATGAAAGATATGAACATTTAAATTCTATAGTCTTAACATATCTCAGTAGTGCTCTACTACAGCATTCTCAACTATAGTCACCACATTTTACATTAGACCCTCAGACTTTATTCATCTTACAGCTAAAAGTTTGTATCCACCTCCAACAACTTTCCTTCTGTTTCCAGAGTTCTTACATTTGTGTGTTTTATTACATCTCTGTTCTCAAATGAGCTGGAATATACATTAAGTGAATACAGTATAGGGTTGGGAGTCAGTCCAGGTCCTTCAGAGTCCCTGTATAGTTATCACCTTTTTTTTTTCTTTTTTTTTGCCATTTTTCTTTCTTTAATGTTCTTTTTAAGTTCACCTTTGGAGCCTACAGTATTTCCTTGCTATTACTACCTTTTACATTTTCTCCCATTTGCTTTTCCTGTGTTCTTCCCATCATCTCCCTTCTCTTTCTTCTGCTTTTGTGAACTAATAATACTGTTGCATTTTAAATAGTTAAATATCCCAGAAACATAAAATTAAGTTTTTAAAAAAATTCTGAATATGTTTATCATTTAGAAAAGGCAGACTTAATTAAAGAAAAAGTACTGAGAGACTTCTGGAATATTTGAGGTTTTTTTTTTTCTTAAGCACTTTAGCAACTGTAGAAATAAATCATTCTTAATTATCTCAATCTTCAGCATTCTTTAGCTCAGCAACAAGTGTATGCATAACTAGCATTCCTCTTATGGGTGATTTCTGGTGACTTTTGCCTTACAAATAAAATGAAGAACAATTCCTAAGATAACAGATTAAGAGAAGATAGGAAATTTATTCATCAAATAATTGATTGATAGAGAGGGATCATCTCCTTATAGCTAGAGTGCAGTGTAAAAATCTCAGTGCAGGCTGAGAATGCTGGTGACTTATGCAACAGAGTTCTTCATCTTCATACCCAGATGACTGAGCTAAAGGTACACAGTAAAAGTACTTGGGAAAAATGGAAAAGGTCTTACAAAAGTGTTAAATTAGGAACTTCTTATTTGAAGCAGTTCAGCTCGGTAAATATTTATTGGGAAACTGAAGAATAAATATTAGTGTACTAAAATCCAGGTGCTGGAGATACTGAACTACAGGAAGAGAAGTAGGAACAGTGAGGGAGCATAGTATTTATTCTTCCCTCTGGGAAAGGAAAACAGGGACAGAAATACTAACCACATAATTCCCCATCTTGACCACCAGAGGGGGCTGTCAGCCATAGGCAGCTCAGTTGCTGTTCCATCACGCTTCCGTTTGGAAAGCAATGGGGTGAAAGAAGTGTGATCTAATTGTTATATATCTGGATAATTCATATCATGAGATACCCCTGTGTTACGTTTACCAGAATTTTCTACATCACTTTCCTGTTTTTACCTCCTGGTACCTGAGAAGAAAATGAGAGTAATCTGATGTGATTTGTTTGTAGAATAATGTTAGTTATTATTGACTCCTCTTTTTCTGAAGCTTATAAATTTATTTGGGGGCACAAGTATGGATAGGTTTTTTTAAGTATATGTACCCACACTTAAGAGACAGCATGAGAAAATTTATTTCCTACTTTTTTCTGCCTGTAATCTTGCTATCCTAGTCAGTTTTTAGTCTTCCTTCAAGATTCAGATTAAATGTCATCTCCTCTCCAGAGCCTTTCTTGGCACTATTCTGTATAACAGAGCTAAGTGCTCTCTTTCATACTCCTGCATGGCCTTTATGCTCAATCAGGGTTTTTAACTTCATCGAATTAAAATTTCTTCAGTTTATCTCTGTCACTAGTTGGAAGATCCTGGAGACTACATGGTATTTATATTTCTTTTCCCATTGCTGTGTACAAAACCAAATACAAAACCTGGTGAGTATCAGTCACAGAGTGAGTAAATTTTAAAATATTTGTGAATTACAGTTCTCCATGGACTATTTAAAGAATATTGTATTATATATTAGTAGTTATGGAGCCTTTCCCAGAATTATAAATAAGCTATCAGAAATCATCTTACAAAATAATTGATTTTAGAAGACATTTAGAAAGTAGTATTTACCCTAAAAGGGAAGAGGTTATAGGGTTAGCTTTGCAGACCAGGCCCTATATGTGCTTTATCTTTTCTTCCTGTAGTTTGCTCCCAATGCAGCAGCTTTATGAAATTTTGAGACCTATTTGGAATTTTGATTTTGTGACTTGTTTGAAATGCATTTTTTTATTACTTTGATTAGAGAGAAATAAGTATTTTCTTTAAATGAGTTTAGGTAGTCTAGGGACATCTTTGAGTAGTAGGCCAAATTTGATTCAATATTATAAATTTTAAAGTGGAACTTAATGGGAAAATGTGATTCACTCCATTCAATTCAATTGATAGAAATCTTTTTCATTGCCAACTTTTCTTTAAAGTGAATTATGTGTTTCTGTTTAGAAAACAAATATATTGATGTATAATTTTTAGATTTCTATAAGGATGAAAATAGTAAGCTCTTTGACTTAAAGAAAATTGTAAGACTTTTTTTTTCCAGAAATAACATCCCAGTTACTTCCCTGTATATGGAAAATTTCCATTTCTCTTATCTTGACTGGAGAAGTTTCTCCTGGGCAGTTTAGAACTCTAAAGAAAAGTATTTCATCATCTTAAATGAACATTTATCAAGTGACTGCAATGGGAAGGTCATACTACAGTCTCTTGGAAAAACCCCACTTATCCAAAGGTGAGACTCCTGGTAACCCCCAGGAAAAGAGCCATGCTCCCTGGACTCAGAGAAAGGGAGTGAGTCTGAGTATTGAAGAGCCTATTTTATTTTTATTTTTTAATTAATTTTTATTGGAGTATAGTTGCTTTACAGTGTTGCTGAAGAACCTGTTTTAAGGACAAACTCTGATTTTGTTTTATTAATATACTGACCTGGCAAACTTGGTCAGCCTATTTTTACACCCTCAGCATATATGAAGTAACATACATGAAGGTAGGTAGGCTGGTCTACGTATACTTTTGGCAGCAGCAGCAAATACAACTTTAAGAAAGCAGGAAAAAAAACAAAACCTAAATTACATTATATCAACTGACTTCTCCAGTGTTGGCTCCACATCATCAATAGAGTTTAATAGTGTAAAATTAATTCTGTTCAGCAGATTATTTAAGGACATGAGTGGGGAGATCAGACAAGCCTGGTTTCTAATCTCAGATACATTCACCCAGCCATTCAAGCTGAACTTTTCTTCTATGTCAGGAATATCATGAAAACAATTTAAAAACAAACTGGAAAGTTATCTGTCACAAATATAACAATAATTAACATCATTTCTGTATAAATGATCAGAAGAACACTTAAGATCCCATTGTAAAAAGATAAAGAATAATGTCTTTCAGTTTCCAAAAGAGGAATAAGACAACAAACAAATATCAAACCGTGTTCAGTGTCTGCTGATGATCTAGAAACTCAAAACAAAATCAGCAGAATACTTGCATCAGGTTTAAGTCTGCAGGACAGTAACCTATACAAACAAACTCAAAATGAAGAAGGGAGAAAAGACACAGATCTAGAGGAAAAACAAAAATGACTTTATATTATATAGTTTCATCAGGAAAGTTTAAAAATGCTGATATACACACAGTTATCTTAATAAGGTGGCTCCCACTTCATGCCTCACTATGTGATCCTACAACTATTGGTAGCAAAGGTACTTTTGGTAAAGGACTCCCTGTCTCTATTCTGTATCTCTGTGCTACTACTGTTTTACCCCACTAAGAGGGTTTATCCCTTAGGACTAGAGTATTCACTCTTACATTTGTATTTTCCTTTTTTCAGACCTTTCTGGTCTGTCTCCTTCATTATTTAGAAGCCAATTCTTACTCTTTCAACATTACAAAAGAGGCGGTGAACTCAGCTTGAGACTTCCACCCTACTCTTGATCCTGCGTGCCTAAGGCAGCTTTCGCCTGCATTATTATTATTTATTATTGCATGATTGACACTTTGACTCTTTAGCTAGGAGTTGTGGGAGGTTTTTTCAATAGAAAAGAAGTTGAAGTTGGCAGAGTAGGAAATCTTTGTTTATTCTCATTAATGCCTTTGTCATTTCTTTCTGTTTCAAGTTATCACCTGTGGTTTAAGCTATCTGGCAACCTCAATTCTGCTTTTAGTTCATGCCTGGAAATTTTATTGGTATGGAAAACATATTTTGGAGCCTTAAGTACCATCAACAAAATTGTCTTTTCAGTTGAGTGGGTGAGAGAAGAAGCTTTTGTTTGATCTGAAGTTCCTATGTTCTGAGTGAATTGATTTATGTCAAAGTATTTCAGGATTTGTTTGTTTATTTGAAGAAATGAAAAGTATAGTAACCAGTTTTTGAGTGCCTGTCACATGCCAGGTGGGCTTCCCTGGCAGCTCAGTGGTACAGAATCCACCTGCCAAGCAGGTTCGATTGCTGGGTCAGGAAGATTCCCTGGAGGAGAAATCAGCAACCCACTCCAATATTCTTGCCTAGGAAATCTCATAGAGGAGCCTCGTGGACTACAGTCCATGGGGTTGCAAAGAGTTAGACATGACTTAGCGACTAAACAGCAGCAGCCCACGCCAGGCACTTGACTAGCATTGTTTGGGTCGGGGTAGGGAGTTGTGAAATAAGGATAAAGATGTCACTGCCTCAAGAATGAAGTCTCCTGGTAGAGACAAGCACAGCAGTAACCAGCTGGAACAGTGTGGTCAGTCCTGTACTGGAGGTGAGCATGCAGAACTGCAAGAACCCAGCTGGGAGAGCCGTGCACTTGGTCTTCTGGAGGACCAAGGACTCACGGAAGGTACGGCTCCTGACGTGGACATTGCAGGAAGAATAACAATTTTCCAGGAAGGGAAGGGCAGCCAGAAGGGATGTGTGAACTAGGCCCAGGTGGGAGAATGTGCCTGGCATTTTCAGACACTGTCAGGGAACCACTATGGATGTTTAATTATGTCATCCTGGCCGTAGCTTAATCACGTGCCAGAATTTAGTTAGGTAATACATGTACCCAACTAAAAGTTAATGATCCAGAAGGATTCTACGTCCTCCAAAAAAAAAAAAAAACCCACCAAATTATTCTTTTGTTCTGGGCTCTATGCACAGAGCTTACCATGTGTTCAGCTGGAGCCAATGTCTATCCAGGTCCTTCAGCCCCCTAGCCTGCTGGGTTAGTGTCTGTCTTCATATATTATGTGGCCAGCATTTCCCCGTTCACTTGGCCAGGGCACTGGGCTGTGGAAGCAACAGTTTAAAGGAGCCCACACACGTGCCCTTGCGTGCTTAAGCACCACCCACACAGTCACACAGATATGCTTTTTGTATTCCTTTCTATTATTCCTAATAGAAAATTGAGCTCCCAGAAGGTACTTTCTAAATATTTGGTGGCTTTTTTTTTTCTTTTTCTTTTTTGGCACAAGCACTACATTTAGCACATGCAAATATCACATACACATTTATCCAGAGGACTGAATTAAGTGAACTGGGAAGGGACACAATTGTTTAATAAAAAAAATAAAAGCAGTGGTAGGTGGAACTTCAAAGGACTTCATAATGAATAGTGAGTGTGGGCAAGTGAGCAAAGGGTGTGATCTGGTGGCTATTGGTGACAGTGGTGAATAGGAGAGTTTGGAAAGTATAGAAACTTGTGGTCTAAGAGTTGTCAGAATCTGGTACATGAAAGATTTCTGCTATCCATGCTTTTTTCCCCTTTAATTTAAGGCTATTTAGTCAAATTTCTGGAGACTACTA
This sequence comes from Bison bison bison, assembly GCF_000754665.1. Taxonomy (NCBI): domain Eukaryota; kingdom Metazoa; phylum Chordata; class Mammalia; order Artiodactyla; family Bovidae; genus Bison; species Bison bison. The sequence continues at coordinate 9,914,164 of NW_011494717.1, forward strand.
CAAAGTTAAAACTATTAGTGTGGTTTTTCATGAATTTATTAATGATGGCTCATAACTGTGGTGATAGCAGTTTGCAATTGTGAAGAGCCAGCTTTCCAACAGATTCCCATTAGAGGAAAGGCTCATAACTGAGGAATTAGTTAAACCAGCCAGACATCTTCAAGGAATTATGGGTAAGCAGTTTTCTTTTCAAGTGGTTTATAAAACATCTGAAAAATGGCACTGTGGGGCAGAGGGCACATGTCCAACCATTGCCCTTCTGGGGGAAGGGACACTAGTTGGCACTTTCTTATCTTTAGTTGCCTGAACCCCAGGACTATTCTGTGACCCCTAGGGTTCTTGGGGTGACTCTAGGGCTTGGGGCTGGTGATGGAGGAAGCCGAAGACCTGCCTGCTTGAGCAGGTTTCAACAGTGCACATGACCCCAGAGTTTGTCATAAGGATGAGGACAAGAATTGGGTTGAGAGTAGGTGGAAAGTGGAAATTATATATAGGTTAGATAAGAATATGCCAATTTTAATTTTCCCCATTTTCAAAGAGTGTCTGATTTGATCCAGCCTCCCAGTGGCTCAAAGCTCCTTCTTCCTTTTATTCTGAAACTGTTTAGAACCCAGATTCTCCTTCCACTTTTCAAGCAAGGATTAGCCAGAGCTCTGTGGCAGACCTGTCCCGGATATTATCCTGAAGCCCCTTGAGCAATGCTGAGCCCTGCATTCATAATGTAAAAGGGAACACAAGTGGGTGTGTCCCTTCTGGCACTTGTCCCCTTCCAGTTCTTTTGTGGTCAAAGAGTCCTGCACAGCAGTTGCTCAATGCCAGGGTGGCACAGCTGCAACTCATTTAACCACTCATCTGTTGAGTGAAGGACTGTTTCCTTTCTACATTTTGGGTAAACTGAGGGATGAGATGGTTAATTGTTTAATCTAAAGCCAGAGATAGACTCTGGTGGATCTTGGACCAAACATTTGGACATCCCTTTGGCTTGCTTTCAATTTCAAACATAATTCACTAGGTTATACTGTTTCCTATACCTTAATTAGCATAAGTTTAAATCTGAGCAATGGTAAACATCTCTTCAGATCAAATACTATCAAAAAATGAATACCATTGGTTTCAAATAAAGCCTTTTGAATTTATACTCAAGTGGTTAGGGGATTGGCAGTTAGTTGTTGAAGCATGACATTTAGAAATTTGAAACGTTGAACTTTTCCTGTTCGATGCTGCCTTTAGGAGGTGTTCAGGGCAAGATGAAGAAGGTGCCACCTTTGGACTCTGAGTACAGGGCTCACACCTGGGCAGTAAAGATGCAGGACGCTTGAAATGTACACCACTTTCTGCGGAGGGGCACAGTGAGAAACTAGAACCTGCGTAGTGGTTAAAGCATGGGCTCCAGAATCAGAAGGACCTGGCTTTGAATCCCACCTTTGGTGCTTACTAGCTGGTAATACTGGATTAGTTCCTTAACCTGTCTATGAGTCAGTTGTGTCCCCTGTAAACTGAGCATAAGGACAGTTGTGGGGATTGAGTTCCAACACATAAAGCACATAAAGTGTCTGGTATACACAGCCACACACACAAAGCGCTTGTGCAGGAGAGCTCTTCCTGGCGCGACCTCCTCTGTTACCAGCCTCTTTCCTACCTAAGCACTGTTATGCTCATTAACGCATTTCATTTTCCCCACCAACCAGCCAGGTAATCCTCTTCCTTCTGCAGCTAGAACAGTGTTAGCTGAACATTTGCATTTTGAAGCATCTTGACTGAATATGACACTGCATTGGTGACATTTTGATAGCTGTCACTGCATGGTTTAGTTCCAGCATCTTTCAGCACATTCAGAAGCATCAACCTTTACATGTTGGGGCGTCTCCAGCAGCAATTATAGCCACAAATGAAGAAAAGCTATACATGTTCCCATAAAATATCGAGATTTGTGTCACAGGCCTCTGGTGACAAAGACTTGTTGAACTGCTAGATGTCAGCTTTTTTTCCCCCTTCAGATAAAATTAAACTGTGGCGTAACCATCCACTCCATTAGAATAAATTGGTTTTTCAATCACAGTTCTATAGAAAATCAAATGTGGTACCATATGTATGCATAAGCATTTTTTATTGTGTGTGGACAGATAGAGGGGTGTCCCAAAGAAAAGTTGGAGTTGTGTTTGAGGGCAGGCTTATGGCATGCCCCACCCTACCTCTGACCCCTGTGAAATCCTTGCTGTTCTCTGCGTGCCTTCCCAGCCTCAGCTACTCTGCTTTCTCCATGACCTTCTTCTGAATGTGAAGCTCGGAGTGCTGGTACTTGTTCCAGCCAACTCAGTAGGTGGACTCTGGTAAGTTTTATAATTAGTTTTCTTAACAGCCCCAACTGGCCACTTTCAAAGTGATTCTGTTAAATGCAGCCTCTTTATGTTGTATGGCATAAGTCAGTAGCTGGCTCTACCAGGAGACTTCAGAGATACAGAGAGGTATATGCCTAGGCCGGGGGCGCCGGGATGGGGGGAAGAGTTTTTTTTCTGGACTTGAGGCAGGTCAGAGCAAAAAGATATCTGGGGGGAAAAAAAATCCCGTATGACTTAGATAATCAAGGCACCATGGTTATCATGACTTAAACTCCTTGTGTAAATAACAGAGCCAGGAACAAAGGTCAAGGAAAGAAGCATAAGGCCGTCACCCCTGCCTGGTACTTAATAAAATGCCAGATTTAGACATTAATGCCATAATGAAAGAGAATCATAAAAAGCCTGTGCTCGCAAGGCGTTAGGAAGAGAAAAGGCAAGTAAATTGAATGTCAGTACAAGTTTTGACCACAGCCAGAAAGAAGGATGGAGAATGAGACAAAGTCTGTCTTCATCTTGACACGATGTACAGTTCAGAGTAAAACTTGTGTAAGATGGGCTGGGCTGACAGACTGGGTCAGAGGGTGCAGAAGTGGACCTACGTGGCCCAAGACACTGAGGTGAAGTTATCTACTGTCTTGAGGATAGGAATTAAAGCCACCCAACCCTCCTTGGGGGTGTTTCCCTCAGGGCACTCACTGCCCACTGAAAATTGTTAGTGTTCCCATCTAATTTCACCTCTCGGCCCACAGCTACTCACTTCTACTCTGTTAGGGAGGCAGAAACTAACAGGTGATCCTGGAGACTGGAGAATTTGCCCAAGGATCTCTCTCCTTAACAGAAACTCTCAGACTCAGTGACTGATTGCAAGGGACACATCTGGCACAAGCAAACAGGTGCTTTCAGCGTATTGTACTGAGTATCTTGATACCAGGAACCATAGGGATGGGAAACAAATGCCGATCCCCCTGCATGTGACATGTCTGGTGACTTTAATGGAAACAGTGAAAATGGAGTGTTGGGAGAAACCCGTACAAACAGAGCAAGGCAGTTCTGTACGTACACGTGATTGGTGTTTGCCCTTCCCTCCTTCTGTGTGTTTTTTGCCATGTCAAACACACTAAAGGAGAGCTGCCCCCAGCCCCAGCCCTGACTGGAGAGAGTGGAGTGTGTGCTAGCCTGGAATAGGCCTCTTTCTGGGCCACTGTCTGGGCTGTCTGCACAGAGAAAACACAAATAGAAACCTCGGGCACGTAAGGACACACACAGGCCACAGATCCTGTCAAAGGGGCTCCATCGTGTTCCGAGTGAACAGATGTTTATTCCACAACATTCTCCTTGGGTTTTGTCCAACGCATTAAAAAAAAAAAGGCAAAACAAAACAGTTTACACTAATTATTCCCTTTTGCTGCCTTTGCTTGTTTTGCTTTGCTCTTTTCTTTTTCCCATACGTTAAAAACTATTCGTGTGAGGAAGTTCTGCCCAGCTGCTTGCTGGAACAGACCCTTCCATAGCTTAAACCAGGAACCCTTTGTTCTTGGATCGGAGTGGAGCTCAGATTGCCTTGTCACATGTGTCTTGGCGCTTCTTCCCTGAAGTTTATAGGCTTTTTAAAATCCATTTCCTTTTTACTCCAAAGATGATCGGCTTTCATAACTTTTCTTCAAGTGAATTAATCCAGAGCCCCTCATTGTTTTGGGTTTTCTTCCATGGTTCAGTCAGTATTTTACTCAGCAATCATGTATTAAGCACATCCTAAGTTTGGGGACTATCATACCACTATACTGGGTATTAAAAGAGGAATTAAACACTTTTCGCTGTCACTAATTTGTTCATATCTTCATTTCATTATTCATTTCCTTCATTCAAGAAATATTTTTTCTGCTCTTGCTGTGCACCAGGTCTGCACTGGGTGCAGAAGAATCAGTAATGAGGAAAACCAGGCTTGGTCCTTGCCTTCAAGGAATTCCCAGTGTAGTGGTGGAAACAGACATGGAGAGAATTAATTGCAGTTCAGGGTGATACATGCTGTAATAGCAAGGTGTTCAGGATTCTTTGAGGAGTGGGAAGAATGTAATGGGCTCTGCCTCAGGCATAGAAATTTCAGAGCATACCTGATATGGGAGAGTATTGTAGACAGAGACAACAAGATATTCAGAGTCAAGGAGGTATGAAAGAGTATGTTTGGAAAATGAACATTGGTTCAGTGGGGTCAGTATCTAGGGTGCAAAACCAGGAGATACAGCAGATGAAGCTGGAAAAGTAAGATAGGCATCCAGGTTGGTAAGGTCATTTTACACGCCACGTTTAGAAATCTAGAATATGTTATATAGAAAACGGGGGGAGAGAGCAGCAAAGGCTCTTAAGCAGAGAAAACATATACTCGTTGCCATGGGCTGAATTGTGTTCTTTCCAAATTCATATATTGAAGCCCTAACTACCCCCCCCCACCCCATATGTCAGAGTGTGACTATGGAAAGAGGATTTTTAAAGAGGTAATTAAGTTAAAATGAGGTCATCAGTGTGGACCCCGGTCTGTATGGCTGGTATCTTTATTAAAAGATGAAGTTAGGGCACAGATACACACAGACGGATGACCTTGTGAAGACACAGGGGAAACTGGCCATCTACAAGCCTGAGACAGAGGCCTCAGAAAAAACCCAACCCTGCCAATACCTTGAGCCTGGACTTCTAGTCTCCAGAATTATGAGAAAATAAAGTTCTGTTTTTTAAGCCAGTGACTAGTGAAACACTTTCAAAGAGAATATTTAAGTAACTTAGCATAGGAAAATATTTTTGAGACTTCTTAAAATTTCAGAAATATATTTATTTTTAAGTACAGTTGGCCCTCCATATCCAGTGGTTCTGCATCTGTGGAGGTGGCCAACCAGGGATTGAAATACTCCGGGAAAACATCTCCAGAAAGTTGTGAAAAGCGAAACATGAACCTGCTGTGTTCAGGCAACTATTTACACTGTGTTTAAACTGTTTACATAGAATTTAATTGTATTAGGTATTATATGTATTCTAGAGATGATTTAAAGTATGGGGAGGACTCTGCCATAGGTTTTATGCAAATATCACACCACTTTATAGCAGCCATAAATTTTGATATCTGCTGAGGTCCTAGAACCTACTTCTGACGATTGCTAGGGAACAACTATAATCTGTGTGTTTCCAGTTCCAGTTCAGTTGCTCAGTCGTGTCCTACTCTTTGCGACCCCATGAACCACAGCACGCCAGGCCTCCCTGTCCACCACCAACTCCCAGAGTCCACCCAAACCTGAGTCCACCCAAACCTAATTCCATTGTGTTGGTGATGCCATCCAAGCATCCTCTGTCATCCTCTTCTTCTCCTGCCCTTAATCTTTCCCAGCATCAGGGTCTTTTCAAATGAGTCAGCTCTCCGCATCAGGTGATCAAAGTATTGGAGTTTCAGCTTCAGCATTAGTCCCTCCAGTGAACACCCAGGACTGATTTCCTTTAGGATGGACTGGTTGGATCTCCTTGCAGTCCAAGGGACTCTCAAGAGTCTTCTCCAACACCACAGTTCTAAAACATCAATTCTTCGGCGCTCAGCTTTCTTTATAGTCCAACTCTCACATCCATACATGACTACCGGAAAAACCATAGCCTTGACTAGACAGACCTTTGTTGGCAAAGTAATGTCTCTGCTTTTTAATATACTGTCTAGCTTGGTCATAAGTTTCCTTCCAAGGAGTAAGCGTCTTTTAATTTCATGGCTGCAACCACAATCCACAGTGATTTTGGAGCCCAGAAAAATAAAGGCAGCCACTGTTTCCATTGTTTCCCCGTCTATTTGCCATGAAGTGTTGGGACCAGATGCCATGATCTTAATGACAGGTTATTTTCACTATTTGTTAAAGCGGTGTAAGTCCCTTTGGTAGACAACATTTTGTTGGTTGAGATTAGTTACTCTATATATTCCAAGGTAATTAACCTGTGGTACCTATAACAATAATGTTCACATATTGAGTGTTTTTCCTGTGCTGTCTTATTTAATCTGCATTTTTACCCCATAAGGTGGATGCCATTAATATCTTTCTTATTACTGATGATGAAACAAAGTCTTAGAGAAGTTAGTAATTTTCCCAAGACCATACCACTACTAAATGTCAGAACTAAATTATTTTATCTATCTAACTAAATGAGAGTTTTCATTGATACTTGGAAAGACTTTTTTGGACCCTGTCCAAGAGATTTTTGTTACAGAAGAACTCAAGGAACCCAATGTAATGTATTTTCACCTGAAAGGTGTCCTTGTGGTCTAGACTTGGAAGATATTTTAAAGAAGATCCAGCACAGAGGTGAACCATTTTATTATAAAGGGTGGATTGAAAAAAATACATCTTTTATCTCTTTGGCTATTGTAAAAGTTTTATCCTTTGTACTAAATTAAGTAATTTAACCAGAATCTGATTTTGTTGGAAGACCATTATTCATACTTTGAATACTGTTATCAGAGTATGTTTGATTCTTTTATGAGCCATGGCCTACTACTTCTAGAAGTCTGCACATGGCCTGGTTTGGTATCATGGGGGTTCGTTTCTGCTTTGTACAGGTAATAACCACTTCTAGTGGCCGTGAATTTTTCTCCTTTCATTTACTCCAAATTCTACCCCCTTTTTAGGTTTTGAAAGGTGGGACCATGCAAAAGCTGAAATGGATTGGGTTTATGACCCAAGGCCCTTTTTACCGTTTTTGCCCAATTCATTGTTGAAAGTTATCAGCATGGTTATAATTCTCAGAGGACAGGAAAATTAGTTCTGAGCAAGATTGTAATATCTGAAACTTGTTTTTTAAATGGATTTGAAGGACGTGCCTAAAAGTTGAATGGTTTCAAGTCATACTGGAAATGCAGACAACTAGTTATTAGAATCTTCACACTTTCTCCCTTTGTCTTCTATCTGGGTGGGCACAGATCTGCTAACTTCCTCCATGGTGTGAGATAGTTAGTCTCACTTGTCCCCAGATCAGTTACTTCAACTAAACTTTCAAAAAGACAGTGACACTAGGCGTAAAGCTTCAGTCTTATTATTCAGTCATTTATTGGTTTAATTCTAATACTCTGCTTTTTACCCCTCATGGTGTGGTGGGACTTCTGAGCAAACTATAAAAGATGTAGCTTACTTCCAATATGTGGGCTTCTGATTATCTTCCTGCTCACATTGAAGACCTGATAATGGAATTTTAGTATGGATTTATTTAAACCTTTACTTCTTTTTAAACCCTAGGAAGGACTGTGGGTTGTTTTTTAAGAGTAGTTCTGAGCTCTGTATTGGAATTTTATTTCAAGCTGTGGTAACAACACTTGAAACCTGTTACCTTAACTATTCTTATAGCTGTCTTTGGTTCAGGGAGAAAAATCATGTTTATTTTATGTGTATGATAAAAGACATTTTTATTTTGCTCTAAATATGTCCAGTGTTGTTGGCATTGTTGCTTCTGGAAGATAATATGAGAATATTATCTTGAGAATATGTGTTGAAAACTTTTAAAAGGTTCATATCAATTGTTCAGGATTTCACTATGTTAATATAATTCTAACCTGGGTCTAATCTAACATGAGGGCTTTTTAGCTGACATTTTTATGTTCTTTGTGACCTCTTCAAAGAAACAATCTAAATATCCAGGAATAAGGGACTAGCCAAGTATATGGTGACGTATCAGTGTAACAGAATCCTGTTATCCATTTAAAAAATATTTAATGTCATGAAAATATATTTATAATACAGGGCATTCCAAAAGTCTTCAGTTCAGTTTTAAGCTTTAATAACCTTAGAAGTATAAATGCTTCAGATTTTCAAAAAGCATTCTTTGAAAGTTTAATTATATAAATTTCTTTTATACTGGTTTCACTTTGTGAATTTTGAGTCATTTAAATTTTTTTGATTTCAAGTAATATTTGTCAAAGAGACTAAAACAAAATTAAAATTAAAATTAAAAATTTATCTGGAACTTTACAAGTAATGCATATTTTATAATCTTAAGCACAAAAATTATAAAACAAAAGATAAATAGAAGTGATAATTTATTAAAGTAGACTTTTAAAACAATTAGTGCAGCTTGATTCCAAGTATTTAAAATATATATACTTGAATGCATTGAAAATAGAAAAGGAAGGCTATACATCAAAACTAAGAGTAACTTTCTCTGGGGTAGTAGGATAATGAATTGTTTTAATATTCCTTTTTGCTTTTCTCATTTTTCAAGTTTTCTACAGTGAGCATGCATTACTTTCTTATTCAGAAAAATGTTATTTAAATACTTTAAAGAATAGAACTAATATTGTGACTTCTCTGAAACCCAAAGGTCATAGTTAGTATATGTAAAAAGCCAGGAAATATTAACTCCATCCACCAATTGTCATTAAAGTAATTAACTTAGCTATTAATTCTGAAAATAAAGAACAACTATAAAATATAAGAAAGAGTCCTCCCTAAAATAGCTAAAAGCTGTGTTCCAAAGCTTTTTGTTTGATTGAAACTATCATATTTTAAGATATTTTTAGATGTTTGTGAACTACAACAGAATCATACAACTGAAAGTGGGAGATTAGAGGGCATTTTGGTTATCATTGTTTTGTATTTTATGATTCTAAGAGATCATACAAAGATTAATGAATAGAAGCTACAAAGGAAAAGAATTTAACTTCACAAGAAGAAATTCATTTCTCTTTCACATTTTAAGACATTTTTTAAAGAAAAATCAAGCAGTATATCCATAAAATGAAATTAAAATTTTAAAAAATTTAAGCAAAGAAAATGATATAAAAGGATATACAATGCAAAGGACATTTTCTGCATTCCCAGACCACCTAGACTTCCAGTTTCTCTCCCCCATTATAGCCAGTTATAAAACTGTTCTTCATGAGTATAAAAGTATGAAAGTATTTTTTCTGTCACTTGTATATCATACTATACAAAGTATGCTGCAACCTTTTTTTTTTTTAAACTACACAATATATCATGGAGATTATTCTGTATTAAGCCAGGTGGGTCTATTGAATGTTTGTAACATAGTTTATTTAACTAAATCCTTGATGATTAACATAGCAGTTTTTATTCTCATTTTTCAGCCTTTTGCTACTCTCCTTAACACTGAATATCTTTATACATACCTTGTGGAATACTGTTCTAACAATCACATATGTCAATGAGAGATGATGGTGGGATTCTCATATTCCTATAGTACTGATAGTTTTGAAGGCTTTTCCTGTATATCTTCTTCTTTGCTTCATTTGTTTGCCTTCTGAAATGATTAGCTGTCCGCTGCTGGAAGTGGGCGACCGTCAGGTGCATCCAAGGTTGCTATGGAGAGAGATCATTCATTTAATGGTTGGGAGTGCCCTCTGGTTAAGGAGTCAAGAAATAAGACAGTCCATTCATGTTTTCCTTTCTAATGGATCTTCCCAAAATAAAGGCTTTCCCCCCAACCCCCACAGTTGGTATTTTCTTATTGATAGCAACTGAAGGCAAAGGAAGGGGAATCTCATTGTCCTTTAATTGTTCTTCATGTTTTGTGCCCTATGCTCATTGTTAATTGGACTACTGTGGCTGAGAATTTCATTTATCCCTTGTTGGAGGCACCTCTTAATTCCATATTGAAAGTGAAAGTTGCTCAGTTGTGTCCAACTCTTATGTGATCCTATGGGACTATACAGTCCATGGAATTCTCCAGGCCAGAATACTGGAGTGGGTAGCCTTTCCCTTCTCCAAGGGATCCTCCCAACCCAGAATCAAACCCAGTTCTCCTGCATTGCAGACGGATTCTTTACCAGCTGAGCCACAAGGGAAGCCCAAGAATACTAGAGTGGGTAGCCTATCCCTTCTCCAGCGGATCTTCCAGACCCAGGAATCGAGTCGGGGTCTCCTGTATTGCAGGCGGATTCTTTACCAACTAGCTATCTGGCACCTTGAAGCCAGGGATATGGAATTAGCCCTAATTCCATATTAATGAATAAATCATGTCATTGACACTAGGACTGACTCTTCTAGGATAGGTATAGCACTTGAAATGTTTAGTGATTTGTAGGAGACATGTCAAAGTTTGTAGATTGGGACCTTATTTTCCTCAGATTTAAAAATTAATGTGTCTTCCTTCAACGGCTACTTGATTTCTTTGTGTGTAAATTTTAGAACAAAAGACTTTCTTAACATGTTGTATGTTCTTTAGAGTTTAGTTCAGGGATGTGATCAAAAGGGAACAATAAAGTCAGAGGTACTCAGGAAATGCAGCTGTACTAGAGGCTCCCTACCTCTGCTGTGCTTTCTTTTCTTGCGAGGGGTGCATGTGTGTGTTTACATTGTCCGGCACACCATCCTTAATAGAATTGACCAGTCCTTTTTTTCTGGCATCTGATAGCAGGATCAGGTAAGTGTGTTTGTTCAGGGCTTTGAAGAACAACATCTACGATACTATGCATGGGTTTATCTCCCTATTCCTAACTTGGACATTCATTGTGTTAATTTTTCTCATCAAAAAGCCAAGAACAGATTCGTGTGCGAGTTTGGAGGAGCTCCTCTGAATGGTTGCAGAACAGGGACGATGCAGCTGTGCGTTTCATGCCTCTGTGTTTAGCCCTAGCCTGCATTAGCCCCAGCCCACCTTCTGTGCATTTGCTTCCCTGTCCTGCTTCTCGCTGCCTTGGATAAGAAGAGCACTGAGGGGGTGGGGGCCAGGGCTCTGGGACCCTGCCTTGACATGTCTTTTTTTCACTGGGACATTCTGGAATTGTTCTTTCCATCAGCTTATGGTTCCCTGTAAAGAAGACTTGTCTCAGCATGATGTGGCTGCTTTCAGAGTAGTGTGTGTGTTTGTGTGTGTGTGTGTGTGTGTGTGTAAGAGGGAGGGAGGGAGAGACAGGGAGATGAGGATGGGCAAAAGTATTCCTATATTCTCCTGTAGTGAATAGCAGAAATAAAATTTAGAATGTTGTCAACAAGCATTACAAATATGCTTTCTGAGACTTGGCAATTTAATGCAACTTTTAAGATCTAAAACCTCATGTATTAGTCAGCTCAGGCTGCCATGACAAAACACCATAGACTGGGTGCCTTAAACAACAGAGTTTTATTTCTCACAGTTCTGGAGACTGGAAGTCCAGGTTCAAGGTGCCAGTCTGCTCAGTTTCTGGTAAGGGCTCTATTTCTGGTCTGCAGACAGCTGCCTTTTCACTGCCTTCCTCACAAGGCACAAAGAGCAAGCCTCCGGTCTCTTCTTCTAAGTGTGTTGATTGCGTTGGTCCAGGGCTGTACCATGACTTCTTCTCATCTAATTACCTCCCAAAGGCTCCATCTCCAGATACCATCACACTGAGAGTTAGACCTTCAGCACATGACTTTGAGGAGAGCACAAACCTTCAGTCGTCACCTAAGGAAGCCTTGGTGGGTGGGGTGCCCTGGCACAGGTTAGCATCTGCTTTTGACAAGACCCTAATTGAGCAAAAGCTGACTGATAATACATAAATAAGTGACTCTTTACTTTCCCCACTTTGGTGCATACAAATGGCAACCCACTCCAGTTCTCTTGCTTGGAAAATCCCATGGACGGAGGAGCCTGGTAGGCTACAGTCCATGGGGTCGCAAAGAGTCGGACATGACTGAGCTACTTCACTTTACTTTACTTTCCCCACTTTGGTGCATACAATTCACAGCTTGAACTCAAGCCTCTAGGCCTCATAAGACTTCAGGCAAGGACAATGTGGGGTGCCCATATCCCTCAAGTCCACACAGGCCCAGGAAGGCATAAGAAGGGTTTTTGTTATTGTTAGTTATCTGGGGTGTCCTAGGATTCAGAGCAGCAGGAGGATGTGCTTTAAGTCATTAAAAGCAGCTACGGTGACCCAAGCCAGCTCCAGTGATCTGGCTCCCAGATTGTAGAGTGCAACAGGGGCGAGGCTTTGGATCACACTGAGTGTGGCTTTAATGCGTGCAGACTGATTTCATGCCAGGATCACAGCGTCCCTAATCTTTCCTTGCTGTTTTTAGATTTTTAACTCAGTCAAATCTAGTTGTTGGATTAACATGATGTCATTTCTGTTTGATTTATCAATGCATCACTTGACAATGTACTGCCAAGAAATCAATGACAGTTCTGTATTGCCAATGAAAATTTCTGGCAGCTTAAAGCATTCCGTGGTACAGGTTGATACATGACCTTTGGGTTTGCAAGCCTTGGATATAATCCAGGAGAAAACGAAAAATAAAGATGAGATTGAGAAGTTGAATTTACAAAGTTTAAAGAATTAGGAGAATGAAGAAAAAGATTAACCATAAACTCCTTTAGTATATAGGAATTTGAGTAAAAAAAAATTATTAAGGGGCAGAATACCTTGCTTGAAGTCATTAAAAGCAGCTAGGAATGCAGGGAGATCAAACCAGTCAATCCTAAAGGAAATCAACTCTGAATATTCATTGAAAAGACTGATGCTGAAGCTGAAGCTCTAATACTTTGGCCCACTGAGACTAAGAGCAGACTTATTAGAAAAGACCCTGATGCTGGGAAAGATTGAGAGCAGGAGGAGAATGGGGCAACAGAGAATGGGATGGTTGAATGACATGACCGACTCAATGAACATGAGTTTAAGCAAAATCTGGGAGACAGTGAAGAGCAGGGAAGCCTGGCGCACTGCAGTCTGTGCGGCTGCAAAGAGTCACACATAATTGGCTACTAAACAATGACAGTCCCTTGCTTTAGAGTAGAATGGTACTTTCTAGCCAATTTATTTGTGAAATACCTTTCACTAAGAAGTTTTAATTTTCCCATTAGTCTTCATAATAGAAATCAGAAGTATAGTTTTGCATAGGACTGTGTTGTAAACCCTTGGGATGGCCTATTTGCCCATTCATTCACTCATTAAACAAATATTTATTCTACATTTACTGGCAGTGTTCTAGACACTTGGGGATACAGCAGTGAGCGGAACAGATGAAGTTCCTGTCCTCATGGAGAGCACACTGTAGCTGGCAGAGACAGACAATAAAGTAAACAAGAAATATTCAGAAAAATAAAGCTGAGAAAAGGGGCAGGGTGTGTGGATATGGGTAAGGGTGAGAGATGAAGTTGCTGTTTTGGATGGGGTGGTCAGGGAATGCCTCCCTGAGAAAGCAGCATTTGAGCAGAAGGAAGTGTAGGAGTGAGCCATGCATAGATCTGGGTGAGAAGCACTGTGGGGAGAAGAGTCAGCAAGCATGAAGGCCTGAGATGGGAGGCTGCTGAGAGTGATCCAGGATCAGCCAGGATTCCAGGGAGGCCAGGGCACAGCCGGGCAGTGGGGAAGATGAATGATGTGCTCTGTCATTTTATCCAGATCACTCTGACTGCTGTCATGTGAATGGATGAAGGGGATCAGGGTAGGAGCCAGGAGACCAATTAAGAGGCTCCTGCAAGAATCCATGGGAGAGACGATGGTAGCTTTGAGTGATAGCAGCACAAGTGATGGTGAGTGGCAGGTTTCTGAATATATTGAGGCAGTTGAGGATTCGCTGGTAGACTGGATGTGGACTGAGAGTGGAATTATTGGAATTAGGGGTAATTTCAGGGTTTTTGTTTGGTTGGTGGGTTTTTATTGGTTTAATTTGAGAAATTAAATAGTCATTTACTGAAATCAAAAGCACTGTGGATAAGTGCAGATAGAGGAGAGAACACCTAATCTGAGCGCTGGAGCTCTAGAATGAACCAGCCCAGGGCAAAGGTGAAAGTCTAAGTCAGAGGTCAGCAGATTTTTTCTGGAAAGGGCCATATAGTCAAGAGTTTATGCTTTGTGGGCCAACAATTCAGCTGTGCCAATGTATCAAAAAAGGAACATAGACAATGTATAAAGTAAGGAACAAGGCTGTGTTCAATAAAACTTTACAAAGCTAGGCAGCGGGCTGCATTTAGTCCATGAACCATAATTTGGACCATAATTTGCACATCCCAGTGTTTGTCTCTATGCCAGGAGTTTCCTTTCTTTCTTTCATTTTTCTTAGACCCTGGGATTTTCTTTTATTCCAGGCAGACGCATTACCATCTGAGCCACCAGAGAAGCCCCTTTATTCCAGGAATCCCTTTTAATTAGATAGCCATACTGTGTAATAGAGCCAGGATCTAACATTACACTTTACTGTTAAATTGGTCTGGCCTGATTCAGTCAAGAAAAGTCCTAAATTCAAGATACTACTTTAAAGTTCTGTGCCTTATTATTTTTTAATTCGCTTATATGAGGAGAAATACACAAAAATTACTGATGATGTGATGATGGATAATCAGTAAAAGTCAGTTACAGAGAAGGAGACAAATTTGCAGCAGCAAAGATTTAGGCTGTATATAAGTAATAATATTTTGATGGTAAAATTTGTTAAATATTTTGCCCAATACAGTTCATGGGATAACTGTCTTAAAAGATGTTAGTTTTCTTAGGATTTTGCTTTTTAATGTTGCTTGTACAATTTGAAGTAACCCACTGCGGATGCTGATTGCAGCCATGAAATTAAAAGACGCTTGCTCCTTGGAAGGAAACTTACGACCAACCTAGACAGCATATTAAAAAGCAGAGACATTACTTTGCCAACAAAGGTCCGTCTAGTCCAGGCTATGGTTTTTCCAGTAGTCATGTATGGATGTGAGAGTTGGACTATAAAGAAAGCTGAGTGCCCAAGAATTGATACTTTTGAACTGTGGTGTTGGAGAAGACTCTTGAGAGTCCCTTGGACTGCAAGGAGATCCAACCAGTCCATCCTAAAGGAAATCAGTCCTGGGTATTCACTGGAGGGACTGATGGTGAAGCTGAAACTCCAATACTTTGACCGCCTGATGCGGAGAGCTGAGTCATTTGAAAAGACCCTAATGCTGGGAAAGATTGAGGGCAGGAGGAGAAGGGGACAACAGAGGATGAGATGCTTGGATGGCATCACCGACTCGATGGACATGGGTTTGGGTGGACTCTGGGAGTTGGTGACGGACAGGGAGGCCTGGCGTGCTGCGGTTCGTGGGGTCACAGAGTCGGACACGACTGAGTGACTGAACAGAACTGAACTGATGTACGTTTTGTATAGTCTGAGGACAAAGGCATAAATGCATGGCTTTGACTTCTCTTTTTGACCATTAATAGTAATTAATCTGTTCAGTTAGTAATGTGTGTTTAAGGTTCCTTTGTGTCTTATTATGGCATGATCATTTATTTTTAGTGCTGAATAATATTCTGTTGTCTGGATGTACCACAGTTTCATTTATCCGTTCATCTACTGAAGGACATCTTGGTTGCTTCCAAGTTTTGGCATATGAATAAATTTACTGTAAACATCCACATGTAGATTTTGGTGTAGATCTAAGTTTTCAGCAGCAGCTAGTAGCTCAGACAGTAAAGCGTCTGCCTGCAATGCAGGAGACCCAGGTTCGATCCCTGGGTCAGGGAGATGCCTTGAAGAAGGAAATGGCAACCCACTCCAATATTCTTGGCCTGGAGAATCCCATGGACAGAGGAGCCTGGTGGGCTACAGTCCATGGGGTCGCAGAGTCAGACACGACTGAGCAACTAACACACACGCAAGTTTTCAACTCTTGGGTAAATGTACCAACCTAGATAGCATATTGAAAAGCAGAGACATTACTTTGCCAACAAAGGTCCGTCTAGTCAAGGCTATGGTTTTTCCAGTGGTCATGTATGGATGTGAGAGTTGGACTGTGAAGAAAGCTGAGCGCTGAAGAATTGGTGCTTTTGAACTGTGGTGTTGGAGAAGACTCTTGAGAGTCCCTTGGACTGCAAGGAGATCCAACCAGTCCATCCTAAAGGAGATCAGTCCTGGGTGTTCATTGGAAGGACTGATGTTGAAGCTGAAACTCCAATACTTTGGCCACCTGATGCGAAGAATTGAGTCATTGGAAAAGACCCTGATGCTGGGAGGGCTTGCGGGCAGGAGGAGAAGGGGACAACAGAGGATAAGATGGCTGGATGGCATCACTGACTTGATGGACATGAGTTTGGTTGAACTCCAGGAGTTGGTGATGGACAGGGAGGCCTGGCGTGCTGCAGTTCATGGCGTCGCAAAGAGTTGGACATGACTGAGCGACTGAACTGAACTGAACTGAAAGGCACACAATTGCTTTTGTTTGTTTGTTTTTTTAAACAAAAACTTTTTTTTTTTTGGTGTTTAAAGAAACTGCCAAACTGCCTCTCCCAACGTGGCTGTGCCATTTTGCATTCCTGCCAGCAATGAATGAGAGTTTCCGTCGCTCCGCTTGCTTCACTAGCATTTGATGTTGTTGATGTTCTTATATTGGGGCATTCTAATAGGTGTGTAGAGGTGTCTTTTTCCCTGATGACATGTGACATGGAACATCTTCCATGGAAGATGCTTATCTTCCATCTGCTTATCTTCTTTGGTGTGGTGTCAGTTAAGGCCTTTGGCCCACTTTTTTATTTGGGTTGTTTGTGTATTTGGTTTTCCCTGGTGGCTCTGAGGTTAAAGCGTCTGCCTGCAGTGTGGGAGACCTGGGTTCAATCCCTGGGTCAGGAAGATCCCCTGGAGAAGGAAATGGCAACCCACTCCAGTATTCTTGCCTGGAGAATCCTGTGGATGGAGGAGCCTGATGGGCTACAGTTCATGGGGTCGCAAAGAGTCAGACACGACTGAGCGACTTAACTAACTTGTGTATTTGGCATATTTGATTGTTTGGTTGGTTGATTGGTTGGCTGGCTGGTTGAGGAGGCAGAATTAAAAGTGTATTTCCAAAGAATTGTCACTCATGTGTAAACAATCCTAACAACCATCTAAAGAAAGCAGAACTGTGGAGAGTCAGTGTCAGAAAGGATTTGGAGTGTTTGTGTTGTAGTTCCGGGTTCTTAGCCTTTAAACGGAGGACCCAAGTTGGGGTGGGTGTATCTGCTGTGAAATTATTGCAGAGACGACAAACTCATATGAACACTCACTGTTGTTTGTAGACTAAATAAATAATGTCCAACATCTGTATACCATTCCTTTAAAAATCAATGCAGACTCTGCTGTGATTAGTAAATTGGAATTTTATTTTCAACTGTCACTGTATTGAGAGTTTCTTTTTATCATTATTTATTGCACAGATTTTTGAAGTGTAACTGCTTTCTAATTGCACAGATTCTTGAAGTATAACTGCTGCCATTTGATTAGGCTGAGAGAGATTTTGATGTGTTAAAATGCCCCTCATGCCTGAAAAGTTTGAGAAATGCATTTCTAGTCCAAGTGCTCAACTTACTTTACAGCCTGGGACACTGAGATCCAGAAGATTTACCTGACTGCCTTGGGGAGGTGGAGATTGTCAGCAAGAAAGTAAGGACTAGATCCTGGTTCTTTGGGTTCCAAAAGTGAGTTGTTGTTTTTTTCAATAGGTCATATATGGCTCCCGTTAATCCAAAATATCCCTTTGAATCACACAATACACTTCTTACACTAATTACACTTCAGTACACAATCACACAATACAATTTACCAAAATATACTTCTCCCCTGAATGTAACTGAAGGTTGCATAATAATGAGGCATGAAGTAAGCAAGCCACAGCAACACAGTGTGGCACATGGCAGTGCCTGGGCTCACTTTAGAAGAGATGGCATTTCTGCAGCTCAGCAGCCACCTTGTCATGGAGCCAGTCACCAGTGCAGACAGCATCTAAATGAGCCTGCCAGGTGTTCGCCCCCTTATCATTCTTAGGCAGATTCCATAGACACACTGTCAAACCAGCCACACAGCTTTTCACATCTCTTTTGGAGAGAAGATGCTGCACAAAAATCAAGTGCACTGATCTGTTTGTGAAAGCTGAGAGCAGATGCCAACATCTGTTAACCAAATGGTGGTGGTGTACAAAATGCGTCTCCCGTTGATGTTTGTGTGTGTTTTTTCTTTTTCCTTTTTTTTTTTTTAAAGAAGGGACTTATTTCCCTTGGAAAAATCTTCACATCAGAGAGCCAAAAAGTAGTTATTTGATCACAGAGATACATATATAACGCTTCCCTCTGTGCTCTTATTCATACAAAACTTAACTCCTAGTCTGTTGAAAGTTTGCGTTTGGACACAGGAGATAAGTGTGCACTTGCTTAGTTGGGTCTCCAACTCCTTTCCTGTTGTTAGCTTTCTTTTGTAAGTGAAATAAATTCCAGGCTTTCTGTGAAGCTTAACCAAAGTTTCAGGGCTATGACTTAAAAAGATTATCTGCCCTGCCTTCTATTCAATTCTCTCTCTCTTTCTAAGTAGTTTTACAATTCATGAAACAGTTACTGTGCACTGCCTTTCCATACAGGACATATTTAATATTAAATGCATCATTGGATGGCATCCACACACTACTTCATGAGGTGGTTTTAATTAAGTCACTTATTTTCTTAAGACGTCATCTTGATAATTTTCTTTCTTGGTTCATAATGAGATGGAAAATATTTCTGCCTTTACTGTCCTGAAACCTTTGTACTCTTGTCTTATGTTTATTGAGACTGAAAATAAGTAAGGCTGTTTAAATTATGGGTGTCTGTAACCCATTTATGTTGAGAAATGGATCTTGGAATAGATTAAAAAGAACATAAAGGCAGGTGTAGAAGATGCTTGTCAACTGAGAAGACCCACCCACTTTAGAGTAGTATAAAGGCTTCAAAACCTCATTTCTTATCAGAACACAGTTATGTTAGAACAAAACTCCAGAGATAAATTTATCTGCCTGCAGACAGAGCCATACACCTGAGCCCCAGGTGGGTGTTTGTGTTTGGGTTGTTTCTAGGTAGAATGATCTCATGTTCTGCCCTTACCGCAGGATTGTGCAACACTGATACACACCTGTGTTTTGATCTTTAAAATCTGTCGTGCTTACATGTCAAGCAATTGTAAATAACTCATGGATGATCCAGAACACACACCTGCCAGAAACAGCACTGGGCACAGTTTTGGAACTGGCTTAGACTCCTGTAATATTAAACTCAAGTTATACTGAAAACATATCAGGTCTCAAGTTCCAGTCTTCTGCCTGAGATTCTTGACTCAGTGTGTATTGGTCCACGAGTGACCCCAGTGCAGGGGTCGGGGCATGAGGCCTTTCCAGATACTCTTAAAGAGAGTGGGACAGACTACCTAGAAAGTAAGGCAAAGTACCGGAACCACCACCTTTCTTTTCTTTTCAGTATTTATCTTAAATACTTAAAGTATTTTTGACCCTTTTAAATACATCTTTATTTTTAAATGTGACAATTTAAAAATGTGTTAGTCGCTCAGTTGTGTCTGACTCATTGCGACCCCATGGACTATAGTCCACCAGGCTCCTCCATGCATGGGATTCTCCAGGCAAGCATACCGGAGTAGGGTGCCATTTCCTTCTCCAGGGGATCTTCCGGATCGAGGGATCAAACCCGGGTCTCTCACATTGCAGGCAGACTCATTTCTGTCGTATCTGCAAATCCGTGGTGAATTCCTACCTTAGCCTACCACCACATTTTCATACTGTCCTTTCTGGGTGTCTTATCACTTTCTTCATCCTACTTCCACATTCCCCTGTGTGACAGTGGCCCAACATCCCAGCCATTCAACTGGCTTGCCACTCAAAAAACACCGTTGATGACTTCCTTAAACTGTCCCACATTCTTTGTGGCAAATAAGTTTGAAACTGATTTATTATGTGGATTGGGGGACCCTAGAGTTCAAGGGCTTAAAAACAAGTTGGTTACAACCTTAAATTCTGCTGAGAAATAGTTAGGGCCAGAAACCGGAGTTCAGTAGTGGGCCCAAAAACACTGAAATAAATTCCTGGATATTGGAGGGTAGAGTTTGGCCTGTGTCTTGTAAACAAACAACTGCCTCTGTATTGTAAACAGACTCAATCAGATGCTAACAGCTATTTGTCAAAACTGTACATACCAGAGACTGAAATGGAAAGTGGATAGAAGCCTCCATGCAGCTAGGCTTCCCCTGACAACAGGCCCTGAGGCCCTTTTAGAACTGCCATCTAGGTATGTAGCGGGATGGTCTCTTCAAGTGCTTTCCTTCCTAGTGAGCTCCCGAAGGACAAGAAAACAAATCTACAGTTCCTTGAACCCCTTAGTGTCCAGGCTGTGGTTGAATATAAGAAACACATATTTAATATTTGGTTTTTTATCTGCTTAACTGTAAGGTAGTACTGAATACAGGCTAGAGTTTTAGACAGGTTTTGTTTGCTGAATTTATGAGTGCCTTCACTAAAAAAAAAAAAGATTTATTTCCTATTTGCCTATCAATATTCTAAGCATTGTAGATTTATAATTAAGTATAAATTATAGTTGTACTCCCAAGGGGTTTGCAATTTAATTGGGCAGATAAGGCATATACAAGAAACAATTAAAGAATACAACAACAAACATAACAATGTTGTGTGATGCAGTTAGAATAAATGTACTGTTTGCATATTATAGGCAGTGAGAGCAAAAGGGAAGAGATCAGCATGGGCCAGAGTCTTCAGATCCTGGTACATGGATTGCACAGAAAATATCGGTTGTACAGAAGGACAGAAGATTGGAGATAGGCAGAACAGAACAAAAAAAAGAAAAAATCTTTTCTTTGAAAAGGAGCTGTTTTTGTTACATACCATCTACAGTAGTATCAAAAATAGGAAGTACTCAGGGATAAATTTAACAACAAAAAAGGTTAAAAAATCTAGATGCTGAAAACTATAAAGGAGAAGTTAAAGAAGACATAAGTAAGTGAAAAATATATTATCCATGGGTCATAAGGTTCAGTATTAAGATGTCAGTTCTTACCCAAATTGATCTTTAAGATTCAAGGCAATCTCAAGCAAAAATGTCAGCAGACTTTTTTTCACAGGAATTGACATCCTGACCCTAAAATATATATTTAAATGCAAAGGACCAAGAGTAGTCATAACAATTTTTAAAAGAGCATAGTTGGAAGAAAGACTTACACTACCTGATTTCAATACTGACTATAATGTTATAATTATCAAGGCAGAGTGATCCTGATATAAAGAGATAAAAGTAGATAAATGCAACAGAGTACTGAGTCCAGAACTAGATCTACATATACATGAACAATTTGATTTTTGACAGAGGTGTCAAGGTGACTCAACAGGGAAAGGATAATCATTCAACAAATGATGCTGGAACAATTGGAGCCATAAGCAAAATGATGAACCTCAGTCCTTTCCCCATATCAAATACAGAATTAACTCAAAGTGGATTTTAGACCTACGTGAAGGAGCTAAAACTAGAATATTTAAAAGAAAACATAGGCAAAAAAAAATCTTAGTAACTTTGGGTTTGGAAGAGATTTCTTAAGGATGGTACACAAAAAGAAAAAAATATTAATAAGTTGGACTTCATCAAAATAATAATGTTAGCTCTTCAAAGGCACTATTACTAAAACAAAATGGCAAGCCAATAGGCTAGAGAGAAAATATTTTCAAGACATGTATCTGACAAAGAACTTTGTCAACATATACAAAGAACTGTTAGAATTTAAAAAGAAGAAGACAAACAGCTCAATAAAATATAGGCAAAAAAAATATTTGAGCACATACACAGCCTTTAGGGAAAGATGAATTAAAACCACAATGAAATAACACTATACATCCCCTTTAACTGCTGAAATTACAAATACCAGCCAAACCAAGTGTTGGCAAGATATAGAGAAATTGGAACTTTCATGGGAATATAAAATAATATATCTACTTTGCAAAGCAGTTTGGCAGTTTCTTACAAAGTAAAGCATACACCTGTCAAATGACCCACTCATTCTACTCTCAGTACTTAGCAAAAGAAACAAAAGCATATGTCCACAGAAATATTTGCACATGAATTTTCATAGCAGCTTTATTTTCAGTAGCTAATAGGTGGAAACAATTCAAGTGTCCATCCAGCGGGTGGTTGGATAAATATATATTGTGGTATGTCTATACAATGGAATATTACTCAGCAGTTAAAAAATGAATGTACTGTTGAAACATCCAGCCATTCTGGGTGGGGAAAAAAACTAGATAAAGAAGAATACATACTGTATGATCACATTTATATAAAGATGTGGAGAACACAAACAAGTCAACAGTGACAAAGCTAATCAGTGGTTGCCTGGGGATGGGAGTGACGTACTCACAGGAGGGAGAGATTACAAATGCAGAGGAGACTTTGAGGGATGATGAACGTGCTCACTATCTTGATGGTGATGATAGATTCCCGGGTGTAGTGTATACCTGTGTCAGAAGTCTCTAACGTTGTATGCTTTGAAAATGTGCAGTTTATGTCAGGTTTTCCTCAAAGCTGTAGGAAAAAAAAATATTGATTGCTTAATATGATCATTTTCATCTAACTGATGACATCAGTCAAAGAGATATTTCCGACAGGAGCAAAGAGTCCCACTGATGTTGGCAGAAGATTATACATGACGCCAGGTAGAGAAGCTAAAGCATCACAATTTGTGGGTTTCTATCTCCTGTCTCAGTTTCCTCATGTGTGAAATGAGAAGAGTCATAATATCTGTCCAGCCTGCCTCCCAGAACTGATATAAAAATCCTGTGACTATTCCTAAAAAACTGTAAAATAGCATAAAACTACAAGGGGTTATTGCTACTTCTGTTGTATCTTGCCTGGGATCTCATTGTCAGCATATTCATTGCTCAGGAAAATCCAAGGTATGTCAGTCACCCTTGTAGTTTACAAGAAGGAAGAGAAGGCTATGTCATGATCACTTCTATGTAGAAACAGATGATGTCCCTAAACTTATGACATGATTGCCATGGACACCCCACCCTGCTCCTTCGGAAGCAGTGCTCTCTCTTCCCTTTTTCCTCTTCCCTCCTCTGCTTCCTCATTTTGCTTCATTCACTTAGTCAGCAGATAATCTCTGAGCACCTGCCAGGTGTCAGGTCCTGTAGGCAACAGAAATAAAACCAGGAACAAAACAGATGAGTCAGTGCCTTTGAGAAACTGCCCTTTAGTGTGTGTGTGGGGAGAGTGGAGGGTAAGCAGTTTGATATGTATTATGAGAGGAAAGAAAGGGGTCCTGTGGAGCACTTGAGAGGACCCCCTAACCCAGACTTGGGGTGTCAGGGGAAGGAGACATCTAAACTGAGACCTGAGGATAAGGAAGGGTCAGCCACGCAAAGAATGGGAGAGAGAGTTCCACTCAAAAGGAACAGCATGCGCAGGGGCATAGAAGAACGCTTAGTATGACTGGGGATGAGAGTGGAAGGCGGGTGGGTGAGATGAGGATGCTTTCTGGGGTTCGTGGTAAGAGCAGGGAGCCATGGGTCAGCTTGCCCACTCTCTGGCTCCTACTTGGTGGCCCTCAAGATTAAGAAGGTTGCTAGGCAAGATTTTCTTGGATAGAACTAAGCTTATGGTGACCAAACTGACTTTGTTTACATTGTTTTCTGCCAAGAAAACAGAAACTTCTTTAAGTAAGCAGCAACTATCACTTGTGCTGGTTAGTAAAACCATACTTCTCATTGTCTTCCTCACAACGTGTGATATGTTTGCAACATAGACATTTTAAATGGGAATCCTATACCAGAGAGAAAAGTGTGCTCTAGCAGGAACAACTAGAAAGATTTGAGTACAAGGAAAGCTCTGAGGTTAAATGCAAAGAGTTTATTTTTTAACAGTAGAATAGTTTCTGTTTCCCCTTTTCACAAATGTCACATTGGCACTTTTAAACACCTTGGGAGAAAGGCATGCTAACTTTTGCAAGTTGCAGCTTGCTGTTAAGAATTCATCTTCAGTTTTTGCTTATTGGTACTTGCATTGGTCTTCCCTTTATCTTTTTACTGTATCATTTTATATTTGTTTGGACAGGGTTTCTTCTCTACTTTCCAGATTCCTTAGTCTCTTCCAGATAGTAATACAGACAACCTTTATAGAATTTTCCATAGTTGTCAGGGTATTCTATTTATTTTTATATCCATGATATAAGAATTCCAAAGGGCAGAGGGCATGGACCTTATGAAGCAAACTCCTGGATTCAAACTGCAGCAACTGAGCAAAATTCATCCTTTTGGGTCAGGGGCAGTGAGGGGCAGGGTGTGGCTTAGAAGGCCAGAGCCTCTAGGTGCACTAGTGTGTCCTGATTGACCAAATAGTGTTAACTGTTTACGTGTGTGTGTGTATGTGAACAGCCTATGTGTGTAAAAGTGGCTCCCATTGGACATAAGGTCTCAGTCAGTGTATTTGACAAAGACCATTGGTCCACATACTAGCAGAAATGAGTGTGCCAGGTGAAAATAACACATTTTCCACTCAAAATAGTTAAAAATTCAAGTCTGTCTAATACAGAAGTAGCTTTGGGCAAGTCTAACACACACATAAAATATTAGCTTGAACAAGCAAAGACAGAATCCCATCCTAGAGGCACTGGGGTTGTAACTAGTGCCAACAGGTTTGAAGGTGTTGCCCTGTGAGCCGCCATACTTGAGAAGTAAGCATCAGCTTCCACCGTAGTGAGCAGAGTGCCTCTCACCATTGTGCATAATTAATCCAAAGTTAAAGACTTTTCCACAAAAACAATTTTACTTTTTTTTTTTTTTTAAGTTAAGCCTGGCGTTTGCGACCAGGGACTCAGCAAACAGTGCCCGCTCCGCCATTCTCTTGGACTGTGTCTGTCAGCCTGTCCCTGACCCTTTTTTTAACCTTAGTTCCTTCATCTCTGAATTGGCACACTGGTTGACCAATGGAAATGTCAGCTCCAGGAGGACTTGAGCCTTTATTTTCGACTCCTCAGGAACAACATTAAGGGAGGGGAAAAACACATCCTTTTGAGTCACACTGACTCTTGGCTCAAAGCTTCATGCGTGTGTGTCCTTGACCAGTTTGTTTAGCTTCTCTGAGGTCACTGCTTTATCTCATAATACTTAACTTACTAGGTTGAAAGAAGAAGTCAAAGAAATAGTGTGTGTGAAATAAAAAATCAGAAGACTTTTATGCTTTTCAAGTGCTCAGAATATGCTTTCCTCCCTTTTACAAGCACCACAGATACTCGCAATAGAAAGTGGGCATGGCATATTAGAATGCTTAGAATGTTTCCTCTTTACAGTTGTCTACACATCCTACTCTTTAAGCTAGATGGGAGATGAAGATGGTAAAAGAGATTAACCAGATAATTGCTATTTTTGTTAGAAGGAATCAGGAAATTATGTCTACTGCAGCCATGGTTGAGAGCTCTCGTAACCACACCTGATGGAATCAGGAATTCAGACGTGGATGTCTGAATCATTGGGGGAACTTTCTGACACAAAATACACGTCCTGGCTTCTGTTTCTCCTGGTGTGCAAGATTAAGTACCTAAACAACTCTGACCAAAAACTCTGGAAATGAAATAAAATAAAAACTTAAAGAAAGTTACATCACTTCAAAGGCCAGAAATAATGTTTAAGCAGAAATAATAGATTAGCACTCAAGTCGGCTTTCAGTCCAGGGACATCTACTTAACTATGATGCCCTTGGGCTTGGGTTCTGATAACTTGTTGGATCTGGGGCTTCCCAGGTGGCGCAGTGGTAAAAAATTCACCTGCCAATGCAGGAAACACAGGTTTGATCCCTGAGTTGGGAAAATCCCCTTGAGGGAAAAATGGCAACCTGCTTCAGTGTTCTTGCCTGGAAAATCCCATGGACAGAGGAGCCTGGCAGGCTACAGTCTGTGGGGTCGCACAGAGTCAGGCATGACTGAGCATGTGTGCACACACACACACAACTTGTTGGATTTAGGGGACAGGAGCCAAATCCAAGGTTTTGTCCAAGGTGAGGAGTCTAATAAGAGGGACCTGAGCAAAACTGGGGCCCCAAAGTACAAAACTCTCCATATAAGGCTAAATGAGAAATCTGTAGTACAGAAGGGGACAATAAGGAAACCTGTCTCCCATGACCTTGGGATTGGGTAGCAGGGAACACAAGCTCTTTCCTGAGAATTCACAACTTCAGGCAGCCTTCAGGCAAGTTTGCACCTGCATTTACACTGTCAAGAGGGTCTGAAAGCCTTTAGCGAAAGCCTTTCCTTTAACATAGTATTTGGTTGTTGGTACCCAAGCTGCCTTCCTGCTCCACATCCAAAGCACCTGCCCCTCCTTAACCTTCTTGCCTTTAGCTCCAGTGACTAAATACCGGGAGACTGGGTCTTCTTTTGACCTTCAGATATTGGAGTTTTTAGTTGGCTGCAGTATTAATATCAGTCTTACCTCAGGCCTGTAGGTAAGCAGAGACCTCTGCTCTGATATCCACAGTCTTTGGTCTTTACCTGCAGGATGCAAGTGGGAATGGGGAAAGAGAAAGGAAGAGATATTTTTTTTATGCCTTAACTGTATTAAAAATCGTTTCTGATTGTAATAAAGTCCCCAAAACAAGCAACCCTAAAGCAGGCTCTTTGTGGGCTTTAGGAAGCCAGGGGGTGTGGATTAAGAGTGTGGTCATTTTGGCAGCAGGACAGAGAGGGGAGGATTTCGACTGTAGCAAGATCTCCTAAGGCAGCCAGTGGAGGAGAAAGTGGGTGACTGGGCCTTAGGTCCCTCAGGGCCACTCCCACTAAACAGCCTGGAAAGGCAGGCTCAGGATGCCTGCTGTTTAGGTGTGGTTATTAAAAGCTAGAATTTGGGCTTTGCTGGCTCTAGCTTGTGTACCTGTTCCCATGGTTCCTACCTAGCATATCTTTTTAGAGCCTTCCTTGTCTTTGCGATTCTTGGATTCGTTGTTTGTTTGTTTTTTTTTTTTAATAATGCAGTGCTAATCTCTTTGCTGGGCCAGTATTGGGGAGAGACAATTGATTTTGGAAGCATCATGCCAGTTGGTGTAATCCCAGAAGCAAAGTGGCATGCGCTACATTACATGCTGAATTGACTTCTTGGCCGACTCACAGCCTCTGCTCTTTCATTACATGCTTGTAGCAAGTTGCATGTTTTATGTGTGTATTCTTGGCCAGGCTGGCACAGGTTAGTGCCACCCAGCTCTTCCTGTTCCCAGCCTGTATTTGCTGCTCGGGCAGCTGTGGGTTTTTCTAGAAGATTGCAGTCTTTATTTCCTCAATGTAAAAGTTTAACAAATGACTTTGTCCACTCCTATACACCCAGCTCCTAGAACTGTGTTTGGCAAATAGTGAGCACTCAATAAATTCTCTGAATGAACTCTTATTTTTGTATCAACGGCAGTTAAAGTACAGAGGATAAAACGGAGACTAGGTATAAGCTAAAGAGATTAGGGACGAGTGACCTAAGGCAGGATTGGAGAAGAGCTCAGGAGCTGTGTTGTCCCATTAGTTGGCAGTAAAGCAGGTGAGGAGCGAAGAACCAGCTAGAGTGCTGGGTCACATTGGCAGATTGGGTTCTGGGAAGCTTAACAGTGTGTTTCTGGCCATAATTTAGGAGCCACGGTGAGGCATAGAAGAAAACACCCTGGACAGTAAGACAAAGTAAGTGCTCTGTAATTGACATTAAAGCAGGGCATGGGTAGAGCTGGTCTGTGAAGCAAATATTAGGAAACCCCTTTCCATTTTGTGCGTGTTAATGAAAATGAACTGTTAATCACAGTTAGCACTGCTGTCTTCTCTACTAAATGTGTGAAAGGTGCCTTTTAGGGAAATATGCGTTCTCTTCTTGTTTACCTTCTTCATGGTTGATTTAGAATCTACTTTATGAATAACCTTCCTGTCTGCTAGACTACTGACAGTGCACAGCACTTAAAGGAAAAGGCAGGACAAAAGACTGTGGTCTTTGCACTAAATTCCTTTCTCTCATCAGTCACTGATGAGTCTTCTGTGTTCATTTTTCACGGATCATCATTCAGTGTTTGCCTCTCACTAAGTCCCAAGTGTCTCTCCACTGAATGTTTTTGGATATTATTACTGTCTACTAATGAAAGGCTAAAAAGGCTAATTTGTTAGGGAAGTGAATGAAATATAAAGTAATTTATAGATATTAACCCTCTTCTTCATTCCCTGTTAATAAAATCAGTGTATCGTTGCAGGTGGAAGAAGGGACCGCGAACTATCCATTTGTAACCACACTCTGCACACTCTCAGTTGGCCAGAAGGGTCAAGTGTATATTAGTAGGCAGCTGGGAGTTTGCTGAAGCAATTAATTGGACTTGTCATCTATAAATAATAGTTTAAATAACTTCCTCTTCTTGCTCACTTGACTGAAAGAGCCATTCAAATTCAAATCATCAACGACCTTTCCAAAAATAGACTAGAACTACAAGGTTTGGCTGTTTTATTAAAAACTCTATTCAGTACTCTGTGATGGCCTACACAGGAAAAGAATCTTAAAAGAAAAAAAAGGAGTGGATATATGCATATGTGTATCTGATTCACTTTGCTGTACACTTGAAAAGAATACAACATTGTAAATCCACGATCAGTTCATTTCAGTTCAGTCACTCAGTTGTGTCCGACGCTTTGCGACCCCATGAACTGCAGCACGCCAGGCCTCCCTATCCGTCACCAACTCCTGAAGTTTACCCAAACTCATGTCCATCGAGTCAGTGATGCCATCCAGCCATCTCATCCTCTATCGTCCACTTCTCCTGCCCTCAATCTTTCCCAGCATCAGGGTCTTTTCAGATGAATCAGCTCTTCGTGTGAGGTGGCCAAAGTATTGGAGTTTCAGCTTCAACATCAGTCCTTCCAAAGAACACCCAGGTCTGATCTCCTTTAGGATGGACTGGTTGGATCTCCTTGCAGTCCAAGGGACTCTCAAGAGTCTTCTCCAACAACACAGTTCAAAAGCATCGATTCTTCTGCTGTCAGCTTTCTTTATAGTCCAACTCTCACATCCATATGTGACTACTGGAAAAACCATAGTCTTGACTAGACGGACCCTTGTTGGCAAAGTAATGTCTCTGCTTTTGAACATGCTATCTAGGTTGGTCATAACTTTCCTTCCAAGGAGTAAGCGTCTTTAATTTCATGGCTGTAATCACCATCTGCAGTGATTTTGGAGCCCCAAAAAATAAAGTCAGCTACTGTTTCCACTATTTCCCCATCTATTTGCCATGAAGTGATGGGACCAGATGCCATGATCTTAGCTTTCTGAATGTGGAGCTTTAAGCCAACTTTTTCACTCTCCTCTTTCACTTTCATCAAGAGGCTTTTTAGTTCCTCTTTACTTTCTGCCATAAGGGTGGTATCATCTGCATATCTGAGGTTATTGATATTTCTCCTGGCAGTCTTGATTCCAGCTTGTGCTTCTTCCAGCCCAGTGTTTCTCATGATGTACTCTGCATAGAAGTTAAATAAGGAGGGTGACAATATACAGCCTTGACGTACTCCTTTTCCTATTTGGAACCAGTCTGTTGTTCCATGTCCAGTTCTAACTGTTGCTTCCTGACCTGCATACAGGTTTCTCAAGAGGCAGGTCAGGTGGTCTGGTATTCCCAGCTCTTTCATAATTTTCCACAGTTTATAGTGATCCACACAGTCAAATCCACTATACTCTAGTTAAAAAAAAAAAAGACTCTAGGCTGTTTATAAGTTTACCAGGTTTTTTGGATTTTGTTTTTTGATGGGGTGGGGGGTGGTAAATTTCACTAATAACCAAAGAGTTGTAGCCTGTATAGAAAACAAACTATGGTTACCAAAGGGGAGAGACAGGGGGTCGTGGGTGGTGGGGGGAAGAGAGATAAATTAGGAATGTGGGATTAACAGATACACACCACTATATATAAAATAGATAAGACAACAAGGACTATAGCATAGGAAACCATATTTAATAGCCCATGTAAACCATAATGGAAAAGAATATGAAAACAGACACATATATATGTAACTGAATCACTTTGCTGTACAACTGAAACTAATACAATATTTCAACTGCAGTACAGTTTTTTTTCTAAGTAGGAAAAAAATAGAAAAAAGGAATTATGTCCTGAGTTCTATTTTTTTATGTTTAAGGGTTTTTTTTGTTGTTGTTATTAAGCATTTAACTATAAGGAAAGGAATCCTAGTATTATATGATGAGGATAGCAAAAATAAACAAGATACCAGATTTTAGAGATGAATCTGAATGTCATATTCCTTGGTTCTAGTATCACATAATGATTGTTTTTACCCCAAAATACCATATGGCTAATGTGGACCCAATCTCCTCGACATTTGCTGTTCTATACACACATTTTCATTTATATTTATTTTTTATATATGAGGCTTTGAGGATGCCAAGAGAGATGATATTTTTGGAGGAAGTCAGTGCCCACTCAGAGAGGCTGTGGTGTCAGCATGGGTGTTACATGGAGCTCTAAATCTCAGGGTGCATAAGAAATAACCTTCAGCTTGTGGCTTTCATTGTCACCAAGGGACAGATCATTGGAAAGTTTGCTTAAAAGTTCTTCTGTTGTGTATAGGTGTGTTTTTAATATGAAGGGAAGGAAGGAAAAAACAAAGAATAAGCATGACCCAACTCTTGAGATTTGGCCCTACCAGGAATTTCATCTCCATTTTGTAGCCTCATCTAACCCTCTCCAGCTTCTTGCCAGGGATTTCTTAAGTCTCGAGACGCACAAAGATCCTGGCTGGCAAGAAACTGCAGTGCATCAGCAGGAACAGGTTGCAAAATGAAGACAAAGCCTCTGGCAAGACACGAGGGAGTGGTAGAGGCCTGGCTGCAGAATGAATATGAAGGCCTGGGTGGTGAAAGATCACCGTGGTCACCGCACACATGCAAAGACGGGCTGTTCCTCCCTCAGGGGAGTCATGTAGGGTGAGCCACCAGGAGGGTTGGCCAGGCCAGCAATTGGGAACAGCAGGCCAAAGGCATCCTTTGCCAGAGCAAGTTAAAAGCTTTAGAACTGAGGGTGCTCCCGGGTCTCAGGACTGTCTCTGGGTGCAGTTCACTCCTCCATGCTGATAAGGAGTGTGCGACTGGTTGGAAAAGCACTTCAGGGTCAGAGAAGGAAAATAAATCATAGAGAAGATACCAGAAAGGTTTGGTTAAATACTGCTTAATGGAGTACAACTTGTGACCAGGGTGCTTACTGTGTTCCCAATACTGGATTACTTTAACCCTGCTCTGTTAGTTGTCCTCAACTTTGACCTTCCTCTCCCCTTCCTTGGCTCCTACCCCACCCACGTGTCCCCTGCTTCCTGTTGCCTCCCCTCCCCATTCCTCCCTTTCTTTCTCCCTCCTTTGTACACTCTTCTTTTTCCTCCGATTTAAGAAGTGACTCTTCTCTCAATAGCTTTATCAAGAACTGCTTATATTCTTACAGTGTTAAGTTCCTTGGAGGATAGAAAATTTAAATTAAATTAAATTAAATTAAATTAATGCTTTAATTCCAGCATCTAGTTGCTTCATAAACAGCAAGGTGAATTTGACTTGCCAAAGCTGAGCTTAGTGTTATTGTTCTGATTAATGTGATGGGAACAGTTTAGCTGGAGGCTTTTGTTAATTTAAGACTTGCAGCTAGGGAAAGAAGAGAGGACATGGCATTATTTAACTTGTCCATATGTCCGAAAGAATATCTTCAAATGTTCAAAAGAAAAAAATTGAACCTTTGAGTACAAATCATCAAAAAAACTCTCATCCTTTCTTTAGAGGTATTTTTAAGAGAAAATCCAAGCGAAAAAAAAAAAGAAGAGACTTAAACTTAATAAAAATCTTCAGTTAGTAGTACAAAATACAGTCTGTAAACACAATATAGGGCTTCCCAGGTGGCTCAGATGGTAAAGAATCTGCCTGCAATTCGGGAGACCTGGGTTTGATCCCTGAATCAGAAAGATCCCCTGGAGGAGGGCATGGCAACCCACTCCAGTATTCTTGCCTGGAGAATCCCTATGGACAGGGGAGCCTGGTAGGCTGCAGTCCATGATGTCGCAAAGAGCTGGACACAACTGAGTGACTAAACACACAACACAACAGGCAAACACGATACAGATGTGTGTTTTTAGCACTTCAAACATGGGGGGAAATTCTTCCCTTCTTTTACTACCGTTGATTATGGCAAAGCATCGGCAGGTATTTTGTACTTTAACCTCCTGAGAAAGAATACGTTCTTATCGCTGAATCTTTGTGGGACACTTCCTGCCTTGTGTATGGGTAGTCATGTCTCAAAATTAACCCATACCAAAATTAGAAAAGTCAAAATGAAGTGTCAGAGTGAGCTAAGGTGGCAGGTTGGACTTTGAACCTTTGTAATGAATTCACTTGGTTTACTTCTGTTTTTAAAAATTTATTTTTAATTGAAGGGTAATTACAATATTGTGTTGGTTTCTACCATATATCAACACGGATCAGCCATAGGTATATGTATGTCCCCTCCCTCTGAGCCTCCCTTCCACCTCCCACCCTCTCCCACTCCTCTAGATTATCACAGAGCGCTGGTTTGAGTTCTCTGAGTCATGCAGCAAATTCCCACCGACTGTTTTACATATGTTAGTGTTTATGTTTCTATGCTACTCTCTCCATTCATCCCACCCTCTCCTTCCTACCTGCCACCCAGTGTCCATAAACCTGTTGTCTGTGTCTGGTGTCTCCACTGCTGCCCTGCAAATAGGTTCATCAGTACCATCTTTCTAGGTTTCATGTATATGCGTTAGTATACGGTATTTGTTTTTCTGACTTCACTCTGTATAATAGGCTCTAGGTTCATCCACCTCACTAGAACGGACTCACATGTGTTCCTTTTATGACTGAGTAATATTCCATTGTATAAATGTACCATAGTTTCTTTATCTGTTCATCTGTCGATAGACATCTAGGTTGCTTCCATGTCCTGCTGCTGCTGCTGCTAAGTCACTTCAGTCATGTCCGACTCTGTGCGACCCCATGGATGGCAGCCCACCAGGCTCCCCCATCCCTGGGATTCTCCAGGCAAGAACACTGGAGTGGGTTGCCATTTCCTTCTCCAATGCATGAAAGTGAAGAGTGAAAGTGAAGTCACTCGGTCGTGTCCAACTCTTAGCGACCCCATGGACTGCAGCCTACCAGGCTCCTCTGTCCATGGGATTTTCCAGGCAAGAGTACTGGAGTGGGGTGCCATTGCCTTCTCCGGCTTCCATGTCCTAGCTGTTGTAAATAGTGCTGCAGTGAACATTGTGGTACACGTGTCTTTTTCAGTTATGTTTTTCTCAGGCTATATGCCCAGTAGTGGGATTGTCTCTGTGACTATATTTCTCCAGGGCTGCCTTTTATTTTAGGATCTTGGTTTCTTATTTTACAACATCTGTCAGTTCATTAAGAAAGGGACTTACTTGTAAAGGCTACTGTGAAACAATCTTGATCTACTCTAGCTGTTAAAAAGCAAGTAACAACATCAGTATTTTTCATTTGCTTAAAGTCTTTTATATTCAGATCCCCATCACTCCATAGCCCATTTCATTTTATTTGTCTGCATACTTTAATCAGTAATTTTAGGAAGAACTTCATGAATGGTTATCATCTAACTCTTGCCAATGCTTTTCTACTTTTTGTGTATGGTGGTGGTGGTTTAGTCGCCAAGTCGTGTCCAACTCTTGCGATCCTGTGGACTGTAGCCGGCCAGGCTCCTGTGTCCATGATTGTCCAGGTAAGAATACTGAATTGGATTGCCATTTCCTTCTCCAGAGGATCTTCCTGATCCAGGAATTGAACCCAGGTGTCCTTCATTGCAGGCAAATTCTTTACCGACTGAGCTGTGAGGGAAGCCACCTTTGTATGTGGGTATGAGTATCCATGGAAACTTGGGGTGGAAAGTTGAATTCGTCCTACTGCTAGGTTAATATAAGCACAGTACCATGACCACCAGTCTGTAAAAGGATTACTTATTTTCTCTGTTTACTTCTTACCCTCATCTCCATTTTATTCTCATTCCCATGAATAATGTTCGTGATATACCCTTAAAAATATATTGTGTTTTTTTGTGGACTTTACAGAAGTGATGTTTTTCATTCACATAGGTGATTACTAAAGTTCATGTTCTATTTCTTACATTTGCTAGGCTTTATTCTTTTAAGATCTTTCCTTTATATCTAGGTTGTTGAACTTGATTGCCATGTGGGGTTCCATATCAGGCATCCATCACATTTTCCTTTTCATCCCCATAGTGACAAACAGCTAAGTTGTCTCAGTGTGCTGTGTACGGTGAACATTCTTACAGCACGGCCAGGTTGCTCTCCCAGAAGGGCTGTGCCACGTTAGAATCTCATCAGCAGTTCCAGAGATGCTTGTGGTCCCACAACCTCACCAACACTTTGTATTACACAAATTGATAGTTTTTGCCGATCCTTATGGCATTTTGCTTTAATCTTTATTTCTATGATTATTAGTAGACTGATCATCACTTTGTTTGCTCTTACACATTTAAGTTTCCCCTTCTGTGAATTGCCTGTTCGTATTTTTGCCCATTTTAACATTTTTTCTTACTGATTCACTAGAGTTCATTACATATCTTAGTTATTAATTCCCTATTATAATCTTTGCCATTATCTTCTCTCTGTGTGTTACCTATCTGTTCATTTTTTCTGTTGTGCCCATCTTTGAATGGATATCATTGTTTATTGTATTTAAATGTTTATAGCTTTCCAGGAAAAGTATAATTTTCTATTTCCATTGAACTAGAGATTGGCAATAAATGGTATAAAAATTATGTTTAGGCCATGACTTTAGAGAATTCAAGAAGCAGCCTGATCTCTGGGATGAGAAGCAGTGTGCAGAATGTATTCCCTGGGAACTTACAGGGAAGACCAGGACTCCATTGCGTGCTCAGTCACTTTAGTTGTGTCTGACTCTGTGAACCCATGGACTGTAGCCCGCCAGGTTCCTCTGTCTGTGGGATTTTCCTGGCAAGAATACTGGAGTGGATTGCCATGCTCTCCTCCAGTGGATCTTCCCGACTCAGGGATCAAACATGCGTCTCCTGAATTTCGGGAAGATTTTTCACCGCCAGCTGAGCCACCAGGGAAGCCCCAAGACACCATTAGAGACATGGAATTCAGGAATATTAGAAAGATCAGCAATGGAGAGTAACCAGAATTGCTGACGTCTTTTTTGAGTCTTCATTTTTCATCTGGATTCTTGATAATGATGATGATGAAGATGGTGCTGATCCATGAGATGATGATCGGCGTCTGAGATCCCACCACTTGCCCAGCTGCTCTTGTTGCCAAACCAGCACTTTGGCACATTTCTCAATGTAGAGGAAGGAGCATCTTTTTGTCATTTATATTTTGGGGAGGAGTATATCTTTTTAAAAATTTCTGTAAAGATTCCTTATATGCCTGCAGCAGCCCTGATTAAGTAGCAGTGCTATGATTTGACTGCAGCCCTACCTAACTACAAACCTTGGTGACTTTGCCACAATTTACTATTATTACAACAGCTGCCCCTATTACTACTACAGTTGCTAGGGGAGAGAGGGAATATAGCATCTAATAGTCCTTGAGTGCTTGCCGTGTGCCAAACACAGCATTCAGTGGTGTACACATATTATTTTATTTGATCTTCACAGTCTCCCTGTGAGGTGAGTCCTGACACTAGCTATCTCACTGGCAGAATGGGGATTGAAGCCAATCTTTCTCACTCCGAATCTGAGGGCTCACCCAGTATGGTAGTAGCTCCTCTGAACACTCAAGGATGAAGTATCTCAGAAAACAAAATCGCTGCACTACTAGAAATCAAACAACAAATTTTTTAAAGCAAAACTTGACCAGGGGATAGCATTAGTTCAGTACTCTGTCAATAAATGTTTCACTTAATTTATACACACAACCATCTTGAATGCTGACACTTGAGGAAAAAAAAATCAGGTTAAAGTGGAGGACACAGTAAAAATAAAGATTATTGTGAAAACTCTGATGGGGAATTTGGGATATTTCCAAGAGAGTTTAAGTTTGGTGGTATAGGCTGCCTGTTAATCAGGTCTAATTCTTCTACTTTTCCTTCATATGAATAAATGCCTAGTTCACTGTTAAATCCTGGTAGCTTCTCTGTGATTTAGGTCCCTGGTTTCCACTATTATTGTTTTCATTGCTGTTTTGTTCCTTTCCTTTACAAAGGGAACAAACACAGAGAATACGTTTTTCTTGAGCAATTCATCAAGCATTGTTAGTGAGAGGGGAGGTGTTAAAGGCTGTGTGCGTTTGTGTGTGTGTGTGTGTGTACACACCTATATGAATGGAACAGCCCATCGGCAGTAGGTTTCACTGAGCTCTGATAGAAGATCCCTGCCTGCAGGTAGTTAGCTCCAGGTACCGCTCTCCAGAGTTCATACTGCCCAGCTGCGATGAGAACAGACTCAGGGTGGGACAGAGGGAGCCTGGCCCAAGATGTTGTGTCTGTAGCTGGCCGTGTATATTTATGGAACATTTCCTAACAGGGTGTTGCTATTTGAAAATAAAAAAGCTTACTTGTTGAGTTTGGTACTGTAGGACAGTGGTTTTGAAACTTTTAACATTTTTTTTTTAAAGTTAACAAATACCTCCTTTTCCAACCCCCATATTTACAACTTAGAATCAGGACCCAGCCTGGTGGAACTCTATTTACTCAGTCTTTGGTATGTCCAAAAAGGGGCCCCTGAGGCACTGCCTTCTAGACAAATTCTTCTTTTTGTACCTTTCCCACAATTTTGGTTTCCCTTTTTTTTTCTTTTCCTTTGCATACCTGCCTGAGTGTTCACCCTCTTCTATTCTTCAGACCAGTATGGGAGTTCCTAAGCAGCCCCAGGGACTTGAGAGTCCCTTGGACTGCAAGGAGATCAAACCAGTCTATCCCAAAGGAAATCAGTCCTGAATATTCATTGGAAGGACTGCTGCTGAAACTCTTAATACTTAGGCCACCTGATGTGAAGAACTGACTCACTGGAAAAGACCTTGATGCTGGGAAAGACTGAAGGCAGGAGAAGGGGTCGACAGAGGATGAGATGGTTGGATGGCATCACCAACTCAATGAGTTTGAGCAAGCTCCAGGAGTTGATGATGGACAAGGAAGCCTGGCGTGCTACAGTCCATGGGCTCGCAAAGAGTCAGACACGACTGAGCGACCGATCTGACTGACTGAAGCAGTCCTATGCTATTAACAGTTTTATCCTCTGTTTAGATAGGATATGACAAACCTACCAGGTGAGCAGGGGCTCTGGACGAAACAAGTTGGGTAATGCGATAGTGATCTCTAATAAAGTGTTAGGTGGGCTGATTGATGATAGGTTTTACCTGCCTTTCTCTTGGTCCCCTTTCTCTGCTGGAAGGTTAGAAGCACGGACAGGTGATTCTAGTTATAATGCTGCCTCCACCGGCTCTGTGATCTCAGGCAAGCCTTTTTACTTATCTGGGTCTCAGTTTCCTAAAATGTACAAGGAGGCTAAATTAGGTCTGAAGGTCCATGAGAAGTTATTTGCAGTAATAACTTAGGATATTCTCGGCTGGCTGAGTTGGTCATAGTTGCTGTCATGCCACATTCCCAAAGCTCAGAGATCCTTTACTGGATAAATGTGGGCCCCCAGGCTGCATGTGTCCATAGCAGGAATCAACAGCTCACTGTGTGGATTCTTCCACTTAAGGGTGGAGGTGGAGTTGGGTGAGGATTGCTTTGTTTATCTCTGAGGCAGTGTTTCCTGTCGTGGCTGCATTGGGTGGAGAAGGTTCTGATTACCTATTAGCTATCTGCCTAGGATTGACATCCCACAAATTGGGGGTGGGGACTTGGCCAATAACAGAAACTTTGGACTTTAACCTGATCTTCAGATTCCCCGTAAAAGGTGTGGCCTGGAGGAAAAGAGTTACCTTGATAAGGAACAGAAAACATTTTAAGGTTTCTACACATTGACTTTGAGCATTGCCAACTGAGAATAGGGAAGGCCTGCCAGATTAGTCGGAGAAGGCAATGGCACCCCACTCCAGTACTCTTGCCTGGAAAATCCCATGGACAGAGGAGCCTGGTGGGCTGAAGTCCATGGGGTCGCTAGGAGTCGAACACCACTGAGCGACTTCACTTTCACTTTTCACTTTCATGCATTGGAGAAGGAAATGGCAACCCACTCCAGTGTTCTTGCCTGGAGAATCCCAGGGATGGGGGAGCCTGGTGGGCTGCTGTCTATGGGGTCGCACAGGTCGGACACGACTGAAGTGACTTAGCAGCAGCAGCAGCCAGATTAGTAGATGATGTGTGTGCTATAATCGTGTTGTTACTGTTGTCACGTTATTCATTCATTCATTCATTCAACATTCATTCATTCAACATACATTCACTGAACAGCCACGTGGCAGATACTTGTCTGGCCACTGAGGGCTCTTTTTAGTCCTAAGGGCCGGTACTGAGAACTGTTTTTACTTATACACATTTGCTCTGCAGTTAGGGTTTCCTGCCATTAGGAGGTAGTGATTTCTTTTTTTATACTACATAATCCAGTCCTAGGAACTGAGATATTAGACATAGTTTATGTGAAATAGGGATTCTAGTATGATTTTCCTTTTTCAGTTCAGTTGCTCAGTCGTGTCCGACTCTTTGTGACCCCATGAACCGAAGCATGCCAGGCCTCCCTGTCCATCACCAACTCCCAGAGTCCACCCAAACCCATGTCCATTGAGTTGGTGATGCCATCCAAGCATCTCATCCTCTGTTGTCCCCTTCTCCTCCTGCCCTCAATCTTTCCCAGCATCAGGGTCTTTTCCAATGAGTCAGCTCTTCACATCAGGTGGCCAAAGTATCGGAGAGTCAGCTTCAACATCAGACCTACCAATGAACACCCAGGACTGATTTCCTTTAGAATGGACTGGTTGGATCTCCTTGCAGTCCAAGGGACTCAAGAGTCTTCTCCAACACCACAGTTCAAAAGCATCAATTCTTCGGTGCTCAGTTTTCTTTATAGTCCAACTCTCGCATCCATACATGACCACTGGAAAAACCATAGCCTGGACTAGATGGACCTTTGTTGACGAAATAATGTCTCTGCTTTTTAATATGCTGTCTAGGTTGGTCATAATTTTCCTTCCAAGGAGTACACATCTTTTAATTTCATGGCTGCAGTCACCATCTGCAGTGATTTTGGAGCCCAGAAAAATAGAGTCATCCACTGTTTCCCCATCTGTTTGCCATGAAGTGATGGGACCGGATGCCATGATCTTCGTTTTCTGAATGTTGAGCTTTAAGCCAACTTTTTCACTCTCCTTTTTCACTTTCATCAAGAGACTCTTTAGTTCCTCTTCACTTTCTGCCATAAGGGTGGTGTCATCTGCGTATCTGAGGTTGTTGATATTTCTCCCGGCAATCTTGATTCCAGCTTGTGCTTCTT
>NW_011494717.1:9953770-9956405 GCF_000754665.1 Bison bison bison
ACAGATTCCAGCTTGTGCTTCTTCCAGCCCAGCGTTTCTCATGATGTACTCTGCATAGAAGTTAAATAAGCAGGGTGACAATATACAGCCTTGATGTACTCCTTTTCCTATTTGGAACCAGTCTGTTGTTCCATGTCCAGTTCTGTTGCTTCCTGACCTGCATACAGGTTTCTCAAGAGGCTGAAATAAAATTATTCCACAAAATAGGCAACTTTAAACTCACTTTGCCAACAAAGGTCTGTATAGTCAAAGCTATGATTTTTCCAGTAGTCATGTACGGATGTGACAGCTGGACCATAAAGACTGAAAAATTGATGCTTTCAAAGTGCAATGCTGGAGAAGACTCTTAAGAGTCCCTTGGACAGCAAGGAGACCAAACCAGTCAATCCTAAAGGAGATCAACCCTGAATATTTATTGCTGAAGCTGAAGTTCCAATATTTTGTGGCCACTTGACGTGAAGAGCATACTCATTGGAAAAGACCCTGATGCTGGGAAAAGTTGAAGGCAGGTGGAGAAGAGGGCAACAGAGGATGAATGATTGGACCACATCATCGACTCAATGGATATAAGTTTGAGCAAACTCCAGGAGATAGTGAGGAACAGGGAAGCCTGGCATGCTGCAGTCCATGTGGTTGCAAAGAGTTGGACACAGCTAAGCTACTGAACAACACCAGAAAACTCTAAGGCTTGATTCTATATTTTAAAGTCATTGGTATGGAGAGAAAGCAGAAATCTGAAGTATAATTATGTACTTTGTTCACATACCTTTAACTTCTGTAACTGTTAACCCTGTGGTTCCATTTCCCTGGTGTCTAGAAGAGGAACTATTTATTCTTTTCTTGCACCTCCTTTCTTAAATGTAGAAATCCCTGGACTCATCAGCTCTGTGGGTTTGAATAATGCCGTTCCATCTCTGCAACATTATTAGCCTCTTGACAAAGTAAAGCCTGCAGGGGGAGCAGAGCCAGAGGAGCTCCTCTCTTCTATGATTCTCCTCCCCTGCTTCTTGCCTTTTATTAGTTTATAAGGTATTTGGTACCTCTGCCCACAATGCAGAAAACCTGGGTTCAATTCCTGGGTCAGGAAGATCCTCTGGAGGAGGAAAGGGCAACCCACTCCAGTATTCTTACCTGGAGAATTCCATGAACAGAGGAGCCTTGGTGGGCTACAGTCAATGGGATCGCAGAGAGTCCGACAAGACTGAATGACTAATACACATGTGTCTAGGATGGAGCCAGGGCCTACAGCTCTAAAGATAAATAAGAGGTGTTTTCCACTCTTGAGCTGCTCACAGTCTGCGAGGAAGAACAACATAGAAAATAGTAAATTATGCTATACCATAGAATGTACTGTGGTTTTTTTAACTTAAATTTTTTTAATTAGAAAAACTTTATTGTTAAAATTGTTCTTTTTCATTGTTGCTTTTAACTTTTTATTGAAATACAGCTGATTTACAATGTTGTGTTAGTTTCAAGTGCACAGCAAAGTTTTTCAGTTATACATATATATGTATATCTATAATACACATATACATATATTCTTTTTTAGATTCTTTTCCATTTTGAGTTATTGCAAGATATTGAGTATGGTTCTCTATACTATACAGTAGGTCCTTGCTGGTTATCTATTTTATATATCATAGTGTATATATTTTAATCCCAAACTCCTAATTTTAGAGTACTTTTAATGCATGTAAAGAATTACCATAGCACTTGGCACTATGGTGCTATTCAAAATATTTAACAACCAATATAGCTCTGGCATTGATCAATCAGAATTCATGGAGCTCCATCCTCAGAATGGAGCCAGCTAGTGCTGTTGCTCTGACGTGTACAGGCTGAATATCTGTGATGCCTGGCACACACAAACTAGGATAGTGGTGCACTGACTGATCAAATCCAGTCTTTATCCCCTTTCCCTCGTAGAAAGTGCTGTGTTTGCAGTATACCAGAATAGGAGAGAGTGCTGCTGACGTCCTGAAAGACCAAGGAGTAGGACTTTCACCACGGTATGATAATGGATGAGCTGGGCATTAAAGAAGGCCCTGAAGCATGCCCAGTGGCAAAGGTGGTAGCAGGAGATAGTATTTCACCTTCAAGCCTCAAGAAAAGAGAAAGATATCAAAAGCATGTGCTCCAGTGACTCTTATTTTCAAAGAAAAAAGGAAGTACTTTGTTTTTCCCTTAAGAGAGAGTTATAAAATGCAAGAGAAAGGAAGAGCGAGGGCAGTCAAGATTCAGATCAGATCAGATCAGATCAGTTGCTCAGTCGTGTCCGACTCTTTGCGACCCCATGAATCGCAGCACGCCAGGCCTCCCGGTCCATCACCAACTCCCAGAGTTCACTGAGACTCACGTCCATTGAGTCAGTGATGCCATCCAGCCGTCTCATCCTCTGTCATCCCCTTCTCCTCCTGCCCCCAATCCCTCCCAGCATCAGAGTCTTTTCCAATGAGTCAACTCTTCGCATGAGGTGGCCAAAGTACTGGAGTTTCAGCTTTAGCATCATTCCTTCCAAAGAAATCCCAAGGCTGATCTCCTTCAGAATGGACTGGTTGGATCTCCTTGCAGTCCAAGGGACTCTCAAGAGTCTTCTCCAACACCACAGTTCAAAAGCATCAATTCTTCGGCGCTC
>NW_011494717.1:9956505-9960808 GCF_000754665.1 Bison bison bison
ACCACAGTTCAAAAGCATCAATTCTTCGGCGCTCAGCCTTCTTCAGAGTCCAACTCTCACATCCATACATGACCACAGAAAAAACCATAGCCTTGACTAGACGAACCTCTGTTGGCAAAGTAATGTCTCTGCTTTTGAATATGCTATCTATGTTGGTCATAACTTTCCTTCCAAGGAGTAAGCGTCTTTTAATTTCATGGCTGCAGTCACCATCTGCAGTGATTTTGGAGCCCAGAAAAATAAAATCTGACACTGTTTCCCCATCTATTTCCCATGAAGTGATGGGACTGGATTCCATGATCTTCGTTTTCTGAATGTTGAGCTTTAAGCCAACTTTTTCACTCTCCACTTTCACTTCATCAAGAGGCTTTTTAGTTCCTCTTCACTTCAAGATTGCCTCCTCCTAATACTTAGTGCCCGTAGATGCTCCTGGATTAGGTGTTCCTTGAAACTGAAGTAACAGTAGCGGAGCTTAGTCACTGAGTACTTTTGGCCAGCCCCTTACAAATGAATATCCAAAAGGAAAGAAAAAAGCACTTCCTCAGAGCAGATCCCTTGAAAAGATTATATTTCTTTAAAGTAAAACATTTAAAACATTTAAACAGAACACTCAACAGAGATTTTGGAACAGAGATATAAAGTGATTTCATCTCAGCATTAAGTGTTAATTTCTGGTGCAAATGAAGACAGAGGTAAAGACAATTCAGATATTTTAAATCTGTTTTCAGAATGTGGTTTATATGATTTGGTTTACCAAGTTTACCATGATACTTTTCTTGGCTCAATAATAAAATTCTCATTCCCTATAAATGGGGCTAATAACTGTCTCATGTTGTTGTGAGGATTAAATGAGGATTATATATGTATATAGATATACATACATATATATAATGCTTAACAGATAATAGACATTTAGTAAGTGCTGGCTATTGTTTTTATATTGTTCTTACAGTGTTTGTATATTTAACAGTACTTTATTAAGCTCTCTTTAGTTTGTGATAGAGTTAAGTGTAGATTTTCTTATAAGAATGTACCATTTAACTTTCAAATATTCCATATATTTGAATAAAAGAATAAGCGATCTACTCTTCTGTCAGTCCAAGACCAGTTAGTGTTTGGTCCTTACCCTTCCACTCCTTTCCTTTGCACATGTCCTCTTTTTCTTCCTTTCTCCTTCCTCTTCGTTTCCCTGTTTTTTGGTCACAACCCAGCTTCCCAAGTGGCGCTAGTGATAAAGACCCTGCCTGCTAATACAGGAGATGAGGGCTCAGTCCCTGGGTTGGGAATCTGGGTTGAGAAGGAAATGGCAACCCACTCCAATATTCTTGCCTGGAGAATCCCACGGACAGAGGCGCCTGGCAGGCTGTGAGCGAGCTATGGTCCGTAGGGTCGCAAAGAGTCGAACAGTACTGAAGCGACTTAGCGTGCACACACACAAACTATTTGAGGTGAGCCAATTTCTACCCTTCCACTCTAATGGGAATTTCTTCTTCTCCTCTTCCTTCATTTTATTTTTTCATTTTTTCATAGTTCCCGTAATTGTATTTTAGGCTGTCTTTCTCTTTAATCTCTTAGTTTCCTTAGAGAATGTCTAGATGGCCCAGCAACCTCAGGACAGCCACTCCTCATGGTTTGCTCTTTTATTTCTGAGCCCAAAACGACCGTGATCATGACTAAGCTATCTCAGAGATACCTGAATCCAAAGTAATAATAATATAAAATTAGTGACATTAATGTCTAAAAGCCTTGACGGTGCCCAGAATTCCTTAATAGAATCTCTTCTAAATTTTCCATTTCTCTACTCATTTTCTTCTAATTAAACCTTCTTTCCCTCAAATGACAGTATGAAGAAGAATTAAAAGTTCCAACTTAATTTTTGTTTAATTGCCACATTTCAAAAGAATTCACTTCTATTATTTTCTCAATGCAAATTTACAGTATTTCTGCCACTTTATGAATTTTAAAAAGCTTTAGTGGATTGGCCTGAGTCTAACCTCCTTTATAACATTATTTCTAAAGGAGGATGCATTCCCCAAACTCCTCACAAACAAGCCAAGTTTAGGAACCCACTTTGTTGGTAATTTGGGCCCTCCCTGAACTAAATGTTTGAACTTGTAGAGGATTGCAGTTCTCAGGTATTGTAGAGAACCAAATCAGCCTATAAGTGTATTACTTGGTTCATCCTCCTTGGAAAAAAAACCCATCTAATTAGAATTGTCATGACAACTCTGTTTTCATGCGGTAAAATAGACTTACTGACCTGAGGTCAAGGTTCTTAGAGTCAAGGTACATGATGGTGACAGAAACCATCATTCATGATCTTAGAGTATTGGCTCCATTTCTCTCCTAGCTGCTTTT
Source organism: Bison bison bison (assembly GCF_000754665.1). NCBI lineage: Eukaryota > Metazoa > Chordata > Mammalia > Artiodactyla > Bovidae > Bison > Bison bison. The sequence goes on from NW_011494717.1 coordinate 9,958,864, forward strand.
CTAATTTTTGCCCCTAATAAGCATTTATTAAGCACCTATTGTATGGAGAGTTTATATAAGTCCATGAAATATCTACCATAAGGAGAAAGAAACAATGTAAAACCATTTCACAGACGTAGAATCAAGTCCAAATACCTTACCGTCACCTTCATAATCTGCCCTCCGCCAGCACGTTTGACCTTCTCCCACCTGCCCCTGTGCCCTCTGCTTTGTCCTCACTTGTTGACCTCTTGCTCTGCTTCGGGCCTGCCAGGCTTCTTACCTGCCGTTTGAGCTTTTGCACTTACTCTTGCCTCTGTGAAAGGGACTTTCCCCCCAGAGGTTTACTTGCTTGGCTCCATGTTACCATTTGGGTGTCAGTTTAAATTTATTTCCTCAGAAAGCTTTTCCTTGATCTCACTGAAGTTGCCCCCCCACATAAATAGTTATGCTCTTTAACATTATGATATTTTCTTTCTTAGTGCTTTCTGTTCTCTTCAATTACTCTATTATCATTATTGTATTGTTTGTCTCTTATTAGAATGTAAACACTGTGAGAGAAACAGCAGTATTTGTCATGTTCCCTGCCATGTGTGTTAATATTTGTTGAATGAGTGAATGAAGAGAGATGGATGATTGAGTTTCATGGGGGTCAAGAAAGGCTCCGTGGATTGGCACTTAATTGTTTCGGTAAAGGTGATAAGTATGATTGGGCAGAAATAGTGGCCAGAAAGCATTTTATGTGTGAGGATTGATCCATACGAGTAAGTGCTGTGTGGAGGTCAAAAATCATTTGTTCGGTAAGAGCATTTTTGAGTGTCCAGATCAACTGTGGTGATGGGACCTCTTAGAGAGTGAGTGTGAAGGAAGCTGGATCAATGAAATTCAGAAATAAGAAAGTAGTTCAAATTTGACCTGAGAAACACAGGGACTCATTCCAGATTCAAGAAAATAAACAGCAGACCTACAGCAGAAAAAGCAGAAAGCCTTATGTGCTTAAGCAAATCTCTATTTGAAGAAACATGTCTAAAGTTGTACAGCCTCGGAGGAGAGGGGAGGTAGGACGAGTGAGACTAGTGACCTGGAAAGTTTACAAAGAACCTTTAGCTGCTGTTTCCTCCAGGATAAACTGAGTTTTAAAGTTCATTAAAAGTGTGATTTTTCAAACATTTGACAGTGGATACCCACAAAATGAATTTATTTTTTAGCTTGGTTTGAATGTTGATTCTCTTTCCTGTAAAAGAAATAATTAAACAAGTACAGAAGTAGTAGAACTCAATGACAGTAATAAATAACATTTAAAATTGTGGCTGAGGCACAAGATTCTTTACTTTTCACAGTAACCCTGTGAGCTTTATTATTATACTCATTTCACAAATGAGCAAAACTGAGGCTTGTGTACATGCGTGCCCAGTTGGTTCAGTCATGTTCAACTCAGCAACCTCATGGACTGTAGCCCTCCAGGCTCCAGTGTCCATGGGATTCTCCAGGCAAGAACACTGGAGTGGGTTGCCATGCTCTCCTCCAAGGGATCTTCTCGATCCAGGAATCAAACCCGCGTCCCCCACAACTCCTGCATTGCAGGTGGATTCTTTACCTACTGGGCCACCTGGGAAGCCCAAAACTGAGGCTTAGAGAAATTTTAAACAACTTGCCCTAAGGTCAGTATACTATATGGATCAGTTCAGTTCAGTCACTCAGTTGTGTCCGACTCTTTGCGACCCTATGAATTGCAGCACGCCAGGCCTCCCTGTCCGTCACCAACTCCCGGAGTTCACTCAGACTCACGTCCATTGAGTCAGTGATGCCATCCAGCCGTCTCATCCTCTGTCATCCCCTTCTCCTCCTGCCCCCAATCCCTCCCAGCATCAGAGTCTTTTCCAATGAGTCAACTCTTCGCATGAGGTGGCCAAAGTACTGGAGTTTCAGCTTCAGCATCATTCCTTCCAAAGAAATCCCAAGGCTG
>NW_011494717.1:9960908-9961097 GCF_000754665.1 Bison bison bison
AGTCTTCTCCAACACCACAGTTCAAAAGCATCAATTCTTCGGCACTCAGCCTTCTTCAGAGTCCAACTCTCACATCCATACATGACCACAGGAAAAACCATATCCTTGACTAGATGGACCTTTGTTGGCAAAGTAATGTCTCTGCTTTTGAAAATGCTATCTAAGTTGGTCATAATTTTCCTTCCAAGG
>NW_011494717.1:9961891-9975351 GCF_000754665.1 Bison bison bison
CTTTCTTTGGGATTGGAATGAAAATTGACCTTTTCCAGTCCTGTGGCCACTGCTGAGTTTTCCAAATTTGCTGACATATTGAGTGCAGCACTTTCACAGCATCATCTTTCAGGATCTGAAATAGCTCCACTGGAATTCCATCACCTCCACTAGCTTTGTTCATAGTGATGCTTTCTAAGGCTCACTTGACTTCACATTTCAGGATATCTGGCTCTAGGTCGGATTTCAAATCCTAGAGCCTATCAATTCCAGATCAAGGACACTTAACCTCCTCATTTTTCTGGCTCATTTACACTTTAAGCTAATTTTTTAAAAAGTTTTTATTTCATATTATGTATATATCTCCATGCTTTTATTTGGAGTGCTGACTTTTCTACTAAAAATAAATTACTTCTTTTTAGCCTGCAGATACATACTGCTTGCCTACTATAGTCATGGTATTAAATAACATATTAATATTCATTGAAAAATCACCTAGCCAGTTATATATTGTATTACTTTAGAGAAAATTAAGTTCATCGAATTCATATTTTCCTCCTCAAAAATTCTCTTTGTATGTATAGTAGTATATCTAGTATAAACATAAGAATTGAAAGCATAATTTATATAGTTTGGGAATAGAGTTTTTTATGTTGATATCTAAAAAGTAAAAATAAGTTACTAGAGTGAGGAACTGCCTCATATCTTTTACCCATTTTCACCAATTGTTTATATTTTGCCCCAGTTGCCTTACTATTCTGTGTATTTCTATTTGTGTATTATGATTATCTTTTAACACAGCCATCTGAGAGTAGGTTGGAGACATAGACGCTACCCTAAATGCTTCCGAAGGCATTTCCTGAGAACATGGGCCTCTCTTTCATAGCCACAGTGCAGTTATCAAGTCAGGAAGTGTATCACTGACACAGCACTATTATCTAATCCCCAGCCTGTATTCTAATTTCGTCAGTTGTTTCCCATAATATCCTTTTTAGCTATTTTTTACCCTGGTCCAGGATCCAGTCCAGGATCACATGTTGCCTTTAGTTGACGTGTCTCTTTATTTTCCTTTAGTCTGGAATGGTTTCTCAGTCTGTCTTTATCTTCCTTGACCTTGACAGCTTTGAAGAGTAGAGGCCAGATATTTTGTTTCTCAATTTGGGTCCCTTTGGTGCTTCCTCATGATTGGATTCAGATTATGACATTTGACTACAGACATGATAAGTGTCCTGAGTACATCATTCCGAGATGCATGTGATGTCAGTTTGTCTCCGGATTGGTGATGTTAGCTTTGATCACTTGCTTAAGGCAATGTCTACAAGATTTCTTTACTGTAACGTTACAAATTTTCTCTCTATGACTAGTAAGAAATTTATAAAGACCAGTGTTAAGACTATGTAAGTGTCCTCATCACACTAACCCATTAGGTTTAACATCCATTGATGACTGATGATTTTTCTAGCTTCGTATTTCCTTTTACATTTATTAGTTGGCCTTCTACTGAAAAGACGAGTTTTTCTTATCTATTTATTTATCCATTAATCTATCAGTATAGGACTTAGTGATTCTGTTTTTTTTTTAATATAAATTTATTTATTTTTAATTGGAGGCTAATTACTTTACAATATTGTATTGGTTTTGCCATACATCAACATGAATCTGCCACGGGTATACACGTGATCCCCATCCTGAACGCCCCCCACCTCCCTCCCCGTACCATCCCTCTGGGTCATCCCAGTGCACCAGCCCCAGGCATCCTGTATCATGCATCGAACCTGGACTGGTGATTAATTTCATATATGATATTATACATGTTTCAATGCCATTCTCCCAAATCATCCCACCCTCTGCCTCTCCCACAGAGTCCAAAAGACTGTTCTATTCATCTGTGTCTTTTTTGCTGTCTCTCATACAGGGTTATCATTACCATCTTTCTAAATTCCATATATATGTGTTAGTATACTGTATTGGTGTTTTTCTTTCTGGCTTACTTGACTCTGTACAATAGGCTCCAGTTTCATCCACCTCATTAGAACTGATTCAAATGTATTCTCTTTAATGGCTGAGTAATACTCCATTGTGTATATGTACCACAGTTTTCTTATCTATTAATCTGCTGATGGACATCTAGGTTGCTTCCATGTCCTGGCTATTATAAACAGTGCTGTGATGAACATTGGAGTACACATGTCTCAATTCTGGTTTCCTCTGTATACCCAGTAGTGGGATTGCTGGGTCATAAGGCAGTTCTATTTCCAGTTTTTTAAGGCATCTCCACACTGTTCTCCATAGTGGCTGTACTAGTTTGCATTCCCACCAACAGTGTATTCCCACCAGCAGTGTACTGTTTGCAGATGATATGATCCTCTACATAGAAAACCCTAAAGACTCTACCAGAAAATTACTAGAACTAATCAATGTATATAGTAAAGTGTTTGGATATAAAATGAACACACAGAAATCCCTTGCATTCCTATACACTAATAATGAAAAAATAGAGAAATTAAGGAACAATTCCATTCACCATTGCAACGGAAAGAATAAAATACTTAGGAATATATCTACCTAAAGAAACTAAAGACCTATATATAGAAAACTATAAAACACTGGTGAAAGAAATCAAAGAGGACACTAATAGATGGAGAAATATACCATGTTCATGGATCAGAAGAATCAATATAGTGAAAATGAGTATACTACCCAAAGCAATCTATAGATCCAATGCAATCCGTATCAAGCTACCCTGGTGGCTCAGACAGTAAAGTGTCTGTCTACAATGTGGGAGACCTGGGTTCCATCCCTGGGTCGAGAAGATCCACTAGAGAAGGAAATGGCAATCCACTCCAGTACTATTGCCTGGAGAATCCCATGGATGGAGGAGCCTGGTAGGCTACAGTCCATGGGGTCACAAAGAGTCAGACACGACTGAGCGACTTCACTTTCCTGTCAAGCTACCAACGGTATTTTTCACAGAAATAGAACAAATAATTTCACAATTTGTATGGGAATACAAAAAACCTCGAATAGCCAAAGCAATCTTGAGAAAGAATAATGGAACTGGAGTGATTCTGTTTTATTTGGTGGAATATGCACCACTGTTATTATCTTGTTGCATAAGGAAAGATAAATTCATCTCATTGTATTTGCTTTAAAAAACAGTTGTATTTGGAGTTCTGTATTAGATTTCTACAGCTACTATAACAAATTGCCCCAACTTTAGGAGCTTAAAACAACATAAATATAGTTCTGTAGGTCTCAAGTCCAGTACAGTTGTCACTGGGCTAAAATTAAGGTGTTAGCAGGCTGTATTCCTTTTTGAAGGCTCTAGTGGAGAACCTATTCTCTGGGTCCCTTGGATTGTTGGTGGAATCCAGTGCCTTGCAGTCATAGAACTGACATTCTTGTCCTTGCTGGAGGTCAGCCAAGGGCCTCTCCCAGCTTTTCAGGGCTGCCTGCATCCACTGGTTCCTGGCCTTCTTCCTCCATCTTCAAATATAGCAGATCCAGTCCCTCTCACACTTCACATCTTTTCTGTCTCTTCATCGGTTGTCACATCTCTCTTACCTACTCTTTTGTTGCCTCTTCCGCTTTTAAGGACTCCTGTGATCAGATTGGGCCCACTCAGGTAATCCAGGGTAGTTGTATTGAAGTCTTAACCTTTATTGCATTGCAGGATCTCTTTTGCCATGTAAGGTAACGTGTTTGCAGGTTCTGGCAGTTAAGGCTTGAACATCTTTGTGGAGCCATTATTCTGCCCACCACAAATGCTTATTCTTGTTCAAGGCTTATGCTGGAGACTTCTATTTAAACAGACAAAACATCAGGCAGAGGCTTGCAAGCAAATAAACTGTTTAGTGAGAGACTGAACAAAGTCTGAACTTTTGTTAACTGAACTTTTAGTTAAAAGTATAGGCTTGTGGGCTACTCCGGTGGCTCAGCAGTAAAGAATCTGCCTGCAATGTAGGAGATGCAGGATCCCTGGAGGAGGGCACAGTAGCTCATTCCAGTATTCTTACTTGGGAAATCCCATGGACAGAGGAGCTTGGTGGGCTACAGTCCATAGTGTTTCAAAGAGTCAGACACGACTGAAGTGACTGAGCATGCATACATGTGCAATAGACTTGTAGTAGTAATGGTCAAAAGTCAGAGCTGAGAAGAATATGTAGTAGCAACAGAGCCTCAACCACAGTCTTGAAAGGTTGGACAGACCATGTAGGAGCCAAGCAAGCATGTGGGGCTTCTTGTCCAAGTGACCCTGTTGCAAAATAAAGCCATGATGCTCCTGGCCACAGGGACTTCAAGTGCACCCAGGCTGGTGAGCAGAATCAGTTGGACAGTTGTGGCTCAGGGTTTCTGTTTCCTGGATTTAGGACCTGCCCTCTTTACAGCATCTAGACCATCTATTTATGAATCGTGTGCTTTCCTCAACTAGTCACTATTTCATAATTTGGTGCCAGGAAAGTTTGGGCGTTAAGATTGGATCTTCCAGGTATTATAGGACTTCTTATAAAGCTTTCCTTAATGAGATACTCCCAGCTTTTTGAATCCAAATATCTACCTGTCAATCTGTACCACTGCATCAACCCAGAGTAGAATGAAGGAACCAAAAGAGATCTGAGAATGAGTTGGCCTCATCCTTGTGCATATAAGGAAACTGGACAGTAGAAGAGTTAAGTGATTGCTAAGGCCTCACTACCAGATGGTCTGTGGTAGGAGGCAGGGTGTTGGGTGGTGGTGAAATTGTGTGGCTTCAGGAATTAAATGGCCCAGCTCAATCCAGTCTCCGTGATTTACTGGATGAGTTAATTGAGTCAGTTACTTAACCTGCCAAGCCTTACTGTTTATCTGTAAAATATATCAACCTTATAGGGCTTTTGTAAGGAGTAAATAAACATAATAAATGAGAATTCTCAATACAATGCCTGGCTCACAGAAAGTGTTCAATATGTGTTAGGCATTATGACTGCTCTTCTAAATAGTGGTAGGAATCAGATCAATAATATGAAATCCCAAAGTCCTTGGGAATTTTAGGTTCCTAACCCCAGAACCAAACGATGAACTACTCTGCACACCCCTCAGGGGCTCCATCCATTGGGTCCCTGCCTTTTTCTTTTTCACCCTCACCTGTCCAAGTTCAGTACCTTCTCTTGTTTGCATTCACTTCTTTTTATATCCTGGTCCCCATTACCCTCACAGGTAATAAATGACAATTGTAACTTTCCAATAGCACCAAAGAACCAAGTATACAGGGTGAAATGTCAGAGCTGTGCCCTATTGCAGCTCCCCCTTGGTGTGCAGGTTGTTCTGCAGCAGCATCTCCTCAGCCCCAGGGGGAAATTGGAATAGAAACCCCTCTCCACTTGGATTTCCGTCAGGTGATCTGAGACTTCTAACCTCTCACCATCTCTACCCTGCTTCTCCCGCACCCACTTCCTCCACTTATTTCTTTTTCCCTGTCTGTATGTCTGTCTCCACACAGACACACGGAGGTCCAAGGCCGTTCTCTCAGATGCCCAGGCAGACCTTGTTTTCGCAGATTCTCTCCCCCTTCTGCTTCTGTTTCTCTTCCTTCCCTTCTGGCAGATATGAAATGGATCTAGCCATATTCATCCCTGAACTAGGGGCTCGTCTGACCTGGGCAGGACCACCCACTTCCTTAGGACAGTCAGTGAGCCTCAAGTCTCCACCTCAGTGAAAGGAGAGGAAGTACAGATTTACTGGGAAGTGCAAAGTAGTTCGATTTTGTGTTTTCACAGTGTTGTCCCTGCTAGTTCATTTGGGGTTTTTGGAGTTATTGCTGTTGCTTTAGTCACATGGATGGTTTGACATCTTACAGACTGGTCTGTAGCTTGCTTTTTTTCCCTTTAACAACACATCATGGCCAATGTTCTCATTCAGGACCTTCTCATGGGGGCGCAGTACTGTGTCAGAAGAGTTCACTCTAATTTATTCAACTCTGCAATTGACAGATGCTTCGGTGGTTTGAAATTTGTTGTTTATGTCTGTGATTAGGTCCTACCCATATGAACCCGTCATTTCTTCTCTAGGAGTTGGCTTCAGTTCCCCCCACCCCACTCCCTGCTTCTGAGGAGGCCCCAGTCTCTCAGAATATGCCTACTGCGTGTATTGAGTCTGAAGCACAGTTGGTGTGTTTGGTGCTCAGGCAGCGAGCATGGCTGCAGCTTAGTAGTTTGGGGATGTGATGTGAGTGAGCACAAGGGCTCCCCTGGTTCTGAAATGACCTTGACCCCATTCAGTGAGAAAATACTCAGAAGAGACAGTTGTGTGGAATTTGTCATCACTAATACTGAGAAGCAGTCTTGGTCTGACTGGGAAAGAGAGGTGCTGCTGGGAACCCAGCCCCCTTGCAAGGGGCTGGAAGCTCTGTGATGGACCACTGAGCCCTGTGTGTTCAGAACTTGCCAGGTGGCCCCGAAGCTGTGGATCCCTCCCTACCTTTCTCCTTGAAGACTATAAATATCCACATAGATTTCTATGGGATATTATTCTTGGAGAGCACTTAGGACTCCGGAGGATTAAATCACGTCCTAAGCTGAATTCTTACATTGAGCGTCCATTTGGCATCTGTGTGACTCTCGGTGACACTGATGCCACGCATGCAGTATTGACACATTCACTACTGCAGGGTCAGGATTCAATAGCTGTGGTTCAGCCACACAGCTTGTTAAGTAAGTCATTTTGACAGTCCCCTGTATGCTCTTAATATTGCTCTGTTAGTAAATTTTGAGTGTTTGATTTTAAAGATTTAAGAGAACAGTAGTAATAAAAATTCTGAAGCAACCAAGAAAGTGAGTTGCAAAGAAGTTACTAATAGGCCAACTTCAATTATATTTGACCAGTTAAATTGGCATCATCCTTATCTACCTTTTCCAGAACTGGTTTCCTTCCTGACACAACCTTTCTACTTCTGTTGCATCTTGTGCCACTGGGTTAAAGAAAGCAAACACATAAAAAAAATAAAAAATAAAAAAATAAAAAAAATAAAAATAAAAAAAAAAAAAAAAAAGAAAGCAAACACATCTCCTTCTGGGGTTATTGTGTTCCCCCCAAACAGATTTCTCCAAGCTGCCTGGACCAGTGGGCTCTCCCAGGCTGCCTGCTGCTCCTCCTCAGGCCTGCCCGGCAGCCTTTGTCTGGGAGCGTGTAGACCTGTGTTTATTGTCATGGCTGATTTGAATCATCTATTGCAGAGAGTCGGATAAAAATATAATTTAAACTGACGGAGGTATTTTTAAAGCAAAAGATGCAGGTAAATAAATTAAGATATTCAGAAACAGGCTCCAGTTTTGCACAGATGGGTGTTAACAGAACTGAACTCCTACTTCCTTCATTAGTAAGTAAACAGTTTATTTAGTAAGATAAAATGTGTTTTTAAATGACAGGAATCTACTCAATACTGGTTGTTTTTGTTAAAGTTCTGACTACGCCGATAGCCTCCTCGGTTCCTCACCTCTTCAAGTTCCCAAGAAAGGACTTTCCCAAGAGAAAAGACTTTCTTGTCATCTTTTCCCCAGTTTCCTCTCCCTAGTATCTCCAGAAAATGGGTCCTCCGGCTTCCCGGGTGCGTTTTGGAGTTCAGGGCCTGGCGGGCTGGGAGTCCCATAGAAGGGAGTAGTGTTCCCATCCAGCATCCGTGCCATGTTATAGTAGGATGATAGCACCCTGCATTCACGTTTGTAGGCATGTCCTGGGGCTGTAGCTGGCATCGGGGCCTGGCACCTCTGCGGCAGCAGCACAGTGTGGAACAGAAGTGGGTCTGCTGAGCAACAGCTGCCAGCGGTGTCCCCTTCCCTTCACTGCCTTGCATCAGTCACACACTGTCCCATTGGGCAGCCAGGGGTGTGTGGCAGAGAAGAGGGGCTGGGAGAAGGGCAGGAAGACCAGTGGGCAGCTGGAATGACATGGATGATTTGGCTCTTAAAGGGGTAATAAGGGCCAGACTGAACATTGCCAAAATTGGAAAACTGGCAGTTTCACCTGTTAGCTAAGAGGGTCTTTATCTCCTAAGGGTAAAGGACTCTTCCTTCTGTATGTTTGACATGTGATTTTTCTGCTGGTGCGAGGGTGGTTGAGAACCTATCCTATTCATTCACATCAGAACCAGCTACAGGATTTGCTTTTTCAAATCACACATTTTTCTAAGGTTCTAATATGCTACTCTACAACAGGGATGTGTGTGTTAGTATGTGTTAGTCATTTAGTCGTGTCCAACTCTTTACGACCCTATGGACTGTAGCCCCCCAGGCTCCTCTGTCCATGGGATTGATTTCCCAGGCAAGAATACTGGAGTGGGTTGCCATTTCCTTCTCCAGGAGATCTTCCCGACCCAGGGATTGAACCAGGCTCTTCTGAGTTACAGGCAGATTCTTTACCATCTGAGCCACCAGGGAAGCCCAGAACAGGGATTGGTAGAGATTTCTCCTCTCCCCAGAAGAATCTCTGGAGGGTATCACATCACTTGGGTATAGTGGGGAATAGGTAGAGAGTCACTGCATAGTGGCTTATCTGTGGATGGCTCATGTCGAATATGCTAGAGATAATGTTCAAGAACGGACGAACTTCCAACATTAACCAGAATCGCATGCGACTATTGGCCAGCTGTTGTTAAACATCAGTGATGACCTGTATATCTTGAGGACAGGGAATAGTGACTTTCCAATGTTTGGAGATTGTGGCACCTTACTGTTGTCTCTAAATGGCTTGGATGTTGGGCATATGTTTTTAATTTTTAAAAAAAAAAACACTTTAACTTTACACAAGCCCTTTTGTGATAAGTACAGGTATCATGAGAGCCAGACCTGAGAATTGCTGTTGCCTGTAAGCTGAATGTAGATTTTCAATGTCTGCATGCAAATTCAACCCAAACTTTACTCAGCTTGCTAAAACTTGGGGTGCTTCGTGCTCCAGCCAGTGGTACTTGGAGTGGCTGCCCCTCTTGCAATGGCAGAAGGATGCCTGAATAATGCTTGAGGCCTCTGCTGACAACCCTGAGCTCTCACAAAACTTTGAAGGTTTGGCCCACATACCATCAAGAAGCCAACATCCCGATCCTAAGTACAGGCCTAGCCTAAGGTTAACAGTAAGACCAACATTCTGTTGCTTCATTTTCCTATTAAGCTCCAGATCGCTGATTGAAGCAGAATTCCAATGTATTGACACACCACCACATTGTTAACACGACAGGGAGGATTTGATTATGGGAGATCAAGTCCAAAAACGGTAAACTGGCAAAAAAAAAAAAAAGAGAGAGAGAAAAAGAAAAAAAGACTCTGGGGCCTTGCTTCTCAAGGCAGCTTTTGTGGTTGCATTCCTTTATTTGATGTGGTTCCCTTCTTCTCCTGTGCCAAACGGTGCAATATGGGAAAAATGATGAAGTTGCAAAAAGGGTGGGATGGCAGGGGGCAGGGGAGATAGGGAGTGAACCGTTTAGTAACAGGAGAAAGAAAACAGAGCTTAGGGATCAAAGACAGAAATACCTGTCTCTCCAAGCAGGAAGCAGAAAGAAACACAGGAGTCTTTTCCCTGTGCTCAGGGAAAGGCTGAGACGCTGTCAGCTGGCGCCTTTCAGGCCAACCCAGGCGGGCACAGTAGACGGGGTGGCCAGGAGCTGCCTGCAGGTGAGAAGAATCAGCTTGAGAAAGTCAAGGCTGAGCATGCTGTGCCTGCGTTACCAAGAACTGCGGGGTTAACCTGGGAGGGCCCCGGGGAAGAGGGGTGGGGACCAGAGGTTGCCTCCCATCAGCAGATTATGGGAATCAACACGTTTTAACACCAGCCACCCTCAGAGGCCAATCCTCGGACAGTATTGGAATCTAGATGAGGAAAAAGCTTCCATGCAGAATCAGAATTTTATTTATTTACAATTTTCAGGCTGGGCAGCCTTTCTGTTGTGTGGTTTGTGACTTCCCAAAGTGACATTTTCTGAGTTTTAAAATTATCTCTCTTTGCACTGTGAAAAGAGCATCTATGATTCATCTTAATATTTCTGAGGATCAGTCACCAACGAACAGCTAATATTTCGGGTGGGAGGAAGGCTTTTGTAGGCAGCTTTTTCACCTAGCATAGAAGTAAAAGCACCAGAATATGCCTCAAGCGTCATTTGAGATCATATAAATAGTTCTCTCTTGCAGTTCTAATCCAATATCATTATGAGAACTCCCACAGTCCACGAGTTGCCTAATGTTCACCTCACCCTTGCCTGAAAAAGGCTAATGCTTGTGGTTTACCTGCTGATCGAATATAGTTTCTGAGAGGTTTGACCAAAGGATCTGCTTTTCATTTTGGCTGATCTAATCTAGGTCTTTTGGCCTGTATTTCTCCCTGGATATTTTCCTCAGCTTCAGCATCTGTAGAACTGTCAAGTGATCCTTTAATCCTAGTTCAAGAGTCAGCAAAAACTACAGCGGCCCTGGCCGTATCTGGCCTGCAGCCTGTTTTGTATGGCCTGGGAGCTCCAAATGATTTGTACATTTTTTAAATGATTAGAAAAACATGTAAAGAATAGTATTTTGTAACTTGTAAAAATTATGTGAAATTCACATTTCAGCATCCATAAATAAAATTTTATGGAAATGCCGCCACGCACACTTATTTACATATTTCGTCTGACTCTCTTCCTGCTACAGCATCAGACTTGAGTACTTCTGACAGAAATCTTAGGGCTGCAAGGCCAGTGATATTTACTACCTGTCCCATTGCTGAGAAAGTTTGCCAGTCCCTGTCCTCGACCCTTAAAACCTTTTTCACACTGACTGTTTCAGAAAAGATAGATACATTTATAGACTTCTCATGTCCATTTTAGAAATTAAACTCTCATCTTTCTTTATTCTTTCAACCTTAATGCCACAAATATTTATTGAGTGCATACAATGGATGTGGCCTTATTCTTATTTCTGGTGTCTTAGCAGTAAACAAAACAAATAATTCCCATTATGGAGAAGTTTACATTCTAGTGGAGGGTAATGGGAGAAAATGGTAAACAAATACAATATGGAAAAGTGTTTTATGGAGCTCTGTGCTGTAAACAAAGTAAAACAAAGAAGAGCGGTTACTGGAAGAGGAGGTGGATTGTTTTAAATAGGTTGTTGAGGAAGCTCTACTGAGAAGGCGGTGTTTGAGTAAGACCTGAAACAGGTGAGGAAGCCCCACACACAGCTGGGAAGAGAACTGCAAGGCAGAGGAGACAGTGGAAGAACTGAGCCAAGTGCACTGAGGTGGCATAACCCTTGCATATCCTTGGAGGCAAGACTCCAGACAAGAAGCTCTTCTAGCTTGGACTGAGTCTAAGGAGCCGATCAGTTAGAGCTGGCTTGGGCTGAAATGGGAGAGCAGGAGCAGTAGGTTTTGCAGGCAGAGTTTGCTGATGAGCAGGTTAAGTTTGAGGTACATTTTATACACCCAAGTAGAGGTGATGAGTAGGCAGTTGGCTCTATGAGTCCTGAGTTCAGTGAAGGTCTAGCAAGGGTATAAATTTAGAACTTGTGGGTATAAAAGAGCTATGTTAAGCAGTGAAGCTGGCTGAAATTCAGGCTCAAACCCCAGACCCTTCCTTCTCTTCAGGACATCTCTCACTATAAAACTACACAGAACTTCTTTTTTAACCTTGAATTTTCTTTCCCATCCAGTTCACCATTGGCATGCCTCAGGATGACATCAGAGCTTTTTTCCCCCTCTCTGGGTAGATGCCCTTTGATCAGTAGATCAGCTTTTCTCATTGGGGCAAAAAACTGCCTAGCGTGGTCCAGGCCCCACAGCTTGCTGTCCGTAGAGTTCTTAGCTTTTGATCACGTGCCTTACCTTGTTGCATAGAATCTGTTTCCTCCTTCCTTCCAGCTGCAGTCTTGATTTGACAACTCTTTGCTTTGCCTTTTGGTTACCTGCATGTAACTGGACTTCATTTTGCCCATGTACACACTTAGCTGTAATCACCTTTTTCTAGTTGTTTCCATAAATGCCTGCTCTCCCATTCTAGACTTTGAGTCCTTAAGAGCACATCTATGTGTTGTTCTTTTCCTCTTGTCCATACTGCCTTTCAAATAGTCAGTGACCGCATGCCTTGGGGATGGAAGGCAAATTTGCTTTTGCCACACGCCTTCCCGTCCTCATCCCTGTTGTGCATCCTCAGGAGGTACAGGGCAGGGTGTGAGGACCACCTGCACCTGATCCACTGGGAACCAGGTCAGCCTAATCAGTCACCTTCTCTGTGGATGGGCCTTGGGTGTCTGAGTTATTAATAGGCTCCTTAGATCACTCTTATGCAATCATGAAAAGAGTGCAGAGGAAAGATTCCAAACCCACTTTGACTATTGCCAGCCTTAAACCCTGGACAAATTATGCATCTAAAGCCTCTGTCTTACCATCTCTACAGTGAGTTAACACTTGTTACAAAGCAAAGGAGAAAGCAAAGGAGATATAAGCATCTGAATGCAGAGTTCCAAAGAATAGCAAGGAGAGATAAGAAAGCCTTCCTCCATGATCAATGCAAAGAAATAGAGGAAAACAACAAAATGGGAAAAACTAGCAATCTCTTCAAGAAAATCAGAGATACCAAGGGAACATTTCACGCAAACATGGTCTCAATAAAGGACAGAAATGGTATGGACCTAACAGAAGCAGAAGATATTAAGAAGAGATGGCAAGAATACACAGAAGAACTGTACAAAAAAGATCTTCATGACCAAGATAGTCACGATGGTGTGATCACTCACCTAGAGCCAGACATCCTGGAATGCGAAGTCAAGTGGGCCTTAGAAAGCATCACTATGAACAAAGCTAGTGGAGGTGATGGAATTCCAGTGGAGCTATTTCAGATCCTGAAAGATGATGCTGTGAAAGTGCTGCACTCAGTACGCCAGCAAATTTGGAAAACTCAGCAGTGGCCAGAGGACTGGAAAAGGTCAGTTTTCATTCCAATCCCAAAGAAAGGCAATGCCAAAGAATGCTCAAACTACCACACAATCGCACTCATCTCACACGCTAGTAAAGTAATGCTCAAAATTCTCCAAGCCAGGCTTCAGCAGTACATGAACTATGAACTTCCAGATGTTCAAGCTGGTTTTAGAAAAGGCAGAGGAACCAGAGATCAAATTGCCAACATCCGCTGGATCATGGAAAAAGCAAGAGAGTTCCAGAAAAACATCTACTTCTGCTTTATTGACTATGCCAAAGCCTTTGACTGGATCACAGTAAAGTGTGGGAAATTCTGAAAGAGATGGGTATACCAGACCACCTGACCTGCCTCTTGAGAAACCTGTATGCAGGTCAGGAAGCAACAGCTAGAACTGGACATGGAACAACAGACTACTTCCAAATAGGAAAAGGAGTACATCAAGGCTATATATTGTCACCCTGCTTATTTAACTTCTATGCAGAGTACATCATGAGAAACACTGGGCTGGAAGAAGCACAAGCTGGAATCAAGATTTCCAGGAGAAATATCAATAACCTCAGATGTGCAGGTG
>NW_011494717.1:9975451-9980903 GCF_000754665.1 Bison bison bison
TTTGGCCTCCTAATGTGAAGAGTTGACTCATTGGAAAAGACTCTGATGCTGGGAGGGGTTGGGGGCAGGAGGAGAAGGGAACGATAGAGGATGAGATGGCTGGATGGCATCACTGACTTGATGGACGTGAGTTTGAGTGAACTACGGGAGTTGGTGATGAACAGGGAGGCCTGGCGTGCTGCGATTCATGGGGTCCCAAAGTGTTGGACACGACTGAGCGACTGAACTGAACTGAACTGAGATAGAATATTAAAAAGCAGAGACATTACTTTGGCAACAAAGGTCCATCTAGTCAAGGCTATGGTTTTTCCAGTGGTCATGTATGGATGTGAGAGTTGGACTGTGAAGAAAGCTGAGCTCCAAAGAATTGATGCTTTTGAATTGTGGTGTTGGAGAAGACTCTTGAGAGTCCCTTGGACTGCAAGGAGATCCAACCAGTCCATCCTAAAGGAGATCAGTCCTGGTTGTTCTTTGGAAGGAATGATGCTAAAGCTGAAACTCCAATACTTTGGCCACCTGATGCAAAGAATTGACTCACTTTAAAAGACTCTGATGCTGAGAGGGATTGGGGGCAGGAGGAGAAGGGGACGACAGAGGATGAGATGGCTGGATGGCATCACCGACTTGATGGACATGAGTTTGGGTAAACTCTGGGAGTTGGTGATGGATAGGGAGACCTGGCGTGCTGCAATTCACGGGGTTGCAAAGAGTCGGACACGACTGAGCAACTGAACTGAACTGAACTGAACCTACCCTGTAGTGCTCAATCAGTTGAGTCCGACTCTTTCGCAATCCCATGAACTGTAGCCCACCAAGCTCCTCTCTTCGTGGAATTTTCCAGGCATGAATACTGGAGCAGGTTGCCCTTTGCGTAGTCCAGGGGATCTTCCTGACCCAGGGATTGAATCTGCATCTCTTATGTCTCCTACATTGGCAGGTGGGTTCTTTACCACTAACGCCACCTGGGAAGCCCCACCTATTATGTAAGCCTGTTGTAAAAACCCAAATGAGGAGCACTTTGGAAACAAATTATAAAGTGCTGTGTACTAGTACCCTGGCTAACTGCATCTCCTGGTATCCTTTCAATCTTGGTGTGTGAAAGCCAGGCTCCAGCTCCCTACAGGTTAGCTCTTGGAGTGCAGAGACCAGTGCTATATGTAGGAAGTCATTTATGCTGTTTATAGGCCTATAGCATGTGTGCTTAGTCGCTCAGTCATGTCTAACTCTTTGCACCCCTTCGGGCTGTAGCCCACCAGGCTCCTCCGACCCTGGGACTCTCCAGGCAAGAATACTGGAGTGGGTTGCCATTTCCTCCTCCAGGGGATCTTCCCAACCCAGGGATCCAACCTGGGTCTCCTGCATTGCAGGTGGATTCTTTACCATCTGAACGACCAGGGAGGCCCATTCATAGGCCTGAACCTTCAGTGAATACCAACAAACAGAAATCAAGTGGATACATTTCTCTACCCTGGTCAGACAGATGGTGTTTTTTTCTCTTTTGTCCATGATTAAAACCTGTGTACAATGAGGAGGAGGGAGTTATAAAAATGCTTGTGGGTTTAGTCTAGGGTAACTATTACATGCATTGATTTTTTTCCCAGCTTTATTGAAGTATAATTGACAAATTAAAATGTAAGATATTTACAGTGTACAATGTAATGATTTGATATACTTGATATGTATTGATTTTTCTCAGTAAGTATGTTTCAAAAGTAATTCATAGGAACAACAACCTCTACCTGTGTAGTAGCAGAGCCATAAAGTCATTCATTGGAGTCTCAAAGTTGTAAATAACAAATTCACTCATTCCTAATGACTGGTGTTTGAGAAATTGTGATGGAATCATACTGCAGGTAACAGGCCAGGGATCAACATACAGTAAGAGGGGGAAAAGCTTTTCCTTCCCTTCGCCTGTTCATGTCTTGCGTGGCCAGGCATCATTATAAGTAGTTCATACCAGATCTTAATAGAACATCTGCTAAGTTCATTGTTGTTTTCCAGGGCTTACTTTAAATGCTTTTCCACATGCTAACAAAATCCTGATGGTGGACATCTGTTAAGATTGTCCCTTAAAGGCTTTTCTGAGATGTTAACAAACTTAAACACATTTCTGAACAAAAACTTGGTTAGTGTTCATGTCATTAGACAGACTCTGTTTGCAATTAAAATATTCTCATCTTTTGTATTTCTTGAAGTATAAAGTTTCCTTGCTTGTATTTCCCCTCCTTTCTCCTGGAAAGTGCCCATCAAGTCCTCTGGCCCTCAGAGTTTCTAACGGTTCATTTGCCTAGGATGAAAATGTCCCTAACCGCTTCAACTTCAGGTACCTACATAAGTTTAATGAGTGTTCCTGGCACTGCCTCAGGGCTCAGTCAGCCCAGGCATCTGCCTGAAGACACCCAGGCCGGAAGGAGCCTGATGGGCCTGGCACACAGGGAACCGGATGTCAGGCCTACAGATCAGGATTCAGTAGTCACAGAAGTGATCAGTGAAGACCCAAGAGTGGTAGACTGAGGGCAGAGAGACCTAGATGCCAAAATGGCCACCTCTCCAGTATTCTTGCCTAGAAAATTCCATGGACAGAGGAGAGGAGCCTGGCGGGCTACAGTCCATGGGGTCCCAAGGAGTCAGACAAAACTGAAGCAACTTAGCACGCACACACTGCCTACCACCTGTGTGACTTCAAGGAGGGTTATGTGGCTTCTCTAAGCTTTAGCCTTCTTATCTGTAAAATGGGACAACACCTTTCTTGTAGATTGATGTGAAGAAGAAATGATATCATTCATGTAAAGCACTCAGTATTAGTGCCTAATATTACACATAAAACTTCATAAATGGAATGGTTATTCACCACACAATTCTGTGGAGAATTCATTTTACCAACTAAATCCTCCATATTACCTTTTAAATTCTCTTCTTTTATACTGCGAGTCAGCAAAGAATGTGTATGTGCTTTTTCGCTCAGTCCTGTCTGACTCTTTGTGACCTCATGGACTGTAGCCTGTCAGGCTTCTCTGTAAATGGGGATTCTCCAGGCAAGAATACTGGAGTGGGTTGCCATTCCCTCCTCCAGGGGATCCTCCCAACCCAGGGATCGAACCCAGATCTAGCAAAGACTACCTGATTCAAATTTGATCATTATAGTATGCCTACACCTTTTAAAATTACTCTATTTAATAACTCCATAACCTTCTAGGTAATTTAACTCAGCATTTCAACTTCTTTAGACTTTGCTCCAAATAGGAACATTTTCTGAGTGTTTAATCCTACTCACCCCATCTCAGAACATTTCCATTTTTATATGTTCCTCTAAAAATGGGAAACAACAAATGGAATAATAAGATCTGATTTTATGCCTTGAGGTACGCTTAGTGGAACTTTTTGATCAGGTGCACAAATGGAATACAGCTAGGCCCACATCCATGTCTCAGTGACGTCTCATCCAGCGTGACTCCCGGATTTTCTCCTACTTGTAGCTTGTCATTCCGATCTTTTATTTTATTTTCCTGTTATACTATTTTATTCTCCTGTTATAGTCATTGAGATTTTCAGTATTTTGAATTACACTCTGATTTTGTTTAACTGAGGGGTGGAGAGGCTCAACAACAGCGGTAGAAAATGCTTTTCTAAGAAAAAGAAAATCCAACAACAAAACCCAGACTCTTCGCTTAATGTGGTTGTACTTTTGGAAACTACATATGATTTTTCTTTATCCTACCCAGGTAATAGCTTGTGACATGATATCTTAAGAAAAAGTGGGATAACAAGGTGATGAATTTCATGGATGAAGGTTTTCTGAGGATAATTTCAGCCACTTCTACTACTGTTTCAGTATATAGGTAGGGATTAGTAGAGATTAGAGCTTTAGAAATTCCACACCATCCTTCTTATGAAAAAATTTCTAAAGAAGGGCACAGGCTTTGGAACCAGAGAGACTCGGATTCAAACCCTGCAACTTACTTGCTGCATAATCTCGGACAAGATACTTAGACTCTTAGAATCTCAGTTTCCTGATCTGTAAGTTGGGCTAATTAGATCTGCCTGGCAGAATTCTTGGGCGGTTTCAAGCTAATGAAACATTTAGTAGAATGCCTGGCAAAAGTGGATACTCAGTAAATAACAGTGACTTTTGTTTTATTGTAATGGCTTTCCTGGCACGCTACCAGGAAACATACTCTCTCATTATAGAGTGCCCTAGATTCTTGAGGTCCCTGGCATTTCTCTACCTTGAAAGGAGTTAAAAGTGGTGCCCGAGTCTTATATTCAGAATGGAAAACTCAAGTCCAGAAACAGATTTAGGCATATAGTTCATGTTTATTGGATTGAATTGAAGGCTCACCTTTCTCTAGGATTTCTCCTAACTTTGGGGCCAGTGGCGGATGGTGTCCTTCTATCATCCTTGAAGTTCTCCATTTTCAGGCTTCACCCTCACACTCCCCTGAACCCTGCTGTGGAGGAGGCAACCAGGTCAACTTCCTGTCCCTCGGAACCCGGTTCAAAGGCAAAAACAAAACATCAAGACCGCTTCACACATCTCTGACCATGACTTGATGTAACCCTGGACATGAAACACTCGCACAAGAGGCATTCTAGAATAACATCTCTTGGAGTGTGTGGTGCTATTTTCATATTCAGTTCAGTTCACTTCAGTTGCTCAGTCATGTCCGACTCCTTGCGACCCCATGAATTGCAGCACGCCAGGCCTCCCTATCCATCACCAACTCCCGGAGTTCACCCAAACGTTTGCATGTCCATTGAGTCGGTGATGCCATCCAGCCATCTCATCCTCTGTCGTCCCCTTCTCCTCCTGCCCCCAATCCCTCCCAGCATCAGAGTCTTTTCCAATGAGTCAACTCTTCTCATGAGGTGGCCAAAGTACTGGAGTTTCAGCTTTAGCATCATTCCTTCCAAAGAACTCCCAGGACTGATCTCCTTTAGAATGGACTGGTTGGATCTCCTTGCAGTCGAAGGGACTCTCAAGAGTCTTCTCCAACACCACAGTTCAAAAGCATCAATTCTTCGGCACTCAGCCTTCTTCAGAGTCCAACTCTCACATCCATACATTACCACTGGAAAAACCATAGCCTTGACTAGATGAACATTTACGTTGGCAAAGTATGTCTCTGCTTTTGAATATGCTATCTAGGTCGGTCATAACTTTCCTTCCAAGGAGTAAGCGTCTTTTAATTTCATGGCTGCAGTCACCATCTGCAGTGATTTTGGAGCCCCCCAAAATAAAGTCTGACACTGTTTCCACTGTTACCCCATCTATTTCCCATGAAGTGATGGGACCAGATGCAATGATCTTAGTTTTCTGAATGTTGAGCTTTAAGCCAACTTTTTCACTCTCCACTTTCACTTTCATCAAGAGGCTTTTTAGTTCCTCTTCACTTTCTGCCATAAGGGTGGTGTCATCTGCATATCTGAGGTTATTGATATTTCTCCCGGCAAT
>NW_011494717.1:9981228-9981443 GCF_000754665.1 Bison bison bison
GATCAGATCAGTCGCTCAGTCACGTCTGACTCTTTGCGACCCCACGAATCACAGCACGCCAGGCCTCCCTGTCCATCACCAACTCCCGGAGTTCACTGAGACCGACGTCCATCGAGTCAGTGATGCCATCCAGCCATCTCATCCTTCTCCTCTTGCCCCTAATCCCTCCCAGCATCAGAGTCTTTTCCAATGAGTCAACTCTTCGCATGAGGTGC
>NW_011494717.1:9982225-10007237 GCF_000754665.1 Bison bison bison
TTGATGATCCAGCGGATGTTGGCAATTTGATCTCTGGTCCCTCTGCCTTTTCTAAAACCAGCTTGAACATCAGGAAGTTCATGCCATAAGGGTGGTGTCATCTGCATATCTGAGGTTATTGATATTCTCCCAGCCAATCTTGATTCCAGCTTATGCTTCCTCCAGCCCAGCATTTCTCATGATGTACTCTGCATATAAGTTACATAAGCAGGGTGACAATATACAGCCTTGACGTACTCCTTTTCCTATTTGGAACCACTCTATTGTTCCATATCCAGTTCTAACTGTTGCTTCCTGACCTGCGTATAGGTTTCTCAAGAGGCAGGTCAGGTGGTCTGGTATTCCCATCTCTTTCAGAATTTTCCACAGTTTATTGTGATCCACACAGTCAAAGGCTTTGGCATAGTCAATAAAGCAGAAATAGATGCTTTTCTGGAACTCTCTTGCTTTTTTGATGATCCAGCAGATGTTGGCAATTTGATCTCTGGTTCCTCTGCCTTTTCTAAAACCAGCTTGAACATCTGTAAGTTCACGTATTGCTGAAGCCTGGCTTGGAGAATTTTGAGCATTCCTTTACTAGCGTGTGAGGTGAGTGTGATTGTGTGGTAGTTTGAGCATTCTTTATCATTGCCTTTCTTTGGGATTGGAATGAAAACTGACCTTTTCCAGTCCTCTGGCCACTGCTGAGTTTTTCAAATTTGCTGGCATATTGAGTGCAGCACTTTCACAGCATCATCTTTCAGGATTTGAAATAGCTCAACTGGAATTCCATCACCGCTACTAGCTTTGTTCATAGTGATGCTTTCTAAGGCCCACTTGACTTCACATTCCAGGATGTCTGGCTCTAGGTGAGTGATCACACCGTCGTGATTATCTTGGTCGTGAAGATCTTTTTTGTACAGTTCTTCTGTGTATTCTTGTCACCTCTTCATAGCTGTGAAAAGAAGAGAAGTGAAAAGCAAAAGATAAAAGGAAAGATATAAGCATCTGAATGCAGTGTTCCAAAGAATAGCAAGGAGAGATAAGAAGGCCTTCCTCAGCTATCAATGCAGAGAAATAGAGGAAAACAACAGATTGGGAAAGACTAGAGGTCTCTTCAAGAAAATTAGAGATCCCAAGGGAACATTTCATTTTCATATTAGTGTAACTCTAATTGTTACTTTAACCCTTGAGAGAGGTGGGTCTTTTTGGAGTAGTAGTATCCCCACTGTACTCAGGGGAAAGTGGAGAAGGACCAAAGAGAGCAGACTTGGTAGAAGCAAGAACTGCAGTTGAAAATCAGTGACCCTTCTGGTTTTCTCTGGTGCTAAGTCAACGTTTTCTTCATTTTTATTTGGCCTATAGGTAAGACCCCACAGGAACAGAGGGGAGTTACTATTTCATAATAGGTTAAAAACCCATTGTCCCAAGTCAAGCTTGCAGACAGGTTGATTGCCTGCTTTTTTCCATGCCAGAATGCCCCAAAATATTTCCTTATGCTATTGATTGTAGCCAAGTCAAGTCTTCAATATTAGAGACGCTTTGAATATTTGCAGACCGAGCAAGGTCCACAGAGGCTCAGTTAGCTGTATTTGCATGGAAACAATAATGTTAGTACATAGACAGTTCTTATATTTGACTTTTAGAACCCAAGGAGGACAGACTTGGAATTGTTTTTCTGGCTACCTTTGGGTCTGTTTACCTCCACAAAAGGTGGAAAGGTTTCTCCAGCTCTGGCCTTGTCCTTGTCATTTCTGTCCATGGACTCAGTTTCAGTTCTATGAATTATCAGCTAGTTTCATGTTTCATTGCATCCCATAAGGAGATAGAAGGTACTTTCTCATCAAAGCAGCCCTTTTCACCCTCTCCTCTCAAGTTCAGCCTGAGACCCTGGCACACCAATTTAGTTTTTCCATCTTTTAACCCACCTTTCTCCCTGAACTGCTCCAGAGATCAGAAGAGTCAACAGCCCCAGTGGTCCCTTTGATGTCCCCATCACCCTGTCCCTAGCCCCTACTCAGCCACAGAGTGGGTTAGCGAGGCCCAGCTTCTCTCCAGCCAGCCCTGCATTCCTGAGAAGAGCTGAGTGAAGCTGGGCATGCCTGCAGAGAGGGAGTTTTCTCTTGTACATGCTCAGCATAGTATTTTTTGATTCATGAATATTAAAGGATTTGAGATCACAAGGCCTTACCTCCTCCATCTTGCACCCTTTGAAAACATAATAGCTCTTTTATTTCATGGCACTTGACTTTGTTTATTCAGCACGATCAGGGCAGCATTCAGGCTATAGCAAGCCTGTTAAATATTTACCCATGAGGCGGATATTTATACATGAATCAGCAGCACTTATCAGCATGCAATGCTGGAAGTCAGGTTCAGAACTCTCATGGGCTGAAAAACTACTGAGTTAAATAAAGAGTGCAGCGAGTTTCCTTTAAGAAATCAACTCTGATTTAAAACTATCCTTTGTAGTATCTGAAGTGCTTCACACATTGAGGCTTCCTTCCCCTGCACAGCTAAGTCGTTCACAATTGAACATGACAGAGTGGTTGGTCCATCACATCCGAGATGCAGTGAATCTGGTTGTTTGACCATCTGGGTGTGAACAAAATCTGGAGGAATGCTTGCCCTGCTGCCATGTGGAAAGTTGCAAAGGGAGATGAGCTGTGCAGCACTGTGCTTCTGTGGTGGTCTGAGTGCTTCTGCTGCTGCTACTGCTAAGTTGCTTCAGTTGTGTCCGACTCTGTGCGACCCCATAGACGGCAGCCCATCAGGCTCCCCTGTCCCTGGAATTCTCCAGGCAAGAACACTGGAGTGGGTTGCCATTTCCTTCTCCAATGCATGAAAGTGAAAAGTGAAAGTGAAGTCTCTCAGTTGTGTCTGACTCTTTTCGACCCCATGGACTGCAGCCCACCAGGCTCCTCCATCCATGGGATTTTCCAGGCAAGAGTACTGGAGTGAGGTGCCATCGCCTTCTCCGCTGAGTGCTTCTAGAAGCCCTTTAACCTCATTGAAATCCTGACCCCGCTCACTGGTAGTCACCCCCAGTGTGTCTTTCCATCCTTGCAGCCCTTTCAAGATTATACTCCACCCCCACTTGGGTGGCATAGTGGTAAAGAACCCACCTGCCAATGCAGAAGATGTAAGAGACATGGGTTTGATCCTTAGGTCGGAAGGATCCACTGGAGGAGGGCATGGCAACCCACTCCAGTATTCTTGCCTAGGAAATCCCATAGACAGAGTAGCCTGGCAGGCTACAGTTCATGGGGTGGCAAAGAGTCAGACACGACTGAAATGACCTAGCACACACCCCCTCCCCAGGGAGGTGCATAATTCAGCAGTCACAGCAGCCTGGACACTAGCAACAGGCTTCCCTGAATTCAGATCCCAGCTGTACTATTTCCCTGTTGTGTGACTGCAGGGAAGTTTCTTCTGCTCTCTGAGCCTCAATTTCTTCACTTGTAATATCACAGTGATGATTTCCACCTCATTGAGTTGTAGAGAGGGTTCAATTAGATAATGGGAAAGCACCTAGCGACCAGAGTTAGTTCTTGATAATCACAGAAGCAGGGTGCAGAGAGATGGCCCTGGCAGTTGAGCAGCCGGCCTTTGGGTTTCTCCAAACCTCTGCTTCTTTCTATTGTTATAGGTAATTTTGTTAAAGGCTGTATCTCAGAAGCAGAGAGAGAGATTCAAGTTGATTTTTCACATACTGTTTTTACTCATTGTATTCAATGTAGTGAATGATTTAAAACTTACTCTGTAGTATTTTATACAGATCAAAGTCCAGTGCTGTCAATTCCAGGGAACTATCCAAATCATTTGGTTGGGGGGAGGGGGTGTCGGTTTATTATGCTAAAGATTGTTTCTCTAAGTAACCTATGAGAAGCCTGAATCTTAGTATTCTGTTATGCAGATATTTCACCAAAAACCACAGGCTATAGATACTGGATTTATTGTTCTCGTAATTTAAAATTTTCTTCTTAATCAGTTTTCCATCCTAATGGAACCATTAGACCCTTGGAGTGAGATGCGCACCCTCTGTGTACTTCTGCGTACGTAAGAGGAAACAGAAAGCCTTCCTCTAGTTCACAGAAAGTCACAGGAATTTTCCTAGCTTTCTTCAGAGTTGAGGCTAAATCTCGTCTAGTGTCTCTTCAGAGAGTAGCAAATGGAAATGACGTTCTTGCTAATTCTGTGCAGTTACAGGGTGTATGTGATTCATGAATGTCATACTTAGTCAAACGCTGTCTCAGAATCTTCTCAGTTGTCAGAGTAGTGCGTTTTACTTATCTTCTGAGGAGGCTAAGTCAACAGTGAATGTTTCCACTCTGTGTTGAGTTACTTGCATCACCTGAAATTTTGTTTCTTGGGATTTTTCATTCCCATAAATAAACATAATATTCATTTTTACCTAAAAAAATTAATTTCAGAAATCTGTAGTCAACAGAGTGACAGGCTGGTCCTGGAGTCCTTTAGCTAGTTACAGATATTATTCCACAAACTCTGTGAGTGTGTGTGCGCTCAGTCACTTCAGTGACCCCATGGATGTTAGCCCACCAGACTCCTCTATCCTTGGAATTTTCCAGGCAAGAATGCTGGAGTGGGTTGCCATTTCCTCCTCCAGGGTTCTTCCTGACCCAGGTATCGAACACGCATCTCCTGCACTGCAGACAGATTCTTTGCCACTGAGCCACCAGGGAAGACCACAAACTCTAGACTGAGTCTCTCTGCTCTAAACTATTTGAGAATGATTTTCCAGACTGTTATTGTCAAATATTTTGTTTCCATTTACAATCTCATTACTGTGGGGACTTGGATAATGGATAATCACAGCATTAAGGGATTGAGGAGTCTTTTTATATCCTGTTTTAAAGAAATGGTTTACGGGGGTCATAGAAATATACACATTAAAATAAAATTCAAGTAAGAAAAACAAATTAGGACCAAAGAAGAGTAGGACAAAAGATGAAATCAAGATTAAGAATGATATACAAAATGCATGCTATAATGTTCTGAACAATTTTCTTAATAATTCTATGCCAGTTAATTTAAACTGAAAAGAGAATCTCCAGGAAAGTTCTGGAAACTGTTTCTAGATCAGCAGTGTGTCTCAGTGCTTGGATTGATGATTTTTTACTGTCCCTTCTTGTTTAGATGAATCGAATGTCAGCATTGACTGATTAGTTGCTCACTTTCTACCCATATTGGCCCACAGACTCCAGACCAGTATTTCAGAAAATGCTTAACTGCTTAACACCATTTAAAAATTGAGAGCTTAAATCATCTGGATTTCTGGCTTCAGTTGAAAAATTAGGATCTGATGAGACCAGGCGTGTGTTCCTTACATATTAGAAACCAGCCGAGGCTGAGCAATGGGAGCCCTTCCCACTGTGTGCAAAATCCCCAGACCCTACCTGGTTCTCTGCACTCATTTACAAAACCTGCCTGGGTTGCCTAACCACCGGGGTGACTGCATCCCCTTCTCTCAACCACCTACTTCACATGGCTCAGTGGTAAAGAATCCACCTGTAATGCAGGAGACGTGAGTTCGATCCCTTGGTTGGGAAGATCCTCTGGAGAAGGAAATGGCAACCCACTCCAGTATTCTTGCCTGGAAAACCCCATGGACAGAGGAGCCTGGCAGGCTATGGTCCCTGGGGTTGCAAAAGAGTCGGACACGACTGAGCAACTTTCACTCACTTCACTCACAAGAATAAGAAAACTAAAGTCCAAAGAGGCTGCTCAAGGCTGCCAAGCCGTGAGCTTCACAACTAGTCCCTTTGGTTCTCTATAACACTGGCACATCAGTTCAACATTTAATGAATGACGTATATTTGCTTGGCTCAATTATGAATTGGGCATAATTAAGAGTATAAAAGTCTGTGTTTCAGTAACAGGTACAACCCATTCGTGTTGGTAAGACATTTACCTATGCCAATCAAAATATGCTTATCTGTACTTTTGTGATAGGATCATGAGTTGTCATTAATTGTTAGTTGTTTGTTATGTGAAACGTGAACATGCTGCTGTAACAAAATGGATTAAAATATAGAAATGGAATCATAAAGTGAAGCACCTAATTTCACCCTCATTGATTCAGGCAGTTGGTGGGCAGACTTGGACAAGAGAAACCAAGTGTGTTGGGAATGTCACGTAAGTTGCTTGAGCCCTAAGAGAAGTATCCACTGTACTCTTGTCCTTTCAGTGCACTTGGCGGCTCCTCGGCTCTTCACATCCCAGCTTTTCCAGGAGGAGGCTGTCTCATTGATTATGTTCCCCAAGTGTGCCACCTGCTCACCAACAAGGTAAAAGCAAGTCCCCTGCCTCCCCAGCCTTGTAAGGCTCCTTCCTCCACTGTCATTTCCCCAGCATCGTGGTGCAGACGCCATCCTCTCCACCCGGTCTTAGTTTCAGCCTCCATCTAACATGGCCTTTCCTGCTCTGAATAGATTTCATCAGTTTCTCTCCCACTTTGTTTGCCCTCCTTCCTTTTCTAAGGATTCTGACCTCCCTGTTCCAGTCTTACCTTCATCTTCTTTAAAATTGGAGGACAATTGCTTTGCAATGTGTTGTTTTCTACCATACAAAAACTTGAATCAGCCATAAGTATATGTATGCGCCCTCCCTCAAGAGCCTCCCTCCCACCTCCCCCACTCACTCACTCCTCTGGGTTGTCATAGGCACTGGGTTAAGCTACCTGTGTTATACAGCACTTTCCCACTAGCTATCTGTTTTACATGTAGTAATGCATATCTTTCAATGTTGCTCTCTCAATTTGTCCCCCTTCTCCTCTCACTGTCTCCACAAGTCTGTTTTCTATGTCTGTGTCTCTATTCCTGCCCTGCAAAAAGGTGCATCAGTACCATTTTTCTTGATTTCATATATATGCATTAATATGCGATACTTGTTTTTCTGACTTACTGTACTGTAAGTTTACAAACAGGCTCTAGGTTCTTCTACTTTACTAGAACTGACTCAAATTGGTTCCTTTTTATGGCTGAGTAATATTCCATTGTATATGTATACCACAACTTCTTTATCCATTCACCTGTTGATGGACATCTAGGTTGCTTCCATATCTTGGTTGTTGTAAATAGTGCTGCAGTGAACATTGGGGTACATGTGTCTTTTTCAATTATGGTTTTCTCAGGGTATCTGCCCGTTAGTGGGAATGCTGGATCATATGGTAATTTTATTCCTAGTTTTTAAAGGAATCTCCATATTGTTCTCTGTGGTGTCAGTGTCAATTTACATTCCCACCAACAGTGCAAAAAGGGTTCTCTTTTCTCCACACCCTCTCCAGCATTTCTTATTTGTGGATTTTTTTGATGTTGGCCATTCTAACTGGTGTGAGGTGATACCTTATTGTAGTTTTGATTTACATTTCTCCAACAATGAGTGGGAGAAGGCAATGGCACCCCACTCCAGTACTCTTGCCTGGAAAATCCCATGGATGGAGGAGCCTGGTAGGCTCCAGTCCATGGGGTCGCTAAGAGTCGGGCATGACTGAGCGACTTCACTTTCACTTTTCACTTCATGCATTGGAGAAGGAAATGGCAACCCACTCCAGTATTCTTGCCTGGAGAATCCCAGGGACAGAGGAGCCTAGTGGGCTACCCTCTATGGGGTTGCACAGAGTCAGACACGACTGAGGCGACTTAGCAGCAGCAGCAGCAGCAACAATGAGTGATGCTGAGCATTTTTTAATGTGTTCATTGGCCATCTGTATGTCTTCTCTGGAGAACTGTCTTCTTAGGTTCTTCATCTTTTAAATATATATCTTCTTATTCTTGAATTTCCATTATGCCCTAAGTTTTTTCTTCTTCTTATGGTTTAAAAAAATTTCAACTCTTTCATTTCCCAATTATTATGTTCGTGTGTGTGTGTGCCACTAGTTAATATCACAGTGATCCTGTCGAGCGGCTCTCATCTCTTTCTGCTTTTCTGTACAGCACATTTTAATAGTTGGTTCCTGATTCTTCCTGTCATGCCCAGGAACAGTTTGCCAGAGTCCTGCTTGTTGGGACAGGGTTTCCAGGTCAGATTGGCTTATAGCCAGATTATACGGAGAAGGCAATGGCAACCCACTCCAGTACTCTTCCCTGGAAAATCCCATGGACAGAGGAGCCTGGTGGGCTGCAGTCCATGGGGTCACAAAGAGTCGGACATTTACTGAGCGACTTCACTTTGACTTTTCACTTTCATGCATTGGAGAAGGAAATGGCAACCCACTCCAGTGGTCTTGCCTGGAGAATCCCAGGGATTCTGGAGCCTGGGACGGATTATATGGAGAAGGCAATGGCAACCCACTCCAGTACTCTTCCCTGGAAAATCCCATGGACAGAGGAGCCTGGTGGGCTGCCATCTATGGGGTCGCACAGAGTCGGACATGACTGAAGCGACTTAGCAGCAGCAGCAGCATCCAGTTATAGCCAGATTATCTAAAGCTTTCCCTTAGCTGCGTTAATGAGCCTTTACACTGGCAAGTAACTGAGCTTACACTATTGGTTCTTATCAGGTATTTCTGCAAGTATAGAATATACTTGTTAATGTCCAGCCAACTTATTTAGCTAAAAACTGGAGCTATTAGTCCACAGACGATACTTTCTTTCTTCTCCCACATGGACTTAGTTTGCTTAATTCGCCAAATCCTATTTTCTTTGCTTCTGTTGACTTGTTCACAATGGCTTGGAAAATAAATCTTTTGTTTGTCTCTTTCATTCAAAAGATAGCTCATCTCTATATAGAAAATGCTTTAGAAATATAATATTTCAAAGTCTTCAGTATTATTTTTTAAATGTCAAAGGAACTGAAATCTGGCAACTCTGCAGTCTGTGGGCTTGGCACAGATTCTAGGGCGTTTAACTCTCACGGAGTGGTTGCTGTTCATTGGACCAGATTCCCCCAGCCCCTGCCCTCCCACAAAACTGATCAGAGGACAGCATTCTTACTTACAGTGTAGGTTTTACACTGCCTTCAAATCTGTGTCCCAGTATTATAGAGAAAAATGCAAATTTGGTCTTCCAGAACTGAGAAGAAAAGCCTTTTTAAAGCTCTCCAATTGAGATTAATTTCTAGTCATACATTCTCCTCAAAAAAAATTATAATACCATTTTCTCAGAAATACAAGAATCAGTCAGTTTTTCTTATCTGGTTCCCTTTCATTAATTTCACTTGTCTTTCAAAATTGATGTTCTTCTGCTTGCTACAAACGAGGACAGTATGGGCTGCTTTTAGAAACAATCTCTTCAAATGAATTTCCATAATTGCATTGGAATCTATCTTTATAGCCAGTTTTGTTGTGGGTTTCTGTTAAAATGGTTTTCTGTTTTTAAAATCAAGTATACAGAACTGTTTTCATCCCCTTTTTAAACAAAGCCACTTAAGCAAACTTATCATCTGTTTTTCTTTCCCCAAAATAACATTTCTGATCCTACGTTGAGCCTGCAAAGCAAGCACTGTTTTTATAAATTGACATAAAACCCCTATTATATAAATAGAATTGTTTTACTTTTAAAGGGTACAAATGGCTATCAGTACCAATTGTGTCAAGGTTATTTCAAGCACTTTATCTTGAGCTTTTGTTATCCATGGAGACTCAGTGTGGCTACAGCCAATATAAACTATTTGGGGGGTCTTTTTCTCCCACTGTTTCTTTCAGCCATTATAAAGACGTTTTATGAGGAAGGTATTTTTGCGTTAGAAACTGATGGGTAAATGACTAACTTTCAGATGCCTAGCTTAATGAGTTCACAATTTTTTTTATAGAAACTGTCACTTGGTGTTAAGAAGGAAATATAAAAAGGCAAAATCGCCTGTTGTAACACTCCTTATTCTGAATGTTACAAACCTAAAAAGAAATAATTGAGCATTACTGTCCTTTTCAATAGGAGTTGTAGTTCAAGATAATCAATTAGGCCCATTTGATGAGAGGAAACTCTTCTTTATGGAGAATGCCAGCTGTTAAATGAGATAGAATGAGAAAATACAAACATACCATTTTTCAGGCCTCAGTTGAAGTAATTGATTCAGACAAGGATCTCCAACAAATACTAAAACCATTAAGGAACTTGATCTTCACATGCTTCGAGGAGTGTACCCCTGGATTACTCATTTTGGCAAAAGGGAACCATTCCCTTACAGTACCGTGGTCTGGCTGACGTCAGCTTAACCAGTGATCAAACTCAGTATCACCTAGGAAGTTTTCTTGCCAAAAATGTTTAACCTGGATCTAATCACACCTTTAGCTCTAACTTCCAATTCATAGGAAATACAGAAGGTAGAGAAAAAAGGAAGGAGACAATCAGAGAGTCTAGAATGCAGGATAAGACAGCCCAATCTCTAAAAAGTCAGTATTAGGCACACACACTCACATCCCAGGAGGTACTATTATTCTATAGTAAAAGACTTTCTAGATTAAATGCCTGATCCCTGTTTATATCCTTGCTTTTTTTTCAAACATATTTTGGGGACAGTTGGGAAGTTTGGAAAATTGTCAGGGTACTAAATAAATTCAGAGAATGAATTACTAAATTTTGTTGAGTGTGATAGCAGTATTGTGATTGTGTAGGAAACTGTCTTGTTTTTCAGAGATGCATGCTGAAGTGTTCAGGGGCACACTGTAATGATGTCTCTAATTTCTTCTGAAACATTTCAGCAAGATTGATTGACAGGTTGATAGATAGGTAGATGGCTAGATAAAGCAACTAGACAAAATATTCACAGTTATTGAAGATAGATGTGGGAATATGGGTGTTCATTTTACTATTCTTCCTACTTCTGTGAATCTTGGAAATTTTACATGATAAAGCATTTAATAATTCCCTACTGTACTCAGCTGTGGGTTCGTGTTCCAGGTGCAGTATGTGATTCAAGGCTATCACAAAAGAAGAGAGTATATTGCTGCCTTCCTCAGCCACTTTGGCACGTAAGTTCTTCATTAAGACCATAAATCAGTGATGCCCTCACATCCTGAGGGGAGGGCTCAATGAAGAAAATAGCACTTAGTTCTTCCATATGATACCTTTCAGTGCTATTTTGGTTCTTCCTGGTGTGTTGCTCATACTAACGCTCCCAGAAAGACATTTTTTTCAGCTTTGTTTGGCAAATAGAGTCAAATATCTTCCCTGGAGCAGCCACATAACTAGCCCGGAACACCACAGTCAAAGTGGTTGCCATACCTGCTTCTTGGTGCACTCTTTACAGTCTACACAGTACTTTCACCTCCGTCATCACACAGTGGTCATGAGGTGAGCCAGGTGGGCATTCCTGGCACATCCTACAAAGAAAAGCCTATAAAACTTGACCAGTTCAGTCACCTGTGGAAGTCTCAGAGATGGCTGGGGCAGGAACCCTGTTCCTCAGAACTCAGGTCTCCTGATAAGACTCCCACTCCCCACAGGGCCGCAGAGATTCGGGAAGGAAATCTGACTTAGACACCAGTGCCATGACTCACACTTGGGATTAGTGTGTTGGAAGAAGGCCCTGCGAGGGAGGAGGGCAGTGTGTAGCTGCAGTCCCAGGGTGGGCGTCTCCTCTGGCCACCCACCCTGTGCTCTGGCCCTTTCCGTCATGCGGCCCGTGCTGGCTGCTCTGCAGCTGTTTCCTTAATGGTGGCAGAGCCCTTATCAACCTCCCACTTAGGGCTTAGCTTGGGGGGTGGTGGGTGGTTACCTTTTCCTCACAGTCTCTTTAAAAGGTGGAGCACACTCTGCCTAAGCACTAAGCATTTTAGTGCTCTCATTAACTCCCACCTCATTCCAGAGAAGATGTGTATATTAAAATTTTAAATCAGTAACTGAAGAAATTAAGATAAAAGGAATGAGAAGATGAAATCAAGAATAAGGTTAGGATATAATTTTTACGAATGTGGCATAATTAAAAGAAAATTTCTGACTCCTCAAGAGAATTTCAAGAAATTTTCTTGTTATCCATCGTGGAATTTCTCATATTGCCAAAACAGAGTAACGATATCTAAACAGCATAACTGTTAATGAGTCTCTTAACACTTAAGGTATTTTTCAGCTTGCTTTATGCGCATTTTGAGAAAGTGTTTATGATATGAACAGTGCTTAATAAATAACTCTGTTAGTCTTCTCATTTTTGAGTAAGATTATTTTTTGTGTATGTTACTGAAAATGAAGATATTAGCACAGTGACCAGCAAAGCCGCGTGTGTGAACCTCAGGGGCATGTGCCTCCCCTCACTCCAGTGGTATTCAAGAAAAGGGTGAACAATTGCGTTTACACATGTTAACAATTCTTTTTAAATCTCATTCTATGTATGCACATTTTTGTGTTTTATTACACATATAATATAGTAGTACTTGTCTACAACTGCAAAATCATATACAAATACTACCATATACTGTACTATATGCATGATGAGAAGGATTCTGTCAGTGCTTGTTTTTGCTTATGGGGTGCAGTATCTAAAAAGTTCAGATATCAGTGTTGTAATATTGAGTAAATTACATATCCAGAAAAGAAATACAAACTGATGAATAAAGTTGTTGACTGAAGTCAGCAGACTTTAATGATGTGTCAACAGTCTTTGAGCAAATCACTCAACCTTCAGTGTCTCAGTTCCTTTACCTTCACAGTGGGGTCAACTGTTCCTTCCTACTTAAACCTGGAGGCCATCAGTATTAATGGTCTGTTTAGTCTGACTCAGCCAGGGAGAAGGCATTTCTAAGGGCAGCAAAGGTCTCCTTGTATGGATGAGAGAGAAAGTTATCCTTGGCCTCTCTGTGTGGTTAGTATTGGCACATTGTGGCCGTGTCACCTGCTGTACACTCAGCTCCAGAGGGAAATGGGGGAGAGGAGCCCATCAGAATTCAGTCTAGGCCCTTCTGTGTTCGGACACTGTTCTCCTTTGACACAGGAGGTATGCATCTCCCATCTGAACCCCACATCCACCCTGCTAATGTTGCTACTTTGTCTTGAGCCCAGTGGGGAAGATCAGGGGACACAAGAGAAAGGACGCCAAGTACTTTGGAAGATAGTCATCTATAATCCTGAACTTAGTAATATTGTCATTGCTTGTGACTGTTCAGTACCTGAATGAAAGTGAGACTGGACAGTCACTGTATAGACCTGGGGTCTTTGCTGCCCTGACTTCTTCATTTGTCCTTTTGCTCATCACTAGTGACTAACATTCGGAGAAGGAAATGGCAACCCACTCCAGTATTCTTGCCTGGAGAATCCCAGGGACGGGGGAGCCTGATGGGCTGCCGTCTGTGGGGTCTCACAGAGTCGGACGCGACTGAAGTGACTTAGCAGCAGCAGTGACTCACATTTGCATAGTATTTTGTGGATTGTTATTGTTGTTCTCTCACTAAGTCATGTCCAACTCTTTGCAACCCCATGATCTGTAGCATGCCAGGCTTCCCTGTCCTTCACCATCTCCTGGAGTTTGCTCAAACTCATGTCCACTGAGTCACCGATACCGTCTAACCATTTTATGGGTGGCCTTACTTGTTTTTCACAACTCCATGATGAAGTTTGCACATATGATTATATTTGTTTTACAGATAAGGAAACTGAGGCTCCAAAGGCTAAGTGATTTGCCAGAGGTCATAATAGTAAAGCTGTAATTCAAACCTAGATGCTTTCATTCCAAATCCCACATCCTTCCTATGATAGCACTCACTTGTCTTAAATGTATCTTGGATTCAATAACCTTGCTTTATGAATATATTCTTTACTTGGTTCCATCTCTTTGATACCTTGTTTTTATGAAGGTTTTTTGTCTGTGTGTGCTTTTATTACTTAGGGGTGTTGTGGAATATGATGCAGAAGGCTTTACAAAACTCACTCTGTTGCTGATGTGGAAAGATTTTTGTTTCCTTGTACACAGTGAGTATACTTTTGCTATTAGCATGTCAACAAACATTTCTGAATGCACTAAACCACATGTAATAATGAATATAACAGCCTTTAGTGTCCTGACTTAGTTCCTTTTACTTTAGCATAAGTGTATTTACTGCATGATCTCAACCAGGTATAATTTGCTACTTGGGGGATGTATGGTAGTGTCTGGAAACGTTTTTGTTTGTCATGATGGTTAGGGGACCAGGGCTGGCTTTGTTGTTCCTGCATCAGTGGGCAGAGGTCAGAGATGCTGTTAAACACCCTCCAGTGCACGGGATAGGCCCCTAAAGCAAAAAGTTATTGAGTCCACAGTGTCTGTAGTGCTGAATTTAAGAAACCCTGTCCTAGAGAGGAGTCTTCCCCAGTGGTGCTAGGAGTAAAGAACCCACCTGCTAATGCAGGAGACGTAGGAGACGCAGGTTCGATCTCTGGGTCAGGAGGATCCCCTGGAGGAGGGCATGGCCACCCACTCCAGTATTCTTGCCTGGAGAATCCCATGAACAGAGGAACCTGGTGGGCTACAGTCCATAGGGTTGCAAAGAATCGGACACCCCTGAAGCAACTTAGCATGCATGCATCCTAGAGAGATTTCTATTTTCTAAGTATCTTTCCACATTCAGGCCTCAAAATCTTCAAGATTAGTCAAAGTGTAGGGCCTTGATCATTTGGTTATCATTCTTACTTTTTAAGGCATGGGTTCCCAACCTCTAATTCATGGACCAATCCCTCCTGTTAGATCAGTGATGGCATTAGATTAGAAATACAGCACATAATAAATGTAATGCACTTGAATCTCCCCGAACCATCTCCTCCCTGCCCCCAGTCTATGGAAAAATCGCCTTCCACAAAACTGGTCCCTGGTGCCAAAAAGGTTGGGGACCGCTGGCTTAAGGTATTTCCCAATAGTAACTGCCTTGTCGGGCAGTGCTTCATATGGAGCTCCTACTCTGTATAACTAGTCTTACATGGGACCATCATTTCAAATGCGTCTGAAAAGTGCAAGCATATTGTCTACATTAATTATATGCACAGAAAAGCAGAGTTGGAGAGGTGACAATTTTCATCTTGGGTGTGCCTCTAACTAATTATATGGCCTTGTTCAAATTGCTGGGACAAGCCTCCCCCTGCTTTAGTCTCCTCTTATGTCACTGGGGATCGGGTTGTTAAGTCCTATAGAGACATCAGCAGACGGAGCTTATCCTGCAATATAGGACCAGGTGGAAGACGGAGTCCCAGTCAAGGCCTCCTGGCACTCTCCTCTTTGCTCACCATCTTCTGTGGCCCTACCCAGCTGAGCTGTATACTAGTGCTTCCAGCTCTTTTGATTCTGACCTTTTGTATCACAGCTTTGGTTTTCTGTTCTGAGTGTTAATTCCTTTCTGAGATTTCACTTCCTATTTGCCATGTCCGCTTTGCCCCACCATCTTGATCCTGTGATTCTGTGATTCTGTTTCTAGCTTGGTAATCTGACCCTAGATCCTGTGTATATGCTTGGTT
Source organism: Bison bison bison (assembly GCF_000754665.1). Classification (NCBI taxonomy): domain Eukaryota; kingdom Metazoa; phylum Chordata; class Mammalia; order Artiodactyla; family Bovidae; genus Bison; species Bison bison. Next base: position 9,997,576 of record NW_011494717.1, read on the forward strand.
TGTCTTTCATGACCCTGGACAGCTGCCTGGGAGATTAGTCTGGTGTGTTTCCTCTAGGCCGGCTCAGCAAGAGGGGTCTGTAACCTGCCACAAATGGTGGTGGCTGTGGGCAGAGGCCTCCCAGAGGAGCTGTGAGAGAAGGATTCAGAAGGAGGGACACATGGAGAGACAGTTAGAAACAGTAAATTACCAAAGTGGCGTGAAATCTCAACAGTCTTCCTGAAAACTTACTTTGGTCTCCTGGCCATGATTCCACTTTCAAAAAAGATGTTGTTCAGTCACTAAGTTGTATGTATCCAACTCTTTGCAAGCCAGGCTTCCCTGTCCTTCACCATCTCCCAGAGTTTGCTCAGATTCATGTTCACTGAGTCTTTGATGCCATCCAACCATCTCATTCTCTGTTGCCTCCTTCTCCGCCTGCCCTCATTCTTTCCTAACATCAGAGTCTTTTCCAGTGAGTCAGCTCTTCCAGGTGACCAAAGTATTGGAGATTCAGCTTCAGCATCAGTCCTTTCAATGAATATTTAGGGTTGATTTCCTTTAGGATTGACTGATTTGATCTCCTTGCAGTCCAAAGGACTCTAAAGAGTCTTCCCCAGCACCAAAGTTCAAAAGTAAAAATTCTTTGGCACTCAGCCTTCTTTATGGTCCAACTCTCACATCTGTACATGACTACTGGAAAAATCATAGCTTTAACTATACGGACTTTTGTCAACAAAGTGATGTCTCTGCTTTTTAATATGCTATCTAGGTTTGTCATAGCTTTTCTTCCAAGGAGCATCATCAAAAAAGATGATGTCAGGTCATACCAGATATATGGAAAAAAGAAATCCTTGGCACTGATCTTTCTCGCTGTGTTTTCCACATGGGACTCAAGAATGGCTGCTCTGGTGGTGCTGGCCGGAGAGGTGTTCAGAGACAAAAGAGCGCCCACCTCTCAGTTCCTGTTAGCTCTCTTCTCAGTGTGCTCAGTGTTACAGCAATTCCTGTTCCTTAGGAAGCTCTACTCCCCAAAGAATATTTTCTGCATAGTACAGTGTCCAGTATTTCTTACAGCTCCTCTATCTTCCTTTGTCGGACATGCAGAATTAAGTCCCAGAGTCATATTTTCAAAGTTACAGTTTCATTTAGTTTTGATTACTTCTTCAGAAACATAGAACCCCCAGACACTCATTAGAACAGGTACAGGGACCTTGAGGTTTGTATAATTAACTCTTTCCAAAGTGTTTCCTCAGGCTCTTACTCCTTTCTTCCCCAGCCCATTTGCTCCCTGCTCTTAGCATCATGGCCACATTCTTGGCTCTTTGGCAGGTAAGATCTTATACAGACAAGGGACAGAATCAAGGGACTTTGATGCTATTTACTACTTAAATAAGTTATTTCCACCCTTTTGCTTCTTATATCTAAAATGTAGGACTTGCTACCTCATCAGAGTGAAACTTGGTTGTTGTTGTTCAGTCACTAAGTCCTGTCCTGCTCTTTGTGACCCTATGGACTGCAGCACACCAAGCTTGATTAGGTAATGCATTTTATTCAGTCATACTGTTAAGCATCTGAAACTTACCTTCTTTGGGAAATAGCTGCTTGCTAGGTTTTAACCCCCAAGGGACTACTTGTTGCTTTTGTTCTTGACATGAAGATGGGAGTTGAATATGAAGTGGCAGAGACTTAATGATAGAACATTGCAGTGAATTATTCTGAGACCCCAAGAACATGAAAAAGAAAGAAGTGCCTAGAGATGGAGCCAGTTTTCTGTGGCTGGCTCACTAATTCATGGAGATTGAAGAGCTGGCAGGACACGAAATAATGTCTCTGATCTCCCCCACCCTCTGTTCTGCCCAGGCCTGGGAAGAAGACTTTTGAGAGGATAGGTGCTGGCAGGAATTCTGAGCCTTTTGGATGCTATAGGAAAGAGGCACTGTTCTCTTGAGGCCAGTGGCTCTGACCTCAGCCTTTGCCAGAGCGCGGAAGCAAAAATGCCCTAGGGGAAAACATTGTACACATTCTTGGATCTCTCAGGAGACACTGCAACTTCCTGGCATTCTGGTGGTTCCAGGAGTGGGAGCTGTGGCCATGATTATGGCCAGGGAGTATTTTTATCCATTTATTCCTTCTTTCCTTCCTTCATCTAGATCAGTATATCACAAGATTTGGAACCACAGCAAGAGCAAGTACTTGCTCTCATTCAGAAACTGTTTTCAGAAAGGTTTCCTGGTCACCATCTAAGAATTATCTGTAGTGGTTAAATATGTAATTCTGTATTTGTCAAGCTGTTTTTACCTCTGGAGGTAGATGCGGTCTTTAAACCAGCAGCTTTTCAGAATGCTGGGCGACAAGGGAACCAGAGAGCAAGGCATAGTAATGCAGAACAAAAGTAACCACTGGGGAAAATTGACTCTTGGGCCCCTGTCAGCCACACTGGACGGAGGGCAGCTGCCTAACTTCACAGGGTTGCTGCTTGGAAGCAGAGGGTATTAGGATTGTGACAGAATGAGAAGCTGTCTTTTCCCATTACCTGCAATCCCTGTAAATGACCCTTTGAGTCATTCAGCCTGGACCATAGGCCTTCTCTCCCTGCAAAACACCTATTAGATGAAATCTGACTGTTTTAGGTGTTCCATTTCATTTCATCTCTGTGCCTAACCCAATCAATTTAGCCCAATGCAACTGAGTTCTGAGTTTATGGAGAACCTGCTGTGTGCTCAGTATTGTGCTACGTCCCAGAGGATATAAGTAAATAACTCAGGCTTGACCTTAAGACAGTTAGAGTCTACACAAGGGTTGACTGCCTACAGCCTATGGGCCAAACTCCACCCTCAGTCTATTTTTATATGGCCCTCGAGCTGAGAATGGTTTTTATGTTTTTAAAGGGTTGTTGAGGAGGGATGAGAAGAATATGCAACAAAAATGATAAAGTCTCAAATATTTACCCTTTGACTTTTTACAAAGTTTGCCAACCCCTGACCTAGTTAATGAGACAAGAGATCAGATAAAGGTGAAGTATACTGATATGCATTTTTTAAAAGCAAATATTTTGTGAGCTTGCTTACTGTATACAAGGCACAAAGTGATATATAGCCCAGAGAAAACTTCATGTATTTTATATATGAGAGAATTAGAAAGACACCCTCCCTAATGGAGTCTAATAAGAGAAAGAGACAATAAAGAAGTAAACTAACAAATATATGTTACAAATGGTCATAAATACCATAATGGAGCAAAACAGAGGGCTTTGAAAGAGCTTAAAAGGGGAGCTGTTGTTAGGATGGTCAGGGAAGCCTTCTCATAGGAGGTGACAATTCAACTGAGACCTTGATGAGCAGTTATTCAGATTCAGGGAGATTTCAGGTGGGGAAATGTCAGCTTCCGCAAAGAGCTACAAAAGGCAGTAAAGAATTCTGCATGCGCCCAAGTGGCTGGAGCACAGTGAGCAAGGAGAGAGTCATACAAGAGAGGTTAGAAAGAGAGTCAGGGCTGGGTACGAGTGCCTCACAGGCTGTATGTATCAGGATGGAGTAGCAGGTGCTTGAAAAACAATGGTTTAACCAAAATAGAAGTTTATTTCTTTCTTGTGTATAAACAAGCAGTCCAGGGCAGGAATGACAAATCCAAAGGACACGTGGGACCAAAATTCCTTCAGGCTTTATCCTCTATCATCCTTTGGTGTGGTTTTCTTGCTTAAAGTCCAAAAAAGCTGTTGGAACTCTAACCGTCACATCCATTATCCAAGTAACAGAATAGATAAATGATGGAAAGAGGGTGCAGACCTTCTCGTTTACTGAGACTTAGTTCATATGGCCTCAGCATGTGTGCTCAGGCAGACTGGGAAATGTAGTTCTTTTTCTGGGGCAACAAATGCCCAGCTAAAAATCAGAGTTCTTTTAACTTGAGTGAGAAAGAGAGAATGGCTATTGAGTAAGCAACTTCTAGTCTGTTTCAATCCAAGGAGAGGAATTTAGATATAGGTCAGATTTCTGTCAGAAAATGGATGGCACATCACACAGGTGGTGGTGGTTTAGTTGCTAAGTCGTGTTCGACTCTTGAGACCCCATGGACTGTATCCCGCCAGGCTCCTCTGTCCATGGGGATTCTCCAGGCAAGAATACTGGAGTGGGTTGCCATTTCCTTCTCCAGGGGATCTTCCCAACCCAGGAATCGAACCCAGGTCTCCTGCATTGCAGGCAGATTCTTTACTGATGGAGCTATGAGAGAAGCCCCATTACATCTCAGGGGTACCTAGGGAGAATTCAGTGGAACCAAAAGGGCTGATTAGCCACAGCAATAGGGAGTCATGACCTTCCCTAGGACCCCTGGGGTGAGAGGAGAGTGTGGGTACCAGAAGCTGGAAAGAACTATAGTTGTTGCTGTAGGAAGGGGTTTTCTGGCAGGAACTGGGGACGGCCTTTCATTGAGGAGTGTGGATACTACTAACAGATGCAGGAAGGATTATTTCTACTTTCAGTTCTGTCTGTTTTGTTCTTAGGTACATGTCCATTCATAATTGTTTCATCCTCCAACGTTTTGACCTTTTTATCATTATGAAATATTCCTCTTTGTCTCTAGTGATATGTCTGAACTTAAAGTCTATTTCATCTGATATTAATAACCTGCTCTAGCTCTATTTTGTTTATTGTTTGCTTGGTATACCTTTTCCAGCTCACTGCTTTCAACCTTTTTTTTTTTTCCCTAAATGCCTTTAAATCTAAGTGTGTCTCATAGATAGCATATGTTTGGGTTTTGCTTTCGTATGCATTTAAAGAAACTCTGCTGTTTTATTAAGATAGTTTACTCCATTGACATTGTATGTAATTGTTGGTATGGTTGGATTGGGGGCTGCCATTTTGATATGTTTTCTCTCTGTCTCATTCTTTTTTTGTTCCTCTTTTACTGCCTCATTTGTGTCAAGCAGAATTTTTTAGTGTACTGTTTTGATTGTTGATATTTCAGCTACCATTTGGTTGTTATTTTCGTAGCAGTCTTTTCTAGATATCTCAGTATGCATCTTTAGCTGACCCAGTCTACTTCGAGATTAATGATGACTTGATTCTGGTAAAATATAACAATTTTGCCCCTCTGCCTCTCCCTTTATTGTGCTCTTATTGTCATATATGTTATAGTGATATGTGTCACTATGTAAATACAACAGTACAGCTTTTTGTATTATTGTTATAAATAATCTTATATTTTTCAAAAAAAATTAAAAGAAGGTAATAATTTTCTTTGTATTTTGCTCGGTCCATTATTTAAGGTACATCTTAGTAGGACCTTGTTACTCCATTTCATAGTTGTAGTAGAGGCAGAGGGAAGTGGCAGGGTTTATTTTTTCTAGCAGATGATGAGTTTTTACTCTGATTTTTTTCCTTTATTTTAAATAATTAAAAGTTAACACAGTTTTCTTTTTTTTTTTTTTTTATTTAACTTTACAATATTGTATTGGTTTTGCCATATATCAAAATGAATCTGCCACAGGTATACATGTGTTCCCCATCCTGAATCCTCCTCCCTCCCTATACCATCCCTCTGGGTTGTCACAGTTTTCTTAATATACTTTTCGTATTTGTTTTTATCTGTCTCTTTCCATTCATTCATTACTTTTAAGCTTACTTTTAAACTGTTCAGAAAACAGTTATTTTACTTTATAAAGAGCTCAGTTTCTGGTAAGTTTTTTTTTTTTTTTTTAAGCTAGAGGAGATTGACATCTGCAGACTAATTTTGCTAGTCATTTAAATAATTCTTTCCTCATAGGCCTGTAATCAAGGCCAATAAGCTAGAAATCAGGACAGCTTTTGAAATTTTAAGTAAAAATCAGAGGCTTCTGTTTATTGTTGCAAATGCCCCTTCCAAGCTCTGATTGTGTTAGGCTGTGTGATTGCTGGTCTAACCAAGGAAATTATTTACATTGATGTATCACTGTCTTTTCACCACTCAAGGCAGAGCTATTAAAGTGACAGCTACTCATCTCCTGAGCAAAGTGGTGTGAACTCATCTCTTTGTCACAGAAACAAAGTCTTGTAGAATATTTAGCAGCAGCAAACAAGATAGCTACTAGATAATTTAGTAAAACCCCAACTGTGCGGTTTCCCAAACCTACTTACTTTTTGAATACAGATCACATTTTTATATAAATAAGCAGATTTGAAGAGTAAATCAGTCAACAAAGTGATTAAAACTAGGATATGCATGAGAATTCATTTCAAACCAGATTTATGAAAAGTGTAATATAATTTTAGAATTAGTATACTTAGATCAGGCATATATCAAACTTCATGATTTAATTTTATCATTTTGGTAGAAATAATAACTATCAAAGCAACAAGAACTAAAATTGATTATGAACAAAAGGCGAAACCAATCAATTCTCTATACTGTTCAAAATGATTTAAAAATACAGAAAAAGATAAAATCTGCTATCTAATGCAAAATGCCTTTTTGCTTTGATTAAGAGAACTATGGGTCTTTTAGATACTTTAAACATTTGAGTTAATTTTTATCCTGGACTTCCTTGAAAGTGGTTAGCTCTGCTGGGCAAAGTGGTTTTTGTCTTTTGATTACACACACAAACACACCCTATTCAAGGTTTACAGCTCAAATAACTCCAATCCTTTAGAAACCACTATCACTATTTTGATTCAGATTGAAACTTCTGTTTCATGTTGAGAGTTTACTTCCAGAAAGTCTTTTTTTTTGTAATTTCTGACAATGATCTGAGAATTGTTTCATTAATTTTCATCTGGAATATTCTCTTCATTAGATTACCTTGTGAGACCTTTTCAGTGACTTTAAAGGACTTGTAAGGAAAGAGGTTGTGAATATCAGGTCAGTTCAGCTCAGTCGCTCAGTCGTGTCCAACTCTTTGCGACCTATGGACTGCAGCACGCAAGGCTTCCCTGTCCATCACTAGCTCCTGGAGTTTACTCAGACTCATGTCCACTGAGTCAGTAATGCCATCCAACCATCTCATCCTCTGTTGTCCCCTTCTCCTCCCACCTTCAATCTTTCCCAGCATCAGGGTCTTTTCAAATGAATCAGCTCTTCACATCAGGTGGCCAAAGTATTAGAGTTTCAGCTTCAACATCAGTCCTTCCAATGAATATTCAGGACTGATTTCCTTTAGGATTGACTGGTTGGATCTCCTTGCTGTCCAAGGAGCTCTCAAGAGTCTTCTCCAACACCACAGTTCAGAAGCCTTAATTCTTCAGCGCTCAGCTTTCTTTATAGTCCAACTCTCACATCCATACATGACTCCTGGAAAAATCATAGCTTTGACTGACAGACCTTTATTGACAAAGTAATGTCTCTGCTTTTTAATCTGGTGTCTAGGTTGGTCATAGCTTTTCTTTCAAGGAACAAGTGTCTTTTAATTCCACACGATTCCAAATACCTTCTTATATATGTTATAGTATTCTTTCCAACTGTAATTATTGGATTAGTGCAATTGCTAAAGTGAATTTATCTGATTTAAGAAAGGTCATGAAAACTCAGTGTTTTTAACTTAAAAATGTTTGTAACTGCTTTTGAATTAACAAATTATAACACAACAAGGCACCTAACTCAATGAAAGAAAGGACTCATTTTACAGAGAGTAACTTTTATAGTATCAATCTCATTTAGTCTAACCTTTCCTTAGAATTAATTTTGAGATATTATTGAAACATGGGCATTATTTTGGTGTAAAACTTGTGGTGTTGTTGAAGATAATAGTTATGGTAACAGTAGGTAGCAGATATTAACTGTATACCATGCTCCAGACACTGTTCTCAATATTTGTGCATATACATATGTGTGTGTATGTGTGTGTGTGTGTGCGTGTATATATACATATATATAAAAAAATATATAGTTATTTTTCCTCTTCATCCTTCTGAGGATAATTACTAGTAGTTCCCCATTTTACAAATGACAAATCTGTGGCACAGAAAGAATAAATATATTCACTGTGACAGAGTTGGGATTTAAATCCACGAACCGATTCCAGAGCTCATATGAAAATGAACTGCATTTCTACAATGGCTTCATGTCATTGGTTGGCAGTGTCCCCACAAATGTGATGAATGTTGCAAGCCTTTGGAGTTTTACAGAGAACTGTGAGTCCCAGGAACTAAAGTAAAGGGTCAGTGTCCATCCATGCAGTGGGAGATAGGCATGTAGTGTCTCATCTGCCAGGAACATGGGTGAACATCTCACCAATGATGTTACTGATTTGAAAGCAGTGGGGTATAAAACTGGTGTTGCTCCTCAATGGTGGTAACAGTTTGTCCAGCTGTGATCCCCTGTCCAGTGGCACAGGTATATTGGCTCAAGAAGGGTTTCACTCTGTGGCCATAGGAAGACAAAAATAAGTGGTTTAATTAAGGAATTACCAGCTCCTGCAGCCACTATGAAAAACAGTATGGAAGTTCCTTAAAAAACTAAAAATAAAATTACCATATGATCCAGTAATCCCCCTACAGGGCATATAGCCAGAAAAGATAAAAACTCTTAATTCCAAAAGATATAATACATGCATCCCAATGTTCATAACAGTACTATTTACAGTAACCAAGATATGGAAGCAACCTAGGTGTCCATCAGCAGATGAGTAGATAAAGAAGATATGGTATACATACAAAATAGAGTATTACTCAGCCACAGAAGAGAATGAAATATTGTCATTTGCAGCAACATGGATAGACATAGAGATGATCAAACTAAGTGAAGTAAGTCAGACAAAGACAAATATTATATGATATCACTTATTTGTGAAATCTAAAAAAATAATACAAATGAACATATTTAGAAACAGAAACTCATACATAGAAATCAAACTTAGGGTTATCAAAGCAGAAAGGGGGAAGGAGATAAATTAAGAGTATGGGATTAACAGAGACACACTATTATATATAAAATAGATAAGGGTTTTTACTGTATAGCATAGGGAATTCAAAAACTTGTAATAACTTATAATGGAGAAGAGTGTCAAAAGAATGTGTGTGTGTGTGTATGTATGAGTGTGTATGTGTGTATCTGAATCATTTTGCTATATACCTGAAACTAATACAATATTGTAAATCAACTATAGTTTAATTTTTTAATAATGAAGATTTGGAAAAAAACAAACCAAAATGAATAAAAAAGAATTACCAGTTCCTAATTATTAAAAACTAGATTTAAGCTGTTGAGACATAGTGAACGTGGTCAGTTAGAATGGTTCATTATATAAAGACTTTGCAAACCTACAAAGTCAAATGTTATGTGAGCCAAATAGGCAACATAGATGGAGTAGCCCAGGTTCTAAGACAAGAGGGTGTGGTAGGAACTGTGGCAAGCTGCAGACTCCTTTACATGATTTAAAAAACTTTTAATATATAGAGTACAATGCAAGCATTTCTGTGGGCTTGATCTATCCTGAAAGTCTATGAAACTTTTTTAAAAAAATATTTTTTAACACTTTTTATTATAAAAAATTTCAAACAAAACACAAAAAAGAGAGAAAAATATAATGAACCCCCATGTACCCATCATCCATATTGCAATTTTGTCTACCTTATTTCTTTTTTTTTAATTTTCTGAAATATTTTGCAGCATATGTGAAATATGATCTCACCTATAATTCAGCGTGTATCTCTAGCAGATAAGAAAATTTTCAAAGAAGATGTAACCAAAATAACATTACATCTAAAATT
>NW_011494717.1:10007337-10047634 GCF_000754665.1 Bison bison bison
CTTAACATTATCTAATAGCCAGTCTATGTTCAAATTTTCCTATTTGTCTCAGACATGTTTCTTCTTTGTTTTTTGTTCTTTTTTTACAGTTCGTTTTGTTCAAAGCAGGATCCAAATAAGTCAAGACCCATAAATCTTGAAAAATCTTTCTTTAGAAATGTGGGCCCAAGTAATGGGTATCACTACCCATTTTCCTTGCCCTAAATTTAGTTTAAAAAGCTAAGGAGTGAAATCGTTGAAGACATCACTTCACCCATGGGCCCATAGAAGACAGCTTCTCACATTAGTGTACTACCTTCCAGTTTCAAAAGTGCTTTTTATCATCTTGTTTACAATATGAGCTATCTATCTCTATGCCAGTTTTGGATAGAATTCCTAGCACTTGAATGAATGGTCAGAGGCCATCTTGCCTAGGGATTTTTAATTTTTTTTATGCCAAAGACTCCTTTGGTGAACCCTATAGATTCATCCTTCAGTGTTTTAAAATGCATTAAGTGTATAGTATACTACAAGGAAATCAATTAAAGTGCTGTTACTACATCTTTAAAAAATAATAACAGAGATATAATTCTTTTTAAATACCTTAAATAACTATATCCACGGCAAATCTAATAATCACTGCAATTTTGAAGTAGTGACGAACATAGACTATTTTGAAAATATGAGCAACAAGCACAATGTGATATAAAAATACCTGTGATTTTTCTTGATACCAAAGTCAGGGTACTGCTAACACTGCTACAGATGGTTGCCTGCATTCATAATTAGAAGAAATGCTAAATTTCAGTTAAAAGTAGTGAATATAAAGATATACATTTTTCCCATGCAAGTTCCAAGATGCCCTGAATTTTATCCAAGGACCTTTGTGGAAGGCAAGGAAGAGAAGGGGTTGCATGGACCTCAGATTAAGAATCTCTGAAAACCTGTGTTACAGGAGTAGGACGTGGCTCAGTGGCTGACCTGGGGCCATGCATGATGTTAGGGGAAGAATAGGACTAGAAACCAGGTTTCCTAAATCCAATTGTTTTTCCTGTGTTTGAATGGCTCAGTTCCAAGATACTAAGATAGGTGAGCACTTTTATAACAGTATGTGTTCAGTATTGTACTGCTGATATCTTAACACTAGCCTGAAGAACTAAATAATGTTCAGCATAAGGAAAATGCCAGAAAATAATGCTCAGATTTGAGGTTTAATGGCTTTTTCATTTACATATTGTATACTTCCTAACTGTACAAGTGCAACTTTCATAAGTCAGTGAGGCAGATTTTACCATGAGGATAGCAAGAAGTTACTGAAGGGACTTCCCTGGTGGTCCAATCTGCCTTCCAGTGCATTTGACCCCTGGTTGGGGAGTTAAGATCCCACAGGCCATGTCCCAACTGAGCCTGTGTGCCAGAACTGGAGAGAATCTGAGCACCGCAACAAAAGATCCTGTGTGACATGACTAAGACCCCAAACCAAAAATAAATAAATAAATATTTTTTTTAAAGTCATGTAGCCTTAAAAAAAAAAAAGTCACTGAAGAATGCCTAATAGAGAAGGGACAAATATTTGCTTTTCATAAAAACAGATTATTCTCATATATAGATGATTTGAAACGTGAACCAGGAAATCGGAAAGATAGATTAGGCAAAAGATGATTAGACCAGAACTAGAGTGGTCATAATAGAGATGAAGGGAAAGAAGATATTTCCAGAAATATTTTGGAAGTAAAACTGGCAAAACTGAGTAATTGCTCCCAGTGAAGGACTGAAAAGAAGTAGGATGATTCCCAGCTTTCTTCCATAAGCATCTGTTAGCCGATGATGCCAACCACTTGGAGCAGGGGTTATGTGAGGAGGAGCAGATTTGGAAATGCTGAGCCCAGTTTGGGATATGTTGAGTTTTATGAGCCACTGGATATCCAGGTGAAGAATCAATGAATGAACATTTACATAAAATGAACGTGTGGTGGAGATTCTCACGGGCTTCACCTGGAGTCCATCCCAAGCTAGAAACCTCTGGTCATCCCCAGTCTGGACGATTCAGAACTATTTGGCCTGACTGAACCCTTAACAAAAGGATTCAGTCATACGTCACACTGACAGAGTTTTGGTTTGAAACTTGAAACCTTGTTGGTAACTTTTCCTCCTATAGAGGTGGTCCAGATTCTTAACATGGTCTGGTGTGGAATGTACTGTAAGAGGCTTTAGGGAGTGATTTCTGAACTGAGAATGACCTTTGGGTAAATTTAAACCCTTGTGTTCAGATAGGTGAAGTGAATGTCAAGACACAATTGAAAGGACAAATACCGTGTGATTCTACTTGTATGAGGTACCTACAGTAGTCAGTGTCACAGACCGAAAGCGGAATAGAGGTTACCAGGAAAGAGGCAGACGGGGAGTGGGGCGTTGTTGTTTAACAGGGAGAGGTTCAGTTTGGGAAAAGTCCTGGAGATGGATGGTGGTGCTGTTTGCCCAGCACTGTCAGTGTACTTAAAGCCACAGAACCGTACATTCAAAAATGGCTGAAATGGTAAGTTTTATGTTCTACCACAATTTGAAAAATGAAGAAATAAAAAAACCAATTCATTAGTAGGCAGGCATCTTATTGACCACATTTCTTCAGTCTTAGTTAACCTGGTATTTTTTTCTCTTCAATTCATTCTCAGAGGATACTGAGATGATAAGAAGCGCCTTCTGGTGATAGGTGATGATGATAGTGATCATGATGATGCCATTGTCTTATTAATACATAAATAAAATCACTTATTGAATGCTCATTATGTGCAAAGTGCTGTGCTAAGTAGTACTTAACATTCCTAATTCCATGTACTTCTCTCAACAGCCTTATAAGATGGCTACTTATCCCCATTCTACAGTAGAGAAAACTGAAGCACCTAGAAATAAAGTAACTTGCCGGGGTCACCTAGCTAGTAGTTGAGGGAACAGCATTTGAACTAAGACCTTTCCAGAACTCTTGTTCTCCACATTCACTAAAGCTTCCCAGCCCATGTCCTGGGACACACTCATGGGGTGGGGACAAGCTCCAGGTAGCCTGCTGATCATTTCAGTCCTTGGAAATAAGGACTGGGCTCAGGACTGGCTCCTATAGTTAGTGATCTCTGTCTGCCTTACATAATTTTCCTGTTGTGCCATAAAATAGCTTTACATATTTTTCCTGTTCTGCCATAAAATCATAGCACTTTCCGAGTTCAATTCAGTCACTCAGTCATGTCTGATTCTTTGTGACCCCATGAGCTGCAGCACAACAGGCCTCCCTGTCCAACACCAACTCCTGGAGCCTACCCAAACTCATGTCCATTGAGTCGGTGATGCCATCCAACCATCTCATCCTCTGTTGTCCCCTTCTCCTCCTGCCCTCAATCTTTCCCAACATCAGGGTCTTTTCAAATGAGTCAGCGCTTCACATCAGGTGGCCAAAGTATTGGAGTTTTCAGGCTTCAACATCAGTCCTTCCAATGAATGCCCAAGACTGATCTCCTTTAGGATGGACTGGTTGGATCTCCATGCAGTCCAAGGGACTCTGAAGGGTCTTCTCCAACACCACAGTTTAGAAGCATCAATTCTTCGGTGCTCAGCTTTGTTTATAGTCCAACTCTCATATCCATACATGACTACAGGAAAAACCATTGCCTTGACTAGATGGACCTTTGTTGACAAAGTAATGTCTCTGCTTTTTAATATGCTCTCTAGGTTGGTCATAACTTTCCTTCCAAGGAGTAAGCGTCTTTTAATTTCATGGCTGCAATCACCATCTGCAGCAGTTTTGGAGCCCCCAAAAAATCAAGTCAGCCACTGTTTCCACTATTTCCCCATCTATTTGCCATGAAGTAATGGCACCTGATGCCATGATCTTAGTTTTCTGAATGTTGAGCTTTAAGCCAACTTTTTCACTCTCCTCTTTCACTTTCATCAAGAGGCTCTTTAGTTCCTCTTCACTTTCTGCCATAAGGGTGGTGTCATCTGCATATCTGAGGTTATTGATATTTCTCCTGGCAATCTTGATTCCAGCTTGTGCTTTGTCCAGCCCAGCAGTTTCTCATGATGTACTCTGCATAGAAGTTAAATAAGCAGGGTGACAATATACAGCCTTGACGTACTCCGTTTCCTATTTGGAACCAGTTTGTTGTTCCATTTCCAGTTCTAACTGTTGCTTCCTGACCTGCATACAGGTTTCTCAAGAGGCAGGTCAGGTGGTCTGGTATTCCCATCTCTTTCAGAATTTTCCACAGTTTATTGTGATCCACACAATCAAAGGCTTTGGCATAGTTAATAAAGGAGAAATAGATGTTTTTCTGGAGCCCTCTTGCTTTTTTGATGATCCAGCGGATCATCAAATTTGATTTGGCAACTTGATTTCTGGTTCCTCTGCCTTTTCTAAAACCAGCTTGAACATTTGAAAGTTCACATTCTGTGAGAATGTGGTCCACTGGAGAAGGGAATGGCAAACCACTTCAGTACTCCTGCCTTGAGAACCCCATGAACAGTATGAAAAGGCAAAAAGATAGGACACTGAAAGATTAACTCCCCAGGTCGGTAGTTGCCCGATATGCTACTGGAGATCAGTGAAGAAATAACTCCAGAAAGAATGAAGGGATTGGAGCCAAAGCAAAAATAGCACCTAGTTGTGGATGTGACTGGTGATAGAAGAAGCAAGATCCAATGCTGTAAAGAGCAGTATCGCATAGGAAGCTGGAATGTGAGGTCCATGAATCAAGGCAAATTGGAAGTGGTCAAACAGAAGATGGCAAGAGTGAACGTTGACATTCTAGGAATCAGCAAACTAAAATGGACTACAACGAGTGAATTTAACTCAGATGACCATTGTATCTACTACTGTGGGCAAGAATCCCTTAAAAGAAATGGAGTAACCATCATAGTCAACAAAAGAGTCCAAAATGCAGTACTTGGATGCAATCTCAAAAACAACAGAATGATCTCTGTTTGTTTCCAAGGCAAACCATTCAATATCACAGTAATCCAAGTCTAAGCCGTGACCAGTAACACTGAAGAAGCTGAAGTTGAATGGTTCTATGAAGACCTACAAGACCTTTTAGAACTAACACCCAAGAAAGATGTTCTTTTCATTATAGGGGACTGGAATGCAAAAGTAGGAAGTCAAGAAACACCTGGAGTAACAGGCAAATTTGGCCTTGGAGTACAGAATGAAGCAGGGCAAAGGCTAATAGAGTTTTGCCAAGAGAATGCACTGGTCATAGAAAACACCCTCTTCCAACAACACAAGAGAAGACTTTACACATGGGCATCACCAGATGGCCAACACTGAAATCAGATTGATTGTATTCTTTGCAGCCAAATATGGAGAAGCTCTATACAGTCAGCAAAAATAAGACCAGGAGCTGACTGGCTCAGATCATGAACTCCTTATTGCCAAATTCAAACTTTCTGAGTACATGCTATCATTTGAAAGCAGTTGGGGAGCACAGTATATAAATTATATAACAGTATGTATGCAACATAATACTATACTATCTCTTCTATAACAATCAAAAGACTCTGTGTGTGTGATCAAGAGAGTGCCTACCCTAGTGTACATGAGGGTTTGAATTCTGAGTCTTAGTTCTTTTCTGTAAATGAGTTATTTATCCCTGCGTTACTTCTGATGCTCCCAACTATGAATCTGTCTCTTTGTACTGTGAGTCTTTTGAACTCTCCCAAGTGTTGAAAAGGTAGATTAAGAGTTCCCTGTCTCTAGGGAGACCATAGTACCCACCAGTGATCAGCACTTTGCATACAGGGGAGCTTAGTGAAGATAATTACAAAAATGAATCTCTCCATGCGGCCATGGAATTAGCAACTACATTCACATTTAAAATGCCACGCACCCAGCAATCGCTGACCTAAACCCGTGTCTGAACTCAGTTTGTTTCCCAATAAAGATACAAGTTTAGTTCTGTGCGTGTTTCTAGTTCGTCTGTTAGGCTGGGTCTTACTTCGCTTTATAGACCCTAACATTTGTGGAAATGGAGTTCGCCTTTTTACGTCCTCCCAGGTGGCAGCTGCGTGTAACTCCATGAACATTTAAGCATATTCTTCGTGACAGGCACCATACTGAATGCTAAAGATAGAGGGCTGAAGGGGACATGTTCATTTTCCAAAGGAACTCGCAGTCTGCTATACTCAAATTCCCTGAGGCTTTTCCTAATAAACACTCTTCTTTTTTTAAAATCTCTTCTGCTATGCTAATATTTCTTATTTTTCCATTTGGCTGTAGCATGGAAACCTCATATGTTTTGTAAACTGTCTCCTATGTCAGACAAATTAAAAGAATTTGCAAAGTTTATGCTTCAGTTCATGTTTGGTTGAGACCTCAGAAATGAACTGTGGTCTCAGCAAAGCATCTCCCAATGGCACAGCCTCTGTTTTATGTTGAAAGAATGGAGAGGGCCAAACCTTCTGTTCAAACTGTTCCACCACAGTCAGTCAATGAGAAGGTAGAAGCCATTTCGATTGGGACAGTGCTGGAACACTGTATTTACAAGAAAATGAAAACATGCGCACTTGGCCTTCAACCAAGAGGACAGAATACTTCAAAAGGCCCATTCTTCTGGAAGGTGAACAGCCCAAGATTGCAGGCTTAGTGGACTCCACAGAGAGTAAACAGAAAGAGACTATACACTCTAAGGTTCAAAGACGGTTTACTCCACATCATTGACTGTTTCCATTATTGTCGAGATGGTGAAAGCTGCAGAAAACCAACACAGTCAGAAAGAACTGCTTCTTGATTTCAGCTTTTCAAATTTAATTCTTGTAACAACTAGAAAGTCCTTTGAGACAACCCAGGTTTTACTTTGGTACCCTGAGAGCATTTGTGTTTTAAACTGCTTAAAACCCAGAGGAAGTCCTGACTGGTGGTTATAGAGCAGATATGGGAGGAAAGAGCTCAGCTGCTATTTCTAATCTCCTTTTGTCTGGTTGACTGAGTTAGGTCAGCCTCAGTTTCCCCATATAAAGTGATCATTTAATTAATTGGTGTTCTGAAACATTGTAATAAGCTAAGGAGCAGAAAATTGAAAAGCAAGAGTAGCAGTTCCAGTGGTCCCCTGCTCCATGATTCCTGGGTATTTCCAATTTGGAGAGACAGGAAGGAGGTAAGACCTCGTCCAGAATTCTCTGGCATGTGCAGACTTATACTAAGACACACACACTGGTATACACAAATACACACCCCAGTGATAACACTCAGCAGACTTCATCCTTCTGGAACTAAGGCTTTGAGAAAAACAAAAGTAACTGTCACACCCACACACACAAAATAGGAATCCTCCCTAAGAATGTCCCTTAAATGTTGTATTTTATTGTTTGAATAGGCAATATATATTCACCTAGTTTTAAAAAAAGGCACACTATGAAAAATCTCACCCCCCTCAATCCACCCTGTTCGTCATCTTGTCACTTTTATTAGTTTTTAGATTCAGGCTTACATAGTTTCTTTATGCGAATAAAGTAAAAATGAGTATATACTGTTGATTTTTTTTTTCTTTATTACATGAGAAGCAGTGTATTTCACACTCGGTCTGCACCTGGAACAAGGAGGACCTTTATCTTGTTACCACAAAGGCGTAGTCCCTAACAGCCCCTCAGTCTTGGTCACTGAGTTCACACAAAGGCTCAGCGCCCACCGCTTTCCAGCGCTTATAAATGTAGGTGGGATTTGTACAATGCTTTGTCATTGCAAAGTTGTTACTAGAAATGAGTCTTCAATATCCTGTGTAAAACTTTTCAGTGTTTCAAAGTACTTTCCTATTTATCATCTTGTGTAATTTGAATCTGCCAAAACCCTATGAAGTTTTAGGGCAGGTACTATCCTTGTTTTTAAGGTGAAGAAACCAAGGGCATAGGGTGTTCCCTGGGGCACACCCCTGGGTCTAAGGGCCATCCTCTCTACCTGACACCACTTTATTTTGCTGTTTTCTGAAAAAAAGGGAGAAACTGCCTTCCGTCTTTTGTTTAATACTTCTCCATATTTATGATACTGTCTTTCACAGTTTTGTAAACCTTTTTCTTTTCAGATAATTCTATAATACCTGTGAGGGTAGCATGTAACACAGAGGGATGCTGGGTTCCCTTCATCCAGTCTCCTCCTTGAACACGTGTGGTGCGTTATCAGCAACCAGGATATTGACATTGACACAACCAAGACGCAGAAAGTCTCCATCACCCCATGGATTCCCTGGTGCCATTTTATAGGCATACCTCCCTTACTCCCTCCTCAACCCTAGCCCTGACCTGACCCCTTCTGACACATATACACACACTCTAATCTATTTTAATGGAGGTTGTATTAGTCAGGAAAGCCTTACAGATATAACAAGCAACCAGCCCCCATCTCTGTGGCTAACAGTAAAGGTTTATTTTTTGTGATATCACTTCACTGATGGTCATTGGGCAGTTTGGGAAGGGCCCTGCTTCTTGCAGGCATCCCAGGACCTGGGTGTTTCTGTTCAGTAGCTCCACCATCCCTTGTGGCCTCAGCATTCTCCATTGCATCTTCTGCCTCAGGCCAGCGTGTCCAGGGTTGTAGGGCCAGGTCTAGAAGGGGCATTTATCCCTCCCGTCCACAGTCCATAGGTCAGAATTAAGTCATGTAGCTTCACCTCATTGCAGAAACGCCGAGAAATTTTGTTTGGCTTTGCCCAGGAGGAAGTGTTTGAGGCACACGTGTACAAGAGTAGTCACGGTGGCATTGTTAGCTGTGGTATCAGCTAATGAGAGAGTGAGTGTTCACTCATAGGGGAATGGATAAATAATGTTAAACTCACCCCACAGAATATTACGCAGTTGTGGAAATGACAAAACCGTATCTGTACATGATGAAGATGAAATCTTAGAAACTCAATGTTGACTCAAAGAAGCCAGTTATAGGAGACACCCTAGGTGATACAATTTATATATAAAAAGCTCAAAAGTAAGCAGAACCAGACACTCTATTATTTAGGGATAGGGATATAGGCAGTAAAATCATGTTTTAAAAAACCAAGAAGGGACCTCCCTAGAGGTCCAGAGGCTAAGATTCTGTGCTTCCAGTGCAGGGGTCCCAGGTTCAGTCCCCGATCAAGGACCAGATCCCACATGCCATGCCACAGCTAAGACCTGGCACAGTCAAATAAGAAAGAAAATATTTTTTAGAAAGGAATGACAGCGGACAGTGGCTATCTCTGGGCAGAGAGGCAGGGGGTGAGTGGAGAGGGAGCACACAAAGGGCTTCCAGCTGTAGGTAATGTCTTTGTTCGGAAAGGGAGTGTGGATTCATGCACGTTCTGTTTTTTCAACATGTTGTATGTGTATTACAAGTATTCTTTGATATGTATCAGATATTACATAGTAAGTTTAAAAATGAACTGAAACACTATCATTAGTAGCAATACAAATAAAGCTTTATTAGTTATAAGAATGTGACAAGGAACAGACGCATCACTTGAAAAGGTGACATAGTAATTGGTGTTCCTCATGCAGTGAAAGCGACCCACTTGGGGGCTGGGTCCACTTGAGATCACAGACGTTGCTGGCCCTGTGGTTGGGGTCAGAGATCAGCTCCCGTGCCCTGGTTCTCCTTTCTGGTTCTCCTGTGTGGATCAGTCGTCATCACACTCTCAGCGTGTCACGTCACTTGATGTGTACTGTGGCAATTATTCCTTGCCATGAAACGCAAGCTCTGTGTATCTAAATTTCCTAAAAACTGTCCCTTTAAAAGTATCTCCTGCCTACAAAGATGCAACTGAATCCTGCATCTCAGCAAACAAAAGCTGAGGCTTGTAACAAGCAGGAGTCATCACTAGAAAGTTACCACCACAGGTAAAGGCCCAACTTCCAGGGCAACCAAATGACTTAATAAACACATCAAATCTCCTTTATCGTTAAGTGAAAGACCCAAAGAAGCAGCATGGTAACAGTCGCCAGCCAGGATCCATCCCTTATCGAGCTGCTGGCAAACTGTCTTGTAAATAATCAATCCAGCTCTCTGGGTTCCTGTTTTCTCCACCCCTCTCCCTTCCCCCTTCTCCTCCTCCTTCCAAGTTTCACCCTCTGCTGTCTCCACCCTCTGTAGGCTCCACCCTCTGTAGAGGACTCTGCTCTCTGCACCCAGAATGAGTCAGCATATGGATACATACCCACGTTTTCAGGAAAATGGACTGAGGTTATCAAAAAATGCAATCCCTCTAACCATAGATAAAAATCAAGGCATTTACAGCAGCCTGGAGAGTGAGTCCAGCAGCCGCCCGCACACTGGAATGGACAGTACATCTCCTTTGGGAAATACCTCCCTGGGGAGTGACTTTTGGTCTCCTGGGTAAAATGTTCACTTGTCAGACAGCAAGCCCTTTGTAAAAGGGAAACAGACTCCGTCAAAACTGGGTGGCGATGAGATAAAGGCAGGCCACTCCTGTTTGAATGTTTGTCCTGTTGGTGGGGATTTTGTTTAACAAGGTGCCTACCTTATCTGTCTTCTTTAAGATTTATAGCTTCAGAGCCCATAAAAGGGAGGCCACAGATATGACCGTGGGCTGTAGAAAGATTAAAAACAAACCTAGGCTATTCGATAAAAATAATCTTGAGATATTTTGGATTTTCTTCTTTTTTTCCCACTGAAGATCACATCAGAGGCTCTAACAGTACTTGACTAATAGTACTTAGCAGCACTTGACTAATATACATATTATGAAAGTGCCGGAAGGAGTACTGCCTTGGCACTGTTTATAGCACATGTGCTATTTTCCTCTACTCTGCCCTGGAAAATGGGGTTAAGCCCACTACTCAAAACTTCATCTTGGACCATGCAGTGTATCAGGTACACAAATAAGATATGATCCTTCCCTCAAAGGAACTTAGAATTAAAAATTCACCAACATATCCTACTGTTACAGAAAATGATGTTAAAATTGTCTCTTAAGAAAGGACCAGATCTAGGAACAAGCCGTTTTAGTGCTAATGTCTGACACCTGTGTTACCCATTTGCGGACTTTATGCTTTCAAGAGCATTTCAGCCACTGCTGCTGTTGGTCATGGATTTGATTGAACCTACACTGGAAACCACCTTCATCTTCGCATTCCTGAACCACGAATCCTGTCCTCCCGGATGGAGTTCTTTCTCCAGGCTCCTGATAGCTACCCTGCTGTTCCTATGGAAGAGAAAGTATCTGGGCCAGATAGTTGCCATGGACCACTCGTTAGGAGACAGCCACTGTGCAAGATAGTTTACGTGCATTGTGTCCTAATCCTTACAGCAGTCCTGCCAGATGAAACTCATGATTGCCATTCCCCGAATGGAAAGGTAGAAAGCAGAGAGGTTTACTAATGTACCTAAGATCCCATGGGTGGTAAATGCAGGATGATTAGATCAGGTTCCAGATGTTTAAATTCAAACTCTGAGCCCTTTCAGTTCTGCCTTGCCTTATCTTACTCACTCAGTGATGTAATGCTATTATTTCTTGATTATTGCAATATGCTCTTGCCCTGTTTCCATGGGATGCAGGCATCAGGTATGCAGTGGGTACATGAACACCAAGTTGACATATACAGAGTATGTGCCAGAGCCTTGAAGACAAAAAATGATGCAGAGCGTCTTATTTGGGTTTCCCGATGTAGAAGATAGCCATCCACAGACATACAGCTAAAGCTCAATGGAATGCTTTACTCATCTAACAGTGTTGAAGATAAAAGGAGGCAGCTGTGTCACATGTATGCAATTCTTCAGGAGAATACAGACCCAGTGTTCAAGTTTTCATCCAAACAGAAGAGGTTTTTGTAAATGCCATGGTGGTTGGCTGTGTTTGATTTGGTTGGGCCTCAAGCTGGACCAGAGCCACCAGGGCCACTTCCTGCTGCACCAGGGACGTTGTTCCTTCAAGGTCTCACCCACCTGGGGAGTGAACCAACATAACCTCCCCTCCTCACCACTTGGGCCCTCATGGGCACGACTGTGCCTCCAGCTGCAGTGATGTGACTCAGCTTCAGTCTTCAAATAGTTGCTGGTGTTCTCGTTCAAAGAAAGAAATTAAGAGTGACCTGTCAACATATTGTGAAGGAAGCAAGGCTCTTCAAGTTCCATGCCACCCTTCCCCCACCCTTTATTGAGGTATATTTGACAAGTGAAAATTGAGGTATATTCGACAAGTGAAAATTGTATATATTTAAGGTACACAACTAGATGTTCTGATATATGTATATACCGTGAAATGATTGTCACCATCAAGTTAATTCACATATCTAGAACCTCAGATAGTCACCTTTTTTTTTTCCTTTTCTTATTTTTGTGTGTGGTGATAACATTTAAGATCTACTCTTTTAGCAGATTTCAGGTGTACAATACAGCGTTGTTAACTATAGTCACTATGCTATCCATTAGATTTTCAGAACTTACTCATTTGGTATAACTGAAACTTGGTATCCTTGGACAACATCTCCCCGTTTCCCCCTCCCCCACAACCTCCAGCGACCACTGTTCTACTCTCTGTTTCTATGAATTTTACTGTCTTAGATTCTGCATAGAAGTAAGATCATGCAGTATTTGTCTTTCTGTGTCTGACTTATTTCACTCAACACAGTGCCCTCCAGGTTTATCCGTTTTGTCACAGATAGGAAGATCTCCTCTTTTTTGAGGCTGAATAATACTCCATTGCCTGTGTAAACCAGGCTTCGTTGGTCCTTTTGTCTGCCAATGGGCATGTAGGTTGTTTCCATATTTTGGCTGTTGTGACTACTATGACTGTAGGAATACAGATGTCTCTTCAAGATACTGGTTTCATTTCCTTGGATATATACCTTGGAAGCGAGATCACTGGATTATATGGTAGTTCTATTTTTTATTTTTTGAGGAATCTCTATATTATTTTTCATAATTTTGGAACCAGTTTACATTCCCATCAGTAGTTCCCTTTTCTCCACATCCTTGCTAACATTTGTTATCTTTTGTCTTTTTGCTAAGAGCCATTTCTTTCTGTGAGGTGATAGCTCATTGTGGTTCTGATGATTATAATCTTGAGCACCAGTTGGCCACTTGTATGTCTACTCTTGAGAAATGTCATTTCAGGTCCTTTGCCCGATTTTTATTGGGTTATTTGCTTTTTTGCTATTGAGTATGAGTTTTGTAAATATTTTGGATATTAACCACTTATCAGATAAATGGTATACAAATACTTTCTTCCATTCCATAGGTGCCATTTCACTCTGTTGATTGTTTCCTTTGCTGTGCAGTAACGTTTTAGTTTGATACAATCCCTTTTGTTACCTGTGCTTTTGGTATTATATCCAAAAAATATTTACCCAGACAAATGTCAAGAAGCTTTTTCCTCTATGTTTTCTTCTAGTGGTTTTATAGCTTTGGATCTTATGTTCAAGTATTGAATCCGTTTTGAGTGGGTTTTTATATGGTGTGACCTAAGTGTCCAGTTTCGTTCCTCTGCAATGGCTGCCCAGTTTTCTGAGCACCATTCATTGAAGAGACTATCCTTTCCCCATTGTGTGTTCTTAGTAACCTTGTCAAAGATCAGTTGACTGTAATTGAATAGATTTATTTCTGGGCTCTCTATTCTGCTTCTTTGGTCCATATGTCTTTTTAATGCCAGTACCATACTATTTTGATTACTATAGCTTTGTAGTATAGTTTGGAATCAAGAAGTATGATGCCTCCAGGTCTGTTCTTCTGGCTCAAGATTGCTTTGGCTATTTGGGGTCTTTTGTGGTTTCATATGAATTTTAGGATTTTTAAAATGGTAAAAATTACCATTGGGATTTCAATAGAAATTGCATTGAATCTGTAGATTGCTTTGGGAGTATGGTAAATATCCATGTATTTTACAGTAAGTATTCCATTAACAAAGAGAGAGTGAAGGAATCTCATAATATGGGGTAAGATTTTAGATACATACAGAAGCATGTATCACCTCCATATTCATCCTTTATTGAGTCATTAGCTAAAAGGGAAAAGGCCAACCAAGGAGGTTAACTGTACAATGTAATGTTAGAAGACTCTGCCTATCCATTTGAAATTGGTATTTATAATGGATTTTCTAGTTTCATAGATATGTGCTTAAGCTTGGTAATTGCCCTCAGCTTATGAAATTTATGCTAATTAGTAACATTTATTAATTTCAAATTATTCATGTAATTATATTCTAAGCACATGGTAGATTTTAGAGATGGTTTCTACTCTCAGTGGTATTAACTTTTGGTTGGCATGTTTGTAGAAAGTATAGATAGAGTGGATACAATTACCCTTTAAGCAGAAAGGAGAAGGGAGAATTATGTTAGCTGGTAGAGAATTGGGAGAATTCTTTTGGGAAAGCATCCAATAGGTCTTAAGTTTCTCCTATGAAGTTAGGGTATGGTAAATAGAAGATAAGAGATTCTTTCTAGTGTTTAGACCAGTTTAACTATTCACAAAAGCATCAGTGGAGGTCTATGACCCAACTGTGTTCAGAGGTGTAATTCAGAAAGCCTAATAGAAATCAAAACTCATGGTAAAGCTGTATCATATGGATGTGTTTCATATGGATAAATGAAACATTAAATTTTTTGCTTTGGTTTGGAATTCTGTCAGTTTGGCCTAGTAAATGTGGCAGTTTCATGGGAAAATCATTGTTAAGGCAAAATCTCTTAAAACCTATAGCTTCAGGGAGGGAAACAGAGTGTAGGATGAACCCCATATAGTAAAAGGGGCAACCAGTTCCTTGGACAAAGGCAGAACAGTCCAGTGAAGACATGGTTTGATACCAGTTTGTGTTTGCTCCAGAGGATGGGGTTGGGGTGGGGGGTAGGGTGAAGCAGGAAGCTGAGAATTGGACAAAATTTTATTCAGTTTGGTTTAGATTCAGTAGTCACACAAAGTAAGAGCTTCCCAGATGGCGCTAGTGGTAAAGAACATGCCTGCCAATGCAAGAGACGTGGGTTGGGGAGATCCCCTGGAGGAGGGCATAGCAACCCACTCCACTAGTCCTGCCTGGAGAATCCCGTGGATAAAGGAGCCTGGCGGGCTACGTCCCATAGGGTTGCAAAGAGTCAGAAACCACTGAAGTGACTTAGCACATGCACGTGCACACACATACACACGCACAAAGTAAACCAATAGTCCCCAGGCCTCTCCTGTGTCAGGAAACAAGATGGTGCCCAACTGTGCCTGCCAGCAAGTTGTTCCATGTCTAGCAGGGGACTCTGTGAAACCAAGAAGGCCCACAGCAGGGTAGGAATTTCCAGAGTTCTGTGGAACTGGAGAAAGTTCTGAGGAAGCTGGGGAAGGCTTCACAAAGACCCCGTGTGGACTAGGAACTGACAGGGCTGACGTAGCAGAGGGAGGCATGAGCGATAGGAGATGGGGAGGCTGGGGCCCAGCGGCACCATGCTCACTCAGAGCCGGGAGAGTGCAAGCCCCTGACACACAAGGTGGTCTTCACAGCCACTGCTGTCAGCCAGTCTTCTGGAATCCACAGGACCCTTTACTCTGACTGGTGAAGGCACAAGATAGGAGCTAAGACAGACACATGGAGCTGATAGACGGCATCCCAGGCTAGGAGACAGTTTTTACCAGATTCCCTGGATTAAACAGCTTCTGCCCCACCCAGCATTTAATGGCAGGACCAGACTCCCATGAACTGAGGCTCCAGACCTTGGAATGGAGGGTCATTTCTCCTCTTTTCTTACCCACTTTATCCACTTGGGCTGCACAGAGTTCCAGACCCAACCCTACGTCAGGACCCCTCAAAGTCTTGAAAAAGTCTGACACTTGAACACCTACCTCCCTGCCTCTGTCCTCTCCTCAACCCACCTCCCACCCCTTATTACTGAATCAGAATCCAGAATTGGTGAGGGGGAGATGCTGAACTTACATATTTTTTTTAAAACTTCATGGGTAAGCCTGAGGCATAGCTGGTCTTGAGAACCACACACATCGTAGAAGGAACCCTCACCTCACAGTCAGGAAACCTGGGTTGAGTTTCCAGCCTCACCTATACACTGGCCCTGAGACTGTTTCCTCATCTATAAAATGGTATTGTTGCTTATCCTGCCTACTTCACAGGGGTTTTGTGTGGATTAAATCACATGATAGCCAACTGGAAGCCCTCCTCTGCTCTAGAAATGCAGGTGCGCCTTGGCCCTCTTTGCCCCACCCCTGCCTCCACCCCAGTTTACAGCCAGTCACCTCACCCCTGGATTGTTTCTGGGCTAGCTGGTTGGTTTGTAGTGCCTGCGCCCTGCCTCCGAGTTAATCCTCTTGAAACACCACTTCTGTTGTGTTTCTCTTCTGCTCAGCGTCGCCTCTCTCAGGACACAGGCTCCCCATGCCCACTGTGCTTTCTCTCTCTTTCCCACCTTTAGCCTCTGCTGTCAGTCCTTGACCTCCATATATTTCTTGCATAGTTTCGTTTCTGAAAACCTGTCCCCAGTTTTTCTAATCTGATCACCTCCATCTCAATTTGAATAACATAATTATGAGACTTTAACATATATTATATTGACCGGTTCCTTTATTGTTATGTGTATTTGCTTCATTATTCTGGTTGGTTTGCTTGCCAAGGTCCCAGACTACTAGGGCTGATTGATCTTTTAAATGATGTTATTATTATGTGCAGTGCCCCCCACGGTGATAGGCCCCGGGCCAAGCTGGGAAGTGCAGTGGTCAGAGCACGCTGACCGGTCTGTAAAGCCCTTTCCTTTATAGGTCTCTTTTCATCTCACCACCCTGAGAGGTAGATAGTTATGCTCCCCGTTTTACAAGTGAGGAAAGAGAGGCTTGGGAAGGCTAAGTAACATCAAAATTGCAGGAAAAACAGGGAGGCGAGGGGACTCTGTGTCCTGAGGAGAACCAGAGCGGCTGGAGCCCACGGTAGGGTGCAGATGTGAGCGACAGCTCCTGCAGGTAGTGCTCAGGCCACAGCAGGTGCCCAGGGCTGAGACTGAATTAGTGCAGAGACCTCGCAGAAGGGACCAGACCTGACAGGCTGCAGTAGGTGCCCCTGTAGGGGGCAGCTGCAGCCCTGGGGTGAAGGTCAGGCCAGGGTGACCCCAGCTGGCCTCCTGGGGACAGGTCAGGTGATCAGGAGATGGGAAGGGTTTAATGTAACTCGGCCTCTACCCGGGTAGGAGCCAGGCAGTGGACTTTGTAGGCCACTTCCTGGGGAATTTTCAGATGGACCAGTGGTTTCATCTTCCTGTTCTAAAGCACCCCGGTACCCTGTGTGATTATCCAGTTGTGGCCAAGTGGTCTGATATCTTAAAGGAGAAGCTAAAACAGCAGTGGAAACTTCCTAGGTTTCGAGGCATCAGTAATTCCATTCCTGAGTAAACACTGATGAGAAAGAAAAACCCTTCCAGTCTTCTCTGGCTTCAGCCAGAGTGTAACTTAACAGTGCTTTGATATTTCCAGATTGCTCCCTGACTTATGAAGGTATAAGCTCCTTGCAGGTAACATGTTCCCGCCCCAGGTTGAATTCCTTGCACTTATTGCCTAAGTGGGACAGGCCCGGGGTGGGGCAGCTGAGAGCTGGCAATGCCAGGCCACAAATGCAGGCAAGCAACCGAGAGGCCAGCAGGCAGGCCTGAGGGCTGGACAGCTATCCAGCAAGTGGGTGGAGTACTGAAGCTTAGTTGTGTGGCTGAAGAACCCAGGGCGTGGCAAAGAAATTGACTATGGAACAGTAAAGATGAATGCTTAATACCCATGCATTTGTTAGCATGGCTGGGTCTTTTGTCAAATATGTCATACATTCACAGTTTAGGATTTTAGAATAAACAAGATTACTGATATTTCTTTCAAAAGCTGATAAGCACTCCTTACTAAAAGTTCAGAGTCTTTGATTAATCTTCAACTTAAAATATTAAAAATCTAGTTTTCATAAGCTATTAGAAATATTTTTTAAAGGAGTCCTTCCCCCATCCTGCACCCCAAAGCCCTGCCCACGTCAAAGGTTAGGAGTAAACCATATTTTCTGTAAACCATCTGATGAAATTCTCCTCCCTTCCACAAGTCTACCAAATTTTGATCTTTAAAAAAAAAACAAAAACAAATGGGGCTAATGTGACAGTAAGATTTATACCTTCACAAGTAAATATTACAGTTTGGCTGGGTAGCTTGTGGAAGCTTGTCAGGTTACAGTGACTCACTTGCATAGATGAAGTTATTTTTAGAGATGTAATTTGTACTGTTTAGAAAAGAATAAAGAGATGGTAAAAGGCTAGATCGCTCATTATAGTTTACAGAGCTCATGAACCCAGCATCCATGCGAAAGATGACTAAGCAACGGGTCGGTTGGTACTTTCTCTCAGAATTTTACAGGCATGAGTCACCCACTGGAGATTGCAGACACAGCACCGAGGTACCTGTGACTCAGCTCCCATTAGGACGAGCACTTGAATTCAATTCTGATACACTTTGGTAGTTAAGGACTGAGGAAATTACATAGCAAAGCAAAATATGCCTTTCTAGCACGCAGCCATCAGATGTTTTTAGCAAGAATTGATTTATCTTCAGCTCTGGCCTTTGAAAGACTCTCTGGTTTGTGTTGGGTGATCTGCCTGTTCTATCTGCTGCTCTCCATAGCAGTGCCACCTGACCCTAGGGCACCACTATCCTCACCCTTTCTGCACTGAGCTGTCCAGCATTCAAGCCCACTTCCTGTGTGTGTGTGTGTGTGTGTGTATGTGTGTGTGTGTGTGTGTATGAAAGATCTTCAGCCTAACATGGAAATTCTAGTTTTCTTAAACTGGGAGAAATACCTTTCAAAGACTTGCTTCCCCCACACTGTGCCCAGGTCAGGGAGTAGAAGAAATAAATGGTATTTTCTTAGGGTATTTTTTTATGTTTTTTAAAAAGCCATATACACAAACCTACATATCCACGTGTGTGGTCACAGGTCAATAAGAACCATCTGTGTACGTAAGCAGACTTTTTGAAGTGAATGCGTTATTCTCTCTTCAGGGCTGCTGCTTTGTTCTCAGGCATAGGGCTCTGCTGGCCCCAAGGTGCAGCCGCACACTAGGATTGCCCCCTGGTCATCAGCACACGTGCCTTATGCAGCCCCTTTGGGCTGTTAAGCCCTCAGAACTTGACCCCTCCGTTCAAACACACAGAAAATGGTCCTTTGCAGCTTGTAGACATATCAATAGACTATTCAAACCAACAAAGAATATTATGCTTGCTGCTGCTAAGTCTCTTCAGTCGTATCCAACTCTGTGCGACTCCAGAGACGGCAGCCCATCAGGCTCCCCTGTCCCTGGGATTCTCCAGGCAAGAACACTGGAGTGGGTTGCCATTTCCTTCTCCAGTGCATGAAAGTGAAGAGTGAACGTGAAGACACTCAGTCGTGTCCGACTCTTATTATGCTTATTACTTTTATAAAAGAAACACGAACATGGTTACAAAAGCACATACTCCAGAAAGAAATGCAGTGGAAAGTGAAAGTACTCTGCCTCACACCACTCATGGACAGTCACTGTTAACCACTTCTGTCACCTGGCAGTTACTTCTGAAACCATTGTATTCCTCAGCTGCTATGCCTGTAGCACTATTACTAAGAGCGTCAGGCCATGCAGCGGCTACGAAGTGGGCCCTGTTGTCAGAGAGAAAAGCCTTGTGTCCATTCAAGTCAACTCAGCAGACATTTGGGGATCTCCTATGGACTGAGCCCTCCGTCAGGAGGGGTGGTCACAGAAATGGGTAAGAGTTTACAGATGTGCAAATACATGAATACAACCACTGTACAAAAATGCTATAAAACAGATGTAAAATACAGGTGTATAAAACCCCTTCTGTGGGATTTTACAGAAGGATCCAAGAGCTGGGTCTTTAAGTGCTTAATAGAAACATTCTGTGGAGAGAACCAGGCGAGGATGCCCAGGGAGAGTAGCGTACTCGTGGACTGATGTGAAACATTCAAAAGACTGGGAATAATTCATAAACTTGAGTGTTTAGAGTGTATGAGTTAAGGGAGTGTTGGGAGATGAGGCAGGAAAGAAATGTGCCTGATGAGGAAGAGCCTTCCACTTGAGGAATTCAAAGAATGTCCTGTTCCTGATGGAGAGTCTAGGAAGGATTTTAAACAGAGCGGTGCTGTGGTCTCACTTATGCCACAGGTCTGATGGCAGGGTGGAGTATGAGTTCTAGTGGGAAGAAGCCTGGGGTAGGAACTGCTGCTCCAGCAGGCCTTCGTGAACACTCAGATTTTGGAAACGAGGGGGAGTGGCAGATGGCTGTGTGATGCCTGGAGGGGAAAGCTGAGTAGAGAGTGAAGGGTCCCAGAATTGAGGGGAAAGACTGAGCTTGAACTTGTTGAGTTTGAGGTGTTTAGGTGGTAAGCAGGTGAAGTCAATAAGTAATCAGCAATGTAAGGCTGAAGTTTGGGAAGAGCCCTCCTAGTTGATAAGACCTGTGATCCACGTAGCATGGGATGGGGAAATGGCCAAAGGACGAGCCTGTAACAGGAGAGGACTGAAAACAGCTGTGGGGAAGGCAGCAGCTGGTGGCAGTCAGAAGACTCAGGTGGAGACAGAGAAGCAGTGGCGAGGTAAAATGAGAACCAGGAGAGAGCGGCCCTAGGAAAGCAGGAGGTGCAGATGAGGTGGGAATGAAAAACATTCGCTTTGGTAATTAACATGGACAGTGTCCCAGCTGAAAAGCAGTTGAAAGAAACGTCCATGTGTTAGAGTTGGCAGAAGCCAGGTGTGAATGGGTTACAAAATTAATTGATAATGAAGAAGGTGGACCAGTCTTCTTTATGGGGGTTTAGAGAATGAAAAGAAGAGCAGGTGGGAAGTAGCTAGTAGGGGTGGTGGTCACGAGGGGTCCTTATGCGAAGAGGAGGTTCTTCAGCATGATGAGAAGGAACCAGTGGAGAAGAGATTGTAATTTAGAGGGAAAAGAGAGAGAGAGATCTTTGAAAGAGCAAAATCCTAGAGGTGGTTTAAGAGTATGGAACCTGGAACATGGGTCAAGGAAGGAGATTTGGACAAGAAGGAACTGCACCACCCCTGAGGCAATAGGAAAGGATACAGATATTGGAGTTAATTCATCCCTCTATCACCACCACCCAGCAGTCCTGGAGTATAGTCATCACTCAGAAATGTCTCTGAATCAATGAATTTTTAAGTCATAGTATTTTAGAAGTTATTATTTTGTGGCTCAGCATGAATAGATGATGAGAAAGTTGGGGGTGTGGCCACAGGGAAATGGGTTGCCCTTGTTAGATGCTGATGTTACACTGGATGGTTACAGAAACCCAAGTGGAGAGGAGGACTTGAGGCCATTGTAGACGTTTCTCAAGAAGTTAGTGTGTAACCAGGAGACTGAGTAGATAACACACAGTGAGAATCAACAGAAATGATCTAGTCAAATGATAGAAGCTTCAAATAGGGTTGCTTTTCTTAGGGGCAAGGTTGATTGTGTAGGCAAGTCTGGGAAAACAAGTGGCTTCTACTCAAGGGAGTGGCCAAGGGGGAAAGCTAGGTTTCGCTTGGGACAAAAAGGTGGCAGGAACATTCTGGGAAGAAAGTGAGAAGGCTTATCTTAGAGTCAGAACAGAGGTAACGGTCTGATACAATGGGTATTTGTCCTGTGAGGATCCAGAGTGACAGGACATCAGGAAGAGTTGGGAGGATGGATTTTTTTTTTTCCCCAACAAAAGATGAGCGTCACTGTGAGAGACTAATTAGCTAGGGAGGCAGTGGCTGAGAAAGACTGTATGCAGGGGCCTCTACACGGGCAGTGGGTTGCAAGGCAGTCCCAGCAGCTGGGAAT
Source organism: Bison bison bison (assembly GCF_000754665.1). Classification (NCBI taxonomy): domain Eukaryota; kingdom Metazoa; phylum Chordata; class Mammalia; order Artiodactyla; family Bovidae; genus Bison; species Bison bison. The sequence continues at coordinate 10,029,086 of NW_011494717.1, forward strand.
GTTGTGGTGGAGAACTTGACACTGTCTGAAAGTCTGCAGACCCTCAGAGGGCCACAGTTAGTTGGTGGTTGGATGGTCCAGGATGCCACCTCCATGAGCCCACGTGTTCCAGGAGAGCTCCTCTGGAGGCCTGGACTGTCCCCGCTCCAAAAACGCCTCAGGCATATCTCATGGCCTGTCTGACCCGAGGCTCAAAGTACGGTCTGCAGCTGATTACCTGACCATGAAGATGCATGGAGACATTGCGAGTAAACAGAAACTTTTATAGCTGTTTGAAATTGCTACGGCATCTGGGCATGATTCTTTTTCTAGTCGTTCAGTTTTATTTTATCAATCTATGACAGGTTGGAATTTAAAACGAAACACAGTAGGATGTCCCTGGTGGTCCAATGGCTGGGAATCCACCTGCCAATGCAGGCATTATGCACACGGTCCATCTGTTATACCAAATCATAACTGATTCTTAAATACTTAAAATCCTATAGGTCTTTCTATGCTGTGCTAGAAGGTGCCCCAACTCTCACCAGTCAAGAATCCCATGGTTGGGAATGCTCATGACCACTATCTTTGAGTTTCAGACAAGCAACTGTCTTCTCATTTGTACAAGTCTTAAAACTTTCGAGTTCTTTAAACCAAATACATGCACGTATATACCTGCATGTATTTAGATATGCATGTGTGTGTTGTTGTTGTTTTAGTTACTCAGTCATGCCCGACTCTTTGCAACCCCGTGGACTGAAGCCCACCAGGTTCCTCAATTCCTGGGATTTCCCAAGCAAGAATACTAGAGTGGGTTGCCATTTCCTTCTCCAGGGGATCTTCCTGACCCAGGGATCTCCTACATTACAGGTGGATTCTTTGCCACTGAGCCACCAGGGAAACCCGTATGTGTGTGTATACACACATAAAAGATGACATCTCTTGGTAAAGAATTCCTCTGGACCTGGCATTCCCACACCTCTCCTATAGATCCATATTGGTGCCTACTCAGGGCACCCCTTTGCAGACTCTAGTTTAATCTAAGGGTAAGTGATGACTTAGCAAGTTGCACATTGAAAGAATCAAACCTGTTTTTCCATGCAGCCAATTAATAATATACCTAAATAATATTAACCTTTTGGCTTATGGAAACAAAGAGAATTCCATCACCAAGAGCATTGATAAGGGGTAAGAGAAAGGGTGGGGCAGGATAGAATAGCTATTGAGAGAGCAGCAGGCAGGCTGAACAGAAGGGGTTAGCTGTTGAGCCCAGATCAGGTTCTGTTAAGGTGTGCCCTGGTTTAAAGTACTTTATTTTAAAGCCCTTTGGATCTTCCCTCTCTTTTTTATTCTTAATCTGATTCTTTACATCTGTCCTTCAATACTCTTGTGTATATGAACTTCAACTTCTATATTCAAACCTTAGTCTTAACTGAAGCCTGGTGGACTGTACCACACACACCCTCTTAAGAAGGGCAGGCTGTGTAGGCCTTTCCTGACCTGTTCCACCAACATTTAAGAGTTATGTTTTTATCCAGGAGACCGTGGTTAGTCCCTATCAGCTGAAACAAGGGGGGAGAATTAAGGTAATCAAGCTGGCACCAGTGTGTAGGACAGACAGAGAAGCAATTCCTGGAGGCAGAGAAAGCTTATTGAATTACTTCAGGTGTGAATTGATTAGTACTTGGAGCTGACCTAAAACGATTGGCATAGGAGGCCTAACGTGGTTGTTCTTAGGTTTAAACGAAAGTATATTCAGTTGCATAAAGTGGGCTGCTATTTTTAAAAATACCCATTCCCACTTTTGTTTATCATGATGGAAGTAGATGGGCCTCCCACCCCATCAAGTAGGACAGTGCCTTGTGGACAGTCCTCTCCAGGGTGTGCTGCCAACAGTGAGCCTTTCAGAGATGCAAACGGCAGGATGAAGAGTCAACGGTGACTCAAAGGTCCTGAGCTTGGCTGAATATTAGACCCAGCCTTTGTGGGTGAGCAAGCTTATGGCTTTTATTTCAGACGTGTGGTATGATTCTTCCCCTGTCGATAGTAGGACATCCTGATGATGTCAGAACCATGGGTTTAAAATTGAAGACCTGAATCCAAGGTCCAGCTCTGTCACATAACTGTAATTTTAAATGAGCTTCTTTCTGTTCCTGAGTTTCAGTGTTCTTACCTGTAAATGGGATAATATGCCACCTTGAACATCACAGATGAGATATGAAAACTTTAAAGCCAAAAAACATATATTATGACATTCACCAGGCCTCTGGTCTGGAATTATCAGATTGCACAGGTGAGCAGTCAGAAGGATACGTAGATTTTGAAGACATCAGAGTGTACTGAGATGGAGCTTTCTGGGACTTTCTAAAGGAGGAAAGCTCAGGGCCAGCCCTTCAGGGTTAACTATCCCTTACCTCGGCTTTGTGGGGAGTTGTTACACGGATGGAGAAAGGAAACAGTAAATGTTTTAAAAGGAAAGGAAGTACAGGTCGATGTGGTGTCATGGAAACTATGGGAGAAGAACAGACGTGAGCACCAGGGTCTAAGGCCATTAAAATCCCATAGATATGACCGTAAAATATCTTCCCAATCCAAAAGAAAGAAAACAAGGAAATTGAAACATCAAAAATAAAAATCCTTAAAAGCCTGAGCTCATTGAACCCAGAGGAATAACTCATGAGGTCTGGAAGGCAGGCACATTCTGTTCTTCCTCCTGGTCTGTGAGGACCGTGAGAGTCAGTCGCACTTTCTGATTCACGGCCAGAGAACGTGCTTGCCCATAGCAACCCCTGACTGAGATGGCAGACAAGCCAAAGTGTCCCTGAGTAGGAACTCCTTCCAGAATGTCAGAAACAAGCAGTAAATCTAATTTGCAGCACTTGTGATAGAAAGAACACGGACTCCAGACCCAGACTGGCCAGGGCTCACCCTGGCACCGTCTCTTCTTCCTGGCTGCAAGAAGGTTCTTGGGCTTGCCACAAGGCATGGGCTTCCTCCGTAGTGAAAAGGGACAAGAGAACCATGTGGCAGGAAGCACCCAGCACATTGTAGGTATTCAGCAAATGCTTGTTTCCTTCCCTTTTCTTAGCATTAAAAAAAAGTACTTATTAGAACGGAACACAAAAATAAAACCCACCATGCCTAACTTTTGTGTAGTGAGAGATTTTTCAGACTTGGGTTAAGGGAGAACCCAGAGTCATACTGTGGACTTCCTTGGTGGCTCAGTGGTGAAGAATCCACCTGCCAATGCAGGAGACATGGGTTCAGTCCCTGGATAGGGAAGATCCCCTGGAGAAGGAAATGGCAACCCACTCTAGTATTCTTGCCTGGGACATCCCATGGACAGAGGAGCCTGGCGGACTACAGTCCATGGGGTCGCAAAAGAGTCAGACAGGACTTAGTGACTAAACAACAGCAACAACAAAGTCATACTGTAAAAGCAGCTTTGGTAGCTGTGGTTTACTTTGCTCCTGTAGGGAGATTTGCTGAGCCACAAGAGGCTTACAGGATGGGGGGTCCGGACCCTGGGGTTCTCTGTCAGCTGCCCAGGCAGCTCACCACTCTACACCACAGGCTTTTCAGTTAAATGGATAGATGACTTCCAAGCCCTCTTTGTGAACTGTGGTTTAATGTTTGTCCTCTGTCGTGACAAGACATGGTGATCTTTAAGCACCTCAGCTCTTCCCTGAAAGCACATCTGTCAAAAACACAGCTGAGAGAAAGGGAATAGACTAGAGAGGTATTGCAGCGTTTATGTATTTCACTCACAGGGACCTCAGGCCTGACTCCTACACCTGCTGTTAAGCTTGGTGCATTAGTTCCCTGATTCCTAGCAGCCTAACTGCTCAGAGAAGGTCTGTGGTCTCTAGACAGCCTAACCTATAGCCTGAGCTGGGCGGTGGGGGTGGAGGGAACTAAGAAACTATAGACAGCAGAATGCTAGACACTTAGACACACACGCCTCATTTGGCCTGGGTTGTCATGACTGTATGGCCCACTCTGAGAGCTAATATTCATAATTGTGATTTAAGTCATTTAAAGGGGGATATGGAAGAGTAAATGTGAAGGCTCCTTTGGAAAGATTTCAATCAAAAGCAATAGGGGAAAAAAGTTTTGGAGCTCGCAAGGAAGAGCTCTCAGTTACTGGGCAAAAGTCTGCTTCTCTTAGGAGAACCTTTGCTTGAAAAAGATTTTATTCCTTTACGTTTGGATGTACAAGTCAAGCAGCTAATTTAAGTCAAAGGCTTGCCTCAACATGCTCACCTTGTATTTATACGTGTGTTCTCTATAATTCAAGTTAGGAGAATATGACAGTTTAAAAACATCATTTTAGACAGCTGTCATACTTTCATCTGAAGTGAAATTTCTAAATGGAGTTGCTATTAAGGAAGAACATGAATTAGTTTCTCTTTTCCCACTGTATCCCCCTCCCATTCTCACAGAAGAAATAATAACTAAGGAGATGGCCAAAGAAACAACTAAACAAAAACTAGGATAGTTCAGGGACCACATAGCAATCTTTAAATATACAAAGATTCATTATGTTTCTGATCTTTTTTTTATCTAAGCACAATGGAAAACTGTCTGACTGAGTTTTCAGCAGACTTCCTCTCTGTTTAAATGTTTTATGGTCTTTGGTCAGCTCTTGCTGCAAAACCCCATTTGACCTTACACTCTCCAGAGCTGTGTTTTTTTTTTAATTTGAAGGAAGACGAATATAGAATTAAAAATGGGGAGTTCCCAAGGACTCTGAATTTGCCCCACATAAAATGATGGGCAGAACTAAGTTGGAAGCTTAATTGAAAGAACCTGGCTACCTTAATCTATGGGTTGTATTTTCTCAGCTGGAAGTCAGGTTGGAGAAAGAAATTAGGTAGACTCAGGTTTGTTTTAATTGCTTCTAAGAAAAAAGTGATAATAATAGGTATCATTATAAATATCTGCTAGGTGCCAAGTATTCTACATGTACTCATTATGTCTTATAAACCACCCAACAGCCTTGCATGGTAGGTACTATCCCATTTTAAAGATGAGAAAACCTAGACTCAGAGAGTTTAGCAAATTGCACAAGGTCACCCAGGTCATAACCGGTTGAGTAGGAATCAAGCCTGGATCTGTCAAATTCCTAAGATCATATTCTCTCCACTATACCTGCCCGTTCTTACATTCCCTTAGGCTCCACCCTTTATGTATCGAGCACTTTCTATGCGCCAGATGCTGTACCACATGTGCTATTTTCAACCTGGAGGTTAGAGTCTTTCCAGTTTTACAATGAGGAAGAAGCTCGGAGAGGTCAGTGAATCTACCAGTGCGATATGATCACTAGGTGGAACCTAGGTCGCCACCTCCAGGGCACGTGTTTTTCACGTGACCCTTCAGCCTCAATGAGATAAGCTCTTTTCCTGTTCATCTCACCAGAGGAAACTGAACCTTAAGCAACCAAAGAATGGAGTGACTTATCTCTGAACATTTCCACAACCATCTAATCTAGTGGGTCAGACATTTTCCTGTAATTTTGATACCCCAGCACAGTATAAATCTGGAGTGGAGAATGCTTGGGAAGTGTAATACACAAAAAATAAGTTCATGCAGCTTTCTGCATAGGAGAGTGACAGGGTGGCCAGGGTTCTAACGCTGTCTTGTAAGGAAACATACAGTCACTCTTGAGGGTTCTGGTTTCCAAGCACTGCCACATATTTGACCTAAACTATTTCCCATCCCAGTCTTAAACCCAGTCCCAAATCTCAGGCTCTGCTGTAGAATTGTCCTCATAGAAAGTTAGAGTTGTTTGAGAGAAAACGGAAGACTCCTATAAGCTGATGAAGCCCATCACCAAGCTTACCCCTCATAGCCTCCCTCTGACCATAAGGGACACACTAGTAAGTCTTAAGAGATGTTTTGTAAAGTGGAATCGGTTCACAAACTTAGAAGTGAGTGACTGCACTCCTCTAATAATAAATAATAAATTATTTGTGATTTGTGCATGTGTACCTTCTAAAACATTCTCCTTTCTAGAAGACTTCTACCATTTGAGGGTATTTAAATTACAGGAAAATTTCTGACCAGAGTGGGTGAAATGTTCAAGGATCTCGCTGCTCATGGAAGAAAGTCCACACTGCTTTGCTTTGTGCTCATGACTCTCCACAGTTTGGAGTATTTATCCAAAGCGCCCCCGCACCAGCATTGTATCCTCTGGTCAGTGCTCCCTCTGCCCTGATCACCCTCATCCCCTCACCCTCCTCTCCTCCGACTGCTCGATGCTGTTCCCTCTGCCTGGAATCCCCTCACCTTTCTCTGTCCCTTCCCTGTCATAAGCCTCTCACTGCAACTCCCTGTCCAAATCCTAGTGGTCTTTCAAGGTCCTGCTTATCCAGCAAACCTTCTAGAAGCCCTTGGATTATCTTTCCACCCCCACCCAGGCAGTTACTACCTCTATTATAACCCACCGTCATTTTCCTGCCTGAGAACAGTGATGGTCAGCGGGAAGGACCAGGCTTTACTCAACTTGGCCCCCTAGAGCTAGCTCATAGTAGATTCTCCAGGAATGCTTCTCAAATTGGATACTTGTTGCTATTTTCTCTAGCATATAAAGCTCATAACCAGACCCTTTCAAAAATAAAAATAACTAGTTTCAGAATTCTTTTTCTTCTTAAAGCCTAGTTAGTCATCCTTCACTTTGGAGTAGTTGCGTTATTTGCAAATTTGTGCCTGGCAGGATGTTCTAATTTTTTAAGACTGGAATTTAAACTGACCATTGTCAGTCCTCCTCCTTTTCAGAATTTGTCCTATTCCTTCTAATCATCTGCCTTTGGTAAATCATCCATGATATTTTGAAATTAGAAGCTTATGACTCTTTAAAGACTTTGCCCAGCTTTTAAATGCCAAGGATTTTGCATTTGAATATATTTTAACTTATTTAAGGATTATTCTAATCAAATTCTTCCTTAATTTAGCCAGATTTCTGTTTTAATCCTCCCAGGCCAGGAGTTTATTTATTGTGACTACATTCTTTTAAAGATAGAAGTTTAAATGGTATTAAATTATGTTGGACTATAAAGGAAGCTGAGCACCGAAGAATTGATGCTTTTGAACTGTGGTGTTGGAGAAGATTCTTGAGAGTCCCTTGGACTGCAAGGAGATCCAACCAGTCCATCCTAAAGGAGATCAATCCTGGGTATTCATTGGAAGGACTGATGTTGAAGCTGGAACTCCAGTACTTTGGCCACATGATGTGAAAAGCTGACTCATTGGAAAAGACCCTGATGCTGGGAAAGATTGAGGGCAGGAGGAGAAGGGGACGACAGAGGATGAGATGGTTGGATGGCATCACTGACTCAATGGACATGAGTTTGGGTAGGCTCTGGGAGTTGGTGTTGGACAGGGAGGCCTGGCATGCTGCAGCTCATGAAGTCACAAAGAGTTGGACACGACTGAGCGACTGAACCGAACTGAACTGAAATGCTATTTATGATTTTTCTCTGCATCTCTTAAAAACATGCTTCCTTCTTTATGTCTCTTGTCGTTGACCTCTCCTCACTTTTATGGTCTCTGCCAGGCAGAGTTCCTAGACATACATCAACTACCTGCCTTGTGTCTAGCCCAGTGTTCACATGTGGAGAATATAGAATTACGACAGGAACACTGAATTGTTAGCAATTCAGCCAAGACTATATCATGGGCACGTGTCACTTAGTGACAGAGTGGGCAAGAGATGCTTCCTGGAAGAAGGCCGCAGAAGCAAGAGCAGCTTGTAGGGACTGAACCAGAAGCCAGGCCTGGGGAAATGCCAGGATCCAAATGGAACGCATCCTCAGGGGACACAGAAACCAGAGGACATCACAGGAAGTGCACAGTGTTGCACCTACCATTCATTTCCAGGAAGCGTGGGTCCTCATGTGTAGCCTGGGACCTGCAACATGGGATGTGCTCACTCAGTGTGTGTTAGATGAGGGAATAGACAAACCTGGAAAAGCAGGCAGAGAAACACCAGGCTAAGGAAGATTTCCCATGCAGGGGACCCCTCAGTCCTGGCCTCGGCCATTGGCTGCTTTTCTCCTGGGGAGGACAGCCCTGATGAGGCCTTGTTTGGAGTACAAGTTGAAAGCATGCAGAGTTCTAGGACAGAGGCATTTCCAACAAACTGAGTCATGATGAGACGAAACCCAGATAAACCTAGGGAAGGAAGGAGGTTCCTCCAGGAAGGGAGAGCAGCTTGGCCGTGAGCTTCCAAGGGCAGCCTTGGCTTCCTTCGTCTTTGCGTCCCCTGTTCCTCTCCACGTGTGCAAAGGTGAGGGCAGTGGTGAGAAAGAAAGTGGGATCAGTGAAATAGGACAGGTTATAGCTTCTCTGAATTGAATGTATACAGTACGAAAAGAGTCAAATAAAAATGGAAACTGATGACTTCCCTGGTGATCCAGAGGTTAAGACTCCATGCTGCCATTGCAGGGGTACCCAGTTTGATCCCTGGGCAGGGAACTAGATCCTGCATGCCCCAACTAAGAGTTCACATGCTGCAACTAAGACCTGGCACAACGAAATAAATAATTTTTTTTTTTAAAAAGAAAATGTTTACATCTGCACAACATCAAAGCTTTATTGACTTCTTCCCTGTTTACGGAGTATCCCCCAGACTCTGGTTCTGATTCAGCCCTTAACCTTCTGGATCCAACTCAAAATCCATCTCTTCTGCAAAGCGTCCACCTCAAGCAGTGTCCCCTCCCTCCGCACCTCTGCTGTCACCCCACGTGAGCTGTGGGAACTTCTCCCCTTCCCCTGGGCCTGCCGGTGCTCAGGGCCCAGACACCTTCATTCTTCCCAGCACTCCGCCTTCCACTCAGCAAATCTGAGAGCAAAGGAGCAACTCAGTGGACCAGCTGACTGTGCCAGCCTGACAGTGTTCTCATGAGAGAATGTGCCTCTTCTGCAGTGCCTCTGTAAGCTGTATTCCAGGTTTTCTGCACCATTTTCTTCTATGTTATTTTATTTTTCTTTACAACTTGGTGTCTTATTTTTCCCTGAAGACCATTCAATTTTCTAAACTCTCTTAGTTTTATAAATGCTCCCATTTAAAAAAATATTTCTTTGAATATATGTACAAGGATCATAGAAAACATACCCATGTACTTTAAAGACTAATAAAACACCACCGACTGCAGAAATGGAACACAGCGCCAGTATCTTAGAAGCCCTAAGCGTGTCCCCCTCAGGAGTAACCACTCCCCTGAATTTTATGTTTACATGATACTTCTGTCACGTAACATATACCCATGAACAATATATCATTATTTTTTCCTGTTTTTGAAATTTATACAAATGGAATCATATTGATTGTTTTGTGCTGCTCTGAATATCAATGTCTGTCTGCTTTGCTTGAGTATATGCTGCTGCTGCTCAGTTGCTTCAGTCGTGTCCAACTCTACGACCCCATAGACGGCAGCCCACCAGGCTCCCCTGTCCCTGGGATTCTCCAGGCAAGAACACTGGAGTGGGTTGCCATTTCCTTCTCCAATGCATGAAAGTGAAAAGTGAAAGTGAAGTCGCTCAGTCGTGTCTGACCCTCAGCGACCCCATGGACTGCAGCCTTCCAGGCTCCTCCATCCATGGGATTTTCCAAGCAGGAGTACTGGAGTGGGGTGCCATTGCCTTCTTCGACTTGAGTATATAAAAAGTACCAAAACAAACACCATGTACCCACCTTAGCCAAATCTTAATGTTTTGCTGGTAATTGCTTCTGCTTTTGTTTTCACTTTGTTTTTAAAGAAAGAGCACATTACTAATTTGGTTACGTCCCCCTGAGGACCCCTCCATAATGCATTCCTATCCCTCTCTCCTTTCCCATTACCCCCAGAGGGAACTTCTTTCCTTAATCTGGTGTTTATCATTCCGGTGCACGTTTTTATACTTCTACTACATAGGGATTCATAAGCAGTGTGTAATACTGTATGCATGTTTTTGGACTTTGTAAGTTTATACTGAACACTGTTCATCTATAACTTGCTTTTTCCACTGAACATTATGTTCTTGAGGTTTTTCTGTGTTGGTACATGTAGCCCTAGCTCATTCATTTGAACTGCTGTAAGGTATTCCATTGAGGAATGTACCACAGTCTCCTGTTGATGGACACTTTAAGATGTTTCCAGTTTTTGTTATCACAAACAGTGCTACAGCAAACCTTCTACCTTCTTATGCACTTGTGGCAGTGTTTTAGGAGTGGGAATGCCAAGTTATGAAGTCTATACATCTTCACTTTTACTGTACAGGAGGTTATAGAAATTTATATTCTCATTGTCAATGATGAGAAATTACAGTGTTCCACATCTTTGACAATACTTGGGGATTGCTGGTGCTTTTAATTTTTGCCAGTCTAATACGTGTGAAATGGAATCTCCTTGAGGTTTATAATTTTGCATTTCCCTTAAATACTCCTTTAGTTCAACAAGCATCTATTGAGTATCTCTCCTGTGTTATGTCATGCCCTGTGCCAAGTGCTAAGAATATAAAATAACTAATTCATGACCCCTACCCCTAGGAGCACTCAACTTTTGTAGTAATTCCCAGCTGGGGAGGCATATCAGAGACACTTCAGGTGCACTTTCAGGAACCAGAGGTCTGAGATGGGGCCCAAAGGTTAATTCCTTGGTGATGCAGATGCTGACTTCTAGTTGAGACCCTCTGAGCTCATGGCAGAAGAAGCTTAGCTGATATGGTTCAGCCTGGGTTCATTTATGTGGCCAGGTGGAAGAACCTGGCTCTTGTGGGCCCACACTATGGCATCCCTTTCACAGTGAGATTCTTCCTGGAGTTTTGTGTGAGTGGCTCATTGGGGGTCAGAAATATTAATTTGTCTCTAGAAAGTACCTCAAAAGCAAATGCTAAACAAAATGTAAGCAGGAACCAGATTTCCTATAACTTCACCTACCTGGGAAGTTAGCTGTAAACCTGGAAGGAAACGAACAACAGCAGGCGGAAGAGGAGGAGGAGATAGTATCTGAACTCCAAACAGTGCCCGAACCAGAGCTCACACGGCATCACTTCACATCATACGGCCCCTGCTCCACACCAGGTGCCGGCCTACGGATAGAGAATCAACCACGCTGACTCTTCAGGAGCTGAGATGCAGGCTGGATAAAGCAGACCAAAGGCAAAGAGAAGAGGCAAGAGAGAGAGACCATACTGAGGCCGGGCTGGCCATGGTGAGAAGTGGCCAAGGAAAAGGAGCAGAAATAAATAAAGGGACAGAAATAAATAAAGTTTGTGATCAGGGGGCGAATGGCACACACATGCCAGTAGCACTGGGGACCTCAGCACCACCTCAAAGGCATGTCAGCTCCTTAACTGAACAGTTCTGGGGGTCTGGCTCGTGGTAGGAGGCATTTGTGAAAGAGCAAGTGAAGTCTTCTCTCTTTTTAAACTTTTTATTTTGTATGGGCGTATAGTTGATCAACAATGTTGTGTTAATCTCAGGTGGACAGCAAAGTAATTCAGTTATATCAGTACATATACATACATCTGTTCTTTCTCAAGTTCTTTTCCCGTGTTGGTTGTTACATAATATTCAGCAGAGTTCCCTGTCTATACAGTAGGTTTTTGTTGGTTATCCATTTTAAATATACCAGTGTGTACAGGTCAATCTCCAATTCCCTAACTATCCCTTCCCCCCCACCTTGTAATCATAAATTCATTTTCTAAGTTTGTGAATCTGTTTCTGTTTTGTAAATAAATTCATTTGTATCATTTCTTTTTAGAAGGTGAGGTCTTATTAACACTTGAGACTCTCGTGTATATGATCTTTTCATGTGTTGTTTGTCATCAAGAAAAGGCTAAATTCTTTTCAGTATGTTATTTTTACTGAGATGTAAAGGTCTGTACAAAGTTTAGAAAGAGATCCATCAAAATAGTTAAACACTGTGAAAATTTATGCTATAGGTACAAATTTCACATATATAGAAGTGTATAAAACTAGACTGAAAGAAAAATACAAAGTAAGGAAAAAGGACGAGTCGGAGGAAAGAATGAATGTTTATTTACTACCTGTTCTGTTTTTGTTCAGTTCTTTCAACAATGCTATAAGAATTATTACCCTCATTTTTCAGGTGAGAAAAATCAAGATTCAAAGAGATGAAATATTTTGCCTATGGTCTCACCACTAATAAATGAATAGGGCTCAGAATTGAAACCCATTTTTATCAGACTCCAAAGGCTGTGTATACTTTTTCCATCATATCGTGCTGTCACCTCCCATACTCGGATTTTTAGCATTTACAGCAAAATCCGGGAAACTTCAGCTTTTAGTTTGTTAATATTACTACACCCCCAAAGGTCATCTGTTTACATGATCAAATCACACAAAAAAGTGAAAAATTGAAACCAATGTATTAAAATGTGGTTAATATTTGGTCTCCTTAGTCACTTAAATGTAAGGCAGTGATGATAAAAAGAGACTCCATTTGATCTTTAATGCCTTGAGTAGGGACACTTCTGAATTGGAAAACTTGTCTTTTCTGTTTCTTATAGGTGAGTATTTTGGATATGTGGTAGTTAACTTTCTAGTGGTTGGGATCCATGTGTCTCAGAGGTACAATCAGGGGTGGTCAGTCAATAAGTGGCAACTTCCCTAATTGGTTGTGTGCCCACAAGCCTGGGAATGAGATGTGTACAAACTGCTCTTAAGAAGAATGGACCTCAGATGGAATCATTGTCGGAAGGGGAGTTTACAGCCAGTCAACATGGGGTTAAAACTAGCTCCTATTGAGGCTTCGAGGAACTGGAGGGGCCTGAGAGGACTGGAAATCGGAACGTAACCATTGCCACCACAAAGTGAATCCATGAAGCATCTTCCCTACTAGCCCAAGCGCACAAGAATACAGAGTTGGGAAGGTTTGGAGGAATGAAATAATGGCTCACTTGTGAATAATGATGAAAATATTTGATGATGCGACTCCCAGGGAAGCAATTATGGTTAACCCCTCATTTGTCTGGCATTTTCAAGGATTGAACTGTCCCACATAACTGAATTTTCCAGACAGCTAAAACTTTCCTATTTATGCGCCTTGAATGTTTTTAACCATGCTTGATGGAAATATTTCTGAAATAGATTATACGATTATCCTGCCTTCTTGAACAGAAGCTGCAAGGAATAACATTTCCTTTAGTTTCCTTGCATTGCAGGTCCAAGAAGACCTGATTTAAAAAGTTGAAATAGTTAGGTCTTGTAATGTCTGACATAACAAGGAATCCAGAGCTGGGCAGTACCAGAGAGAGATGAATTCGACAGCTCAGTGACGTCAGGCTGACTTTCCGCTCATGGTCACGAGATGAGTGCCAGCTCCAAGCCTCAAGATCTCACATGATAAGATCTAGGCAAAAATGAAATGGGGGCTTCTCCATATGTGTCTTAAATTAGGAAAAGATTTCTCAGAGACCCCTGGCCGACTTCCACTCAGGTCCCATTGGCAGAACTGAATCACATTTCTTTGCCTTGGTTTTATAGAAGGTTGAGGAAGTAAATGCTCTCCGACTATGGGAGGAGGTGTCTGAACATATAAAAGAAGATGGAGAATGGCTGTTGGTTAGGCAACCAAGAGTGTTGGCCCCGTTACCAAGATTGGGAGTGAACATCACTATGTATGGTAATAGCTTGAGGGAACGATCAAGCTCTTTGTTCCTGCACTGAATCGCGCCCCCACCCCCCAACTGGGATGCTTTGTGATTTCCTAAGTCTGCTTTTATTTATTATTCTCTCTCAGTGCTTTGTGCCAGACTGCTAGTTATCACTATTTGCTGTTAATGTCCCTTGTTCTAATCTTGCCATAATTAGATTTTTTTCCTTTTTCCTGGAAAAACCATATGATCAAACTTGTTAGAACAAAGCCTGAAATGTTGAGTATCTGGCAGCTGTCCTGTGGATCGGATACACAATGTGGCATTTTTCTTTTGGCTGTCCAGTGTCTTTTTTCCATTGTTGAGGTCTGAGGCTGGGAAGTGAAGTTTCTCGAGAGTCTTGTGAACTTAGATAAAACTAATGAAGTCTTCTGGTACAAGGATGAGCACATAGGAGCAGTTAAGCATATTTACTAGAGAAGATAAAACCATCAGAACTTCAGCATGGTTTGGAGAGAGGCGGCAAAAGTTTCTCAGTGCATCCGGCGCCTCTCAAAGCTGCACGGCGGGCAGTTCTCTGGGACTGTGACCAGTAGAACCTGTCACTGCTGTGACTGTCCAGCGTGAGGCAAGCTGGTGCAGAACTTAATTGTTCCTGCCTTCTGCCAGGGCGTCAGAGCCCTGTGAGCAACTCTGTGAAGTGCCTAGGTTGAGCAGAATTAGCAGTGTTTGAGTGTGACTCGTTTCAACAAGTTCTTGAAGAAAATAATGCTTAGGAAATGGCTATTGAAAATTATACTGAACAAGGAGGGGACCATTTCTTCTGTGGCTCAAGAGCTGGGCAAAATTCAGTCTCTGAATCCAGAGAGAAGGAAATAGGAAGCACTTGTGAAAACAACGCTGACAATGAGTAACTGAATCCAATGAAATGATTCTACTCTGGGAATCCAACCTGAGCTAGTAGAGGGGTTGGATTCTAAGGAAGCAGATGTTCAGACGCTCAGATTTAACGTGGCTGAGACAACGAGCCCAAACTGCCTAGAAGCTTAGGAGTTTCTTAAAGCGAGTTAGCTGTTTGAAGGCTCAGCAGTCATTATTTTAATGTTCAGAAAAATCATGACGTAGCCTGAAGGCAAAATGTAGGGTCAGAAGCATTTGGGGATAAGGAAAACAAAAAAAATTTTTTTTAATTCTAACTAATTTGTACTATTCAAATCATTCTTATAAGAAAAATGCAAAGTATTTCTCATAGGTATTTTAGTTATTAACTCCTTCTTAGAACATTTTTAAAGAAGTCATCCTTCTACTGACTGCTGACTGATCCAGGCAGGATATGCCCTCGTTAAACTGAGCAAGATATTTATATTTTTTAAATTTTATTTTCTCATATGTGAATTAATATGTGGATTACCAAGTTTTATCTTTGAAGGACTCTGACCAGTCCTACCCCTTCTAATGATGTAGCCACTGTGTTCAAATTTTAGTATTGACTCCAGCTACACTTTTTAAGAAAAATCTCCATGGCAAAATAATTATGTAATCAAATACTTTTGGGGAAATCTTGGTACATATCAGCTAATAGGTTTTTTAAAATCAGAATAACTCACTCATTTAGGTAAATAAAATTTTGTTTATATTTTGAATTGTTCCTGGTCTTAATTGGGCATTAAGGGGGTCAGAGTGGATGTTTCAGGACTAGGTGGGAAGATCATTTTTTAGCCTATCAAAATACCAGCATCTAATTTTCTACAAAACAAAATAACAGGAACAAAAAATAGAATGCATTTCAAAGCCCCAGAAATCTGGTAGCTTAAGAGTCATGAAGCTTCTGATATTATGTATATTGCTTGGATACTAAATGATGACAGTACTTACTTTGAATTGGTAAATTATTGCCATTGAATTTTATTATTGAAAATTACTGCTGTTTTAAAGGGAACCTTGCATGTTAAATACTTCGCACCAATGCTATAGCTGTTGCTTTGGAGATTAATCTGAATCTCATTTTATGTATGAAACATATAAAATATAAACATGGTTGAAGTAAAATTAAAGTATATGTGAATAGGCATTTTTTTCTAAAATTAATCAGAGGAAATGAAATGAGTAATCAGAAGAGAGATAAACAGTTTTGGAAAATGATAGTTATTCCAAATGACTGAAGATATTTTATATCAAACTCTGTAAGATGAAGGGATTCAAAAGGGTTTTCTGAATCCAAGTACTTGTCATGTGAATTAGTCTGTTTTTCGTGTTTTGTATTATTCCTATATGTTACCAAATTTTGCTTTGGCACAAACAGACATGTATTGAAACTGCATTGAGGCACTTGGAAAATGTGACTGAAGAATGGACATTCAAAATCTTGCCACTTTTCTTTGGTTGGGGGGTGATTCATCTGTAGAAACCCCCTACAGCACTGAGTCAGAGTCAGATATGCTCAGAGGTCTAAGAGGCCTTACCAACTGGACAGTTTTTTGTTTTTTAAGTTTGCTGCAAGCCTAACTTCCTTCAAAAAAATCATTTTGGGTACTTGGTAGGCCTATTCCAAGTCAAAGGTCACCCTAACTGACTTGGTGATACATGTATAGCTATCTAGTATGTCTTTTTCTTTCCTATATTTGCCTCATGGAGCCAAAAGGATGAACCCTGTACATCCTTCACAGCAGAGACTATAGCTTACTAAGTTGTAATTTTAACATAGTGAGCAGTAAACCCAAGAGCAAAAGGCAACGTGAGCCAGTGGAAGGAGCTTAGGATTTAAATTACAGAACTAGATTTGAGTCCTGCCTCTGTATAGCTATGGTATGAACAAGTTAATAAACCTTTTGGAAACTCAAGTATGTCATTTATTAAATGCAGCTGGTGAAAATAATGTCTGCTTCAAGGAATTATAGGTATCAAATTAGATAAAGTATATAAAAGTACTCTGTAAAGCTAGAAAAGTCTATACACATTTTTCTTATTATTTTTTTAAACAGATGTGCCTATTCTGTGTCCTCAGAGTGAGTAACATTTACAGAAATACATGTTATATGCCTTGAGGAATTTGACATCAAAACAGTCTGTGTTTTTAGTGATAGTTTGCCTGAACTGAAAATAGGAAGTCATTTTATTTTTAAAAATGGAGTTAAAGGATCCCCAAATGAACATAAAGCACATAATATTTGTAAATAGCAAATATTAAAATCAGTATATACTGTAACAGTAGACATATGTAGTCCCTGTGGCATTCCATTAAGCAGCTCGTACTGATTGAGGAGATATATATGGTAACATATACGGAAAAACGTAAAACTGCTCAGTATCAAAGTTCACCGCTAGATTGAAAATAAAGTGATATACTTTGTTCTTTCCCGTGGCCCAGTTCACTTGCCCTCTTGATCCCCTTTCCAAATCCAATCTTTAAGAACAGTCTTCTTCAGATTCTGGATGAGAAAGACACTGCCCAGCCTTTGATGAGCTTATGATATAATAGGCACTTAAAAGAGATACACAATTAACTTCTCTGTGAATACTGGACAGGTAATTAGTGCCGCAGCAGTTCAGGGGCCTGGGGTTGCCCAGTCTCTGTGACCATTTCCTAGTACTCTTTCGCACCTGTCTACACATCATGCCTCATATTGGTTTAATTTTTATTTATGGGTGATTTACCTCTCTATAGAAGAACTGTACAAAAAATATCTTCACAACCCAGATAATCACAATGGTGTGATCACTGACCTAGAGCCAGACATCCTAGAATGTGAAGTCAAGTGGGCCTTAGAAAGCGTCACTACAAACAAAGCTAGTGGAGGTGATGGAATTCCAGTTGAGCTATTTCAAATCCTGAAAGATGATGCTGTGAAAGTGCTGCACTCAATACGCCAGCAAATTTGGACAACTCAGCAGTGGCCACAGGACTGGAAAAGGTCAGTTTTCATTCCAGTCCCAAAGAAAGGCAATGCCAAAGAATGCTCAAACTACCACACAATTGCACTCATCTCACACGTTAGTAAAGTAATGCTCAAAATTCTCCAAGCCAGGCTTCAGCAATACGTGAACCGTGAACTTCCTAATGTTCAAGCTGGTTTTAGAAAAGCAGAGGAACCAGAGATCAAATTGCCAACATCTGCTGGATCATGGAAAAAGCAAGAGAGTTCCAGAAAAACATCTACTTCTGCTTTATTGACTATGCCAAAGCCTTTGACTGTGTGGATCACAATAAACTGTGGAAAATTCTGAAAGAGATGGGAATACCAGACCACCTGACCTGCCTCTTGAGAAATCTGTGTGCAGGTCAGGAAGCAACAGTTAGAACTGGACATGGAACAACAGACTGGTTCCAAATAGGAAAAGGAGTACGTCAAGGCTGTATATTGTCACCCTGTTTATTTAACTTCTATGCAGAGTACATCATGAGAAACGCTGGGCTGGAAGAAACATAAGCTGGAATCAAGATTGCTGGGAGAAATATCAATAACCTCAGATATGCAGATGACACCACCCTTATGGTAGAAAGTGAAGAGGAACTAAAAAGCCTCTTGATGAAAGTGAAAGAGTTGAGTGAAAAAGTTGGCTTAAAGCTCAACACTCAGAAAACCAAGATCATGGCATCTGGTCCCATCACTTCATGGGAAATAGATGGGGAAACAGTGGAAGCAGTGTCAGACTTTGTTTTTCTGGGCTCCAAAATCACTGCAGATAGTGACTGCAGCCATGAAATTAAAAGATGCTCACTCCTTGGAAGGAAAGCTATGACCATCCTAGACAGCATTTTCAAAAGCAGAGACATTACTTTGCCAACAAAGGTCCATCTAGTCAAGGCTATGGTTTTTCCTGTGGTCATGTATGGATGTGAGAGTTGGACTCTGAAGAAGGCTGAGCGCCGAAGAATTGATGCTTTTGAACTGTGGTATTGGAGAAGACTCTTGAGAGTCCCTTGGACTGCAAGGAGATCCAACCAGTCCATTCTGAAGGAGATCAGCCCTG
>NW_011494717.1:10047997-10050330 GCF_000754665.1 Bison bison bison
CTCTGATGCTGGGAGGGATTGGGGACAGGAGGAGAAGGGGACGACAGAGGATGAGATGGCTGGATGGCATCACTGACTCTGTGGACATGAGTCTGAGTGAACTCCGGGAGTTGGTGATGGACAGGGAGGCCAGGCGTGCTGCAGTTCATGGGGTCGCAAAGAGTCGGACAAGACTGAGCAACTGAACTGAACTGAACTGCCTCTCTACCTAGATCAAAAATTCCTTAAAGGCAGGGAAGACACCTTGTCTTGGATTGGCCAAAAAGTTTGGAAAACCCAAATGAACTTTTTGGCCAACCCAGTGTTTCCTGGGCTCTCTCTCAACACCTGTTACCTAAGCGTCAGCCAGTGTTCATGGTTTAAGGAGAGTCTTGTACCCACCATTCATATTTAGCCAAAAATGTGTATTAAGATGCATTTAAGCCCTAACTTCCTTTTCCTTTCTTCTGTCTTTACAGTTGACCTGCCCCTGTTTTTTCCTCGAGATCAGCCAACTCTCACATTCCAATCTGTCTATCACTTTACCAACAGTGGACAGCTTTATTCCCAGGCCCAAAAGAACTACCCATACAGCCCCCGATGGGATGGAAATGAAATGGCCAAAAGAGCAAAGTAAGTGAATCATTGTTTTTGTTGTTGTTTTATTTGGCTGTGTTAGGTCTTAGTTGCGTACGAGGGATCTTCATTGCATCTTGCAGGATCTTCCCTTGCAGTGTATGGACTCTCTAGTTGTGGCACGCAGGCTCGGTAGTTATAAAGATGCTTGGACTTAGTTGCTCCACAGCATGTGGGATCTTAGTTCCCCAACCAGGGATTGAACCTTCTTCCCCTGCATTGCAATGTGGATTCTTAACCCCTGGGCCACCAGGGAAGTCCCCTGAATCAACTGTTGTTTCTTGCAGATAGGTAACATATTGTTTATCTAGTCCAGGGGTTGGCAAGCTACTGCCCTGTGCCTGTTTTTATGAATTAAGTTTTATTGAAACATAGCCATACCCATTTTTAAACTTATCTTCTGTGGCTGCTTTCATGCAACAACGGCAGGATGAACAGTTGGAACAGACCACATATGGCCTGGAAAGCCAAAAGTAATTGCTTTCTGGCCCTTTATAGAAAAAGTTAGCCAACTCCTCATCTAGCCTCATCAGGTAGATTGCCTTTAAAAAAAAAAAATGGGTTACAGGATATCTCTGAAATCTACCTTTCTATTTAGATTAGATTCTATGTACTAGATGGGAATTGGAGTTATGGATAAACGGTGTCTATGATGAAAATATTGACAGCTGCTTTCACATTTTTTAAAATGGGAAATTTCAGCAGACAGTAAACAAATAGAATTTTGGTCTTGTTAGTCAACATGTGGATCCAGTACCTAGTTCTTCATATGGAACTGTAATGCCTTTGAAGGAACAGAATGAGTTACATTCCTCATTGCATCTCTGCAGCCATTGCCCAGAGTAGGGCCTGCATCATCTTTGAATAAATGGCTATACAGATAACTTAGAACTATTGATATCCTTAGGGAAATAAGTTGGGAATTTGAGGTTGAAGTTTAGCTGGAGTTTGGAATTTAGAGATATAACTATTGCACTTGAACCTCTCTATAGAAAGTGTTCCCCAGTCATATGGAATAGGTAAATATAAATGCAGAATGTTTTTTATAGGTAAGACTTTAGTATCTGGAGCACCAGTCTTCATGAACCATGGCCTTCCTAGACTGAAGCAACAGTGAGTGGGTCAGTGTCATAGTTTCCAAAAATAAATTACAATGTGGCAGGTGATTATTACTTTATCATACAGCTGTATGCTCACACCTGTGATTCCAGCTAAAGGATGTTCAAATCCAAAGAATTACAGAGATGAAGAATATCGATGCAGCGTCCTCTTCATTGCTCATCCAGTATTCACTGAGCATCTCCCATGTTCCAGGCAGTGTGCCCAAGGCTGGGGTACGGTGATAAACAAATCAGAAATTTTCCATGTCACCATGGAATTTATAGCCCAGCAGGAGAGATCAAAGCCTTTATGATATCAAACCAACTTGTGATGGTTTTTTAAAGTGTATACTAGTAAAACCTGGCCTTCCAGACCTAGAATGCTCTTGATTGGTAAGGCTTCTTGCTCTTTTCTTCCCCACTGTGGGTTCTCTTTCGGTCCGCAGGTGCCCCCTGGCATCTCCTATACTTTCTGTAGTACAAGGCTTTCACTCACAGCAGAAGTGGGACTGTTTTAAATAATAACAGGACAATTTTCTCTAGAAACCCAGATTGCCTCAGATTCATATGTGGAATCCAACAATCCATATGTGTTGTCTGAACCTTCAGTGTGCCCTC
>NW_011494717.1:10050430-10052647 GCF_000754665.1 Bison bison bison
GTGTTTCTCCTTTTTGTCCACCATGCCCAAGTGTGAAATTCTATTTAAGAAAAAAACAAACACATGCAAAGGTAACTAATGACAATGAGTAAGACTTACTTATCTTGAAATAAACTTGAAAGGGGGATTATGAAATAAGTTTTATGTTTGATGAATTGCAGTTTAATTTTCTGGGCTTTCCCTGGGTCTACATAGGATCTGTCCTTAAAAGATGGGCTGTTATTTGTGGTATGTGCTGTGGAGTCTAAACTAGACGTGTTTTTGTGGTTTCCATGGCAAAGTTATCTCCGTGTGTGTGTGTGTATGCACATGTGCGTGTGTATGCCCATAGACACACATGCTTTTTCAGTAAACATTTTAGCATGTATGAATTTAGTCTTTAAGGACTTGCAGACCAAAGCCTATGATTTCAGTGTAGGCATATCGTAAGTGAAGCCTGTTTATCTTAATAGATTGGTTCAGAATTGCAAGAGACCTTTGCTTTACGTTACCACCAGCCTAAAGAAAACATCTGAGGTAGTGTTTAAAAAAAATCTGCCTTCTACTGTAGTGAAGATGGATCCATTTTAAGTGTAATAAAAGAGAAAGCCAGCAGCTCATGCTAGAAAGAAGTAGTTTAAAAACTCCCTTCTTAAACTGACCCGAGTAACTTCCCTGAGCTGTGTCAGAAGTCCAGGTAGTGGATAAGCACAACCAGAGAACTGTCCTGCAGTACAGACTAGAGATTGGGGGAGAAGGTGAAGAGACAGGACAGAAAGAGACAGAAGCCAACTGCAGCCTTCCTTACACTCCCTGCTGCTTTGTCCTGTGAAGATACTGTCTGTACACAGTGCGCACAGGCTGTAATTCACTAGGAGAGCTCTGCCCAGGACATAAACACTCTCATGGTTTATGAACAGCACTACAGCCCTTGGAGTGGAGTCAGCTGTTTATTCCCTCCCATAGAGCAAAATTCTAAACATGTGAACTCAGAAAGACCACTTTCTGGCACTGACCAGGGCTTCTCCTGTGACTTGTACTTCTTGCTTATGGCTGTCCAGCAAATTCTGTCCTCACAAGTGAATCCCCTCTGCTGGGTGAGCACAGGCCCTGGGGTCATGTGCACCCCAGTTCCCATCACAGATTCTAATCTGTAAGCTCTGTCACCGTGGGCAGGGCTATTAATCTTCCCAAACTTCCGCCTGTAAAACAAGACTATACTCCTCCCTATGATAGGCTTGAGGTGAAGGGTCAGTCAGGGGTTGGACATGGGAAAGACCCTTGGTTGGATTTAGCGTATGCTTTGACTTACAGTGCCTTTGCCTGCTGCTTTCATCCTGCTCTCTTTCTGCTCCTGCAAATCTCCCCTTCCTTCCACACTCTTCCTTATGGTTTTCCATCCACGTTAAATTACAGGCAGTTCTTTCACCTCTCTCCAGTTTGGGTTGACTATTGGTCATAGACTGCTTTGAAATACCTTATGTATTGTTCTTTGCTTTTTCACATCTTTGTATACATCTCATTTCCTTCATCTACCTGTGACTCCTTTGAAGGCAAGGGTTTTGCATATTTCTTTTAATGATATCTTTATCATTTAAACGTATTTATTGTAGCATAATTTAGGTACACTTATAGTTTAGCAGTGGCCACAGGACTGGGAAAGGTCAGTTTTCATTCCAATCCCAAAGAAAGGCAATGCCAAAGAGTACTCAAACTACCACACAATTGCACTCATCTCACACACTAGTAAAGGAATGCTCAAAAGTCTCCAAGCCAGGCTTCAGCAATATGTGAACCGTGAACTTCCTGATGTTCAAGCTGGTTTTAGAAGAGGCAGAGGAACCAGAGATCAAATTGCCAACATCCACTGGATCATGGAAAAAGCAAGAGAGTTCCAGAAAAACATCTACTTCTGCTTTATTGACTATGCCAAAGCCTTTGACTGTGTGGATCACAATAAACTGTGGAAAATTCTGAAAGAGATGGGAATACCAGACCACCTGATCTGCCTCTTGAGTAATCTGTATGCAGGTCAGGAAGCAACAGTTTGAACTGGACATGGAACAACAGACTGGTTCCAAATAGGAAAAGGAGTACGTCAAGGCTGTATATTGTCACCCTGCTTATTTAACTTCTATGCAGAGTACATCATGAGAAATGCTGGGCTGGAAGAAACACAAGCTGGAATCAAGATTGCCGGGAGAAATATCAATAACCTCAGATATGCAGATGACACCA
>NW_011494717.1:10052747-10060558 GCF_000754665.1 Bison bison bison
GGTCCCATCACTTCATGGCAAATAGATGGGGAAACAGTGGAAACAGTGTCAGACTTTATTTTTCTGGGCTGCAAAATCACTGCAGATGGTGACTGCAGCCATGAAATTAAAAGACACTTACTCCTTGGAAGGAAAGTTATGACCAACCTAGATAGCATATTCAAAAGCAGAGACATTACTTTGCCAATAAAGGTCCATCTAGTTAAGGCTATGGTTTTTCCCGTGGTCATGTATGGATGTGAGAGTTGGACTGTGAAGAAGGCTGAGTGCCAAAGAATTGATGCTTTTGAACTGTGGTGTTGGAGAAGACTCTTGAGAGTCCCTTGGACTACAAGGAGATCCAGCCAATCCTTTCTGAAGGAGATCAGCCCTGGGATTTCTTTGGAAGGAATGATGCTAAAGCTGAAACTCCAGTACTTTGGCCACCTCATGCGAAGTGTTGACTCATTGGAAAAGACTCTGATGCTGGGAGGGATTGGGGACAGGAGGAGAAGGGGACGACAGAGGATGAGATGGTTGGATGGCATCACTGACTCGATGGACGTGAGTCTGAGTGAACTCCGGGAGTTGGTGATGGACAGGGAGGCCTGGCGTGCTGTGATTCATGGGGTCGCAAAGAGTCGGACACGACTGAGCGACTGATCTGATCTGATCTGATAGTTTACATACAGTGAAGTAGACAGATTCAAGTGTAACTTTTGATGGAGTTTTGACAGTACCTTCTACCCCTTTCCAGTTAGTCTCCTCACTCCCAAAACAATGCTTTTTTCTATCACCATGTCTTAGTTTTTCCTTTTCTAGAAGCTTCTTTTAAATGGAATAATACAGATTATACTCTTTCACATCTTTTGTGTTCAACATAATTAATTTTAGACTTATCTGTTACGGCATTGCTTCTTTTTACTGCTGAGTAATATTTTATTATCTGAATATACTATAATGTACTAATCCATTCATCTGCATATGTGTGTTTAGGTTGTTTCCAGTTTGGGGATTTTTATGAATACAGCTGCTATGAACTTTCTTACATAAGTTTTTAATAGACATGCTTTCAATTCTGTGGGTAGATGATTGGGAGTGGGAATATGTGTATAATGAACTTTATAAGAAACTGACCACCTTTTTCATAATCGTTGTGCCAGTTTGTACTCCCACTATTAATATGTCAGGTCCCAATTGTTGCATATCCTCTCCAACACTTGGTATTGTCAGTCTTTTTAATTTTAGCTATTCTAGAGGGAGTGAAGGGATATCACATTGAGCTTTTAATTTTGATATTCTAATTATTACTGATAAGCATATTTTCATGTGCTTATTGTTATAAGTGTTTGTTCAAATTTTGTGTATTTTTAATCAGGTTGTTGGTCTGTTTATTATTAAGTTTTAAGAGTTCTTTATATGTTCTTTGTCAGAAATATGTATTAGAAATATTTTCTCCCAATCTGTGGCTTGCTTTTTCATTTCTTAACAGTGTCTTTTGATGAGCAGAAAATTTTTAATGAAATCTGTTTTATCAGTGTTTTATTTTTATGTTAATATTTTTATATCCTCATAATTATTTGCCTTCCACAAATGCCTGAAGAGATTCTCCTCTTTCTCTAAAGCTTTGGTTTTGATTTGACATTTAGGTCTATAATCCATCTCAAATTCATTTTGGGGTATGGTATGAGGTAGAAGCTGAAGTTAATTTTTTTGTTTATATATCTCCAGGTATTTAAGCAACATTTGTTGAAAAAACTTTTTATTTTCCCCATGGAATTACCTTCATGCCTTTATCAAAATAAATAGACCATATATGAGTGGGTCTGTTTCTGGATATTCTGTTCTATCTAGTTTTCTGTTTATATACCAATAGTTCTTAAAGTCAGGAAATATAAATTCTCCAACTTTATTCTTTTTAAATATTGTTTTGTCTGTTTTAAGTCCTTTGTATTCCTGTATAAATTTTAGAATCAGTTTGCCAATTCCAACCCCAACCTTCAAAAAAGACCTGCTGAGATTTTGATTGAGATGGCATTGAGTCTGTAACTCAATGAAGAACTGACGGACATTTTAACAATACTGAGTTTTCCAATCAACAACATGATTTTTGTTTAGATCTTCTATATTTTATCTCAGATATGTCTTAAGATTTCATGTAGAACTCTAGTGTTTTGCTTTTATTGTGAATGATAGTTTTTCAGATTTCATTTTCCAGTTGTTGCAAGTATATAGGAATACAAATGACTTTTCTAGATTGACTGCTAAATTTATAATCCTACCAAGTTCTAGTAGCTTTTTTGTAGATTTCTTAGGATTTTTTACATAAACAATCATATCATCTGTTAACAGCTTTACTTCTTTCTTTCCAGTGTTTATAATCTTTATGTTTTTTTTGTTTCTTTTTTTTTTTTTTTAACCTTCTGTACTGACTGGGACTTCCAGTTCATTGTTGTACACAAGCACTATGAGCAGACATTTGGCTTTATATATCCCCTTAAGGTTAATGTTAGCATTAGGTTTTACTTAGATGTCTTTAGCAGATTAAAGAAATTCCCCTATATTCCTGCTTTGCTAAGAGA
The DNA here is from genome assembly GCF_000754665.1 of Bison bison bison. Classification (NCBI taxonomy): domain Eukaryota; kingdom Metazoa; phylum Chordata; class Mammalia; order Artiodactyla; family Bovidae; genus Bison; species Bison bison. Next base: position 10,055,309 of record NW_011494717.1, read on the forward strand.
TTTTTATCATGGCTGAGTATTAAATTCTGTAGAATGCTTTTGTATCTATTGACATGATTCTGTGTTTTTTCTTTTTTCTGTTAAAATGGAGAATTACATTCATTAGTTTTTGACTGTTAGACCAACCTTGCATTCCAGCAATAAATAAACCCTTCTGAGTCATGATATTTTATCCTTTTTTGTATTATTTGATTCTATTTGCTAAAATTGTATTGAGAATTTTATATCTATGTTCATGAGTCATAGTGGTCAGAAGTTACTTTTCTTGTATTGTCCTTATTAGACTTTTATAGTAGCACTAAACTGGCTTCATAAAATGAATTGACAAGTTTTCCTTCCTCCTCTGTTTTCTGAAAGAGTTTGTGTAGGTTTTGCATTATTTTTTTTCCTCAATGTTTGGTAGAGTCTATTTGTGGAAAAAAATTAAACATCTGTACTACACACAGAGATATTCAGATTTTTACAATTTCTCTTTCCATTAGTTTTAGCAAGTTGTGGGTTATTTTTTAAAGAAATTTATCCATCATATTTAAGTTGTTGAATTGATTGGCATTAAATTGTTTATGGTATTGTCTTACTTTCCTTTTAATATCTGTAGGATATAGTGGTATAACTTCTTTTATTCCTTATAGTGAAAATTTGTATCTTTATCCTCTTATCCCCTTTTCTTTAAAAAAAAAAAAATCTAGTTAGGGGTTTATCAGTTTTTCTAATCTTTTCAAAGAAGCAGCCTTTTACTTTGTTGATTTGTTTCACGTGGTTTGTTTTCCATTTTGTTCATTTATGCTTTTATCTTTATTATTTCCTTTGACTTATTTTCAGTTTAATTTCTTCTTTTTCAGTTTTCATTTCTCAAAATGGAAGTTTAGATCATTGATTTTAATCCTTTCTTCTTTTTTAATAGAAGCCTTTAAAGCTATAAATAAGGTTTGTTTTAGCTGTCTCTCTCAAATTTTGATACATTGTTTTTCTTTATTATTTTGTTAGAAAATTTTTTAAATTTCTTTTGTGATTTCTTTTTGAACCATGAGTTATTTATAATTGTGCTGCTTGAATTTCAAGTGTTTGGGGACTTTTCTAGTTGTTTTATTGTTACTGATATCTAATTTCTATTTTGGTCAATTATAATCTGTATGGCTTTAATCCTTTGAAATCTGTTGAGATTTGTTTTATGACTCAACATGTAGTCTATCTTGATAAATAGTCCATGTGAACTTGAAAAAAATGTTTGTCCTGCAATTTTGAGTATAGTGTTTTGGATACATATTAGTTACTTGTTAGTAGTATTCAGTCTTCTATATCCTATTTTTTGTGTGTTTATTATTATATCAGTCCTGAAAGGAGGTGTTAAAATTCCACCTATGATTTTGGATACGTTTATTTCTCCTTTTAGTTCTGTCATTTTTTTGCTTTTTGGATTTTGAAGGTTTGTTATTTATGTACATACGTATTTGGAATTGTTACATCTTCTTGATAAATTGACCCTTTGACTCATGCTATTTCTGATAATACTCCTTCACTTGAATTCTGCTGGGTCTAACATGAATCTAGTTTCACCAGCATTCTTGTACTTATTTTTTGCGTGGTATATCTTTTTTCATCCTTGTTCTTTCATCCTGTGTGTGCCTTTATATGTCAAGAAAACCTTTTATAGGTTGTTTTTTTAAATCTAGTTTGATAATCTCTGCCTTTTAATTGGAGTATTTCATTCATTTACATTTCATATTATTAATGAGCTGGTTGCATATGTCTGCCTTCTTACTATTTGTTGTTTAATTTCCCCTGTTCTTTGTTCCTTTGTTGTTCCCTTCTAAATCTTTCGCTTGATTTTTTTGAGTATTTTTTAGTATACCATTCTCTCTTCTCTTGGTCTTTAAGTTATCATATTTTAGTTTTTAACACACTAAAACACATTCTTAATTCGTCTCAGTCTATGATGAATTAATACTATAACATTTCAAGTATAATGTAGAAACCTAAAACAGTATAATTCTCTTTATACTTTCTGCTATCCTCTGATATATCTTCATATATCATGAATCCCACAATATATTGTTATTACTTTGGCTTTAAATAGTCAGTTGACTTTTAAAGAATTTTAGAAAAGAAAGAAAGGTTATGCTCCACTTTATTTGGTGATTTCCAAATAAAGGTAATGGAAAATATATTTCCCCTCCAAAAAAGAAAAAAAAAACACTTATTTTTAAATGTCTTCTTTGGAACAAGCCATCAGAGAGCCATGTCCAGCCTATATGCAGAAGACATTGAGACTCTCAGTCACCAAGAAAAGATACACCTGCATGACATCCAGACACCTCTGCCTTTCCTGTGGACTTTGCCATTTATCATGCACCCTCACATACTTTCTTGAAATCATCACTGTAGTCCTATGAGAAGATTAGTAAAGAAATTCTCACCACCCTTCATACGTATGAAAAATCCTGAGGCTCAGAGAGACTCAGGGACTTTCTTAAGGGCACAAAGGTAACTTATAGTGGAGTCAGGACTCAACATAGGGCCTCTGACTTTCTGTACATCCACACCTAGGCAGATGGATTAAGTTTTCCATTCTCTTTACCACTTCTGAGCCTCCTTTCTCAGAAGCCTGGTATTTGAGTAACATAAATATAGAGAAGAAATACATGTGGCCTTTAAGAGCACTGACCCTAAAGTCAAGAGAGAGTTGGATTTAAACCTGTCTCTGCTGCTTACTAGCTGTGTGACTTTAGGCAGATTCATAATCTGAGTCTGTCTCCTTATCAATAAAATAGGGAAGCTAGTTTAGAATATCAAGTCAGTTCAGTTCAGTTGCTAAGTCGTGTCTGACTATTTGCGACCCCATGGACTGCAGCACGCCAGGCTTCCCTGTCCATCACCAACTCCCAGAGTTTACTCAAACTCATGTCCATTGAGTCGGTCATGCGATCCAACCATCTCATCCTCTGTTGTCCCCTTCTCCTCCTGCCTTCAATCTTTCCCAGCATCAGGGTCTTTTCTAATGAGTCAGTTCTTTGCATCAGGTGGCCAAAGTATTGGAGCCTCAGTTTCAGCATCAGTCCTTCTGATGAATATTCAGGACTGATTTCCTTTAGGGTGGACTGGTTGGATCTCCTTGCAGTCCAAGGAACTCTCAAGAAGTCTTCTCCAACACCACAGTTCAAAAGCATCAATTCTTCAGCATTCAGCTTTCTTTAGAGTCCAACTCTCACATCCATACATGACTACTGGGAAAACCATAGCTTTGACTAGATGGACCTTGTTGGCAAAGTAATGTCTCTGCTTTTTAATATGCTGTCTAGGTTGGTCATAACTTTTCTTCCAAGGAGCAAGCGTCTTTTAATTTCATGGCTGCAGTTACCATCTGCAGTGATTTTGGAGCCCCCCAAAAATCTGTCACTGTTTCTATAGTTTCCCCATCTATTTGCCATGAAGTGATGAGACCAGATGCCATGATCTTAGTTTTCTGAATGTTGAGTTTAAAGCCAACTTTTTCACTCTCCCCTTTCACTTTCATCTAGAGGCTCTTTAGTTCTTCTTCACTTTCTGCCATAAGTGTGGTGTCATCTGCATATCTGGGGTTATTGATATTTCAAGTAGGATATGTGATTTTCTATTGTTGATGAACAACAGAAATTTAACATCTTATAACAGCACAAATTGTTATCTCATACTTTCTGTAGATCAGGAGTCCAGCACAGCCTTCCTCATTTCTCTGTTCAGGGTCCCAAAAGATTAAAGTCAAGCTGTTGGCTCAGGCTGTTACCGTATCTGAGGCTCAGGGCCTCTTCCAGTCTCATTCAGATTGTTGGCAGAATTCATATCCTTGTGGTTGTAGGACTGAGGTCCCTGTTTTCTTGCTGACTGTCAGCTAGAGGCTTTTCCCTGTCGTGTGGGCCCCTCCATTGTCAAGCTTTTAGTGGTACATGAAATCCTCATATTTCCAATTTCTGACTGTGTCACTGACATCTAGACTCAGATTTAAAGGGCTTATTTGATTAGTCCAGGTTTACCAATTAATACTTCTTCCTTCAAGTCATCAATCCATTCCATGTAACATAAACCACTTGTGTGTGTGTTTGCTCTGTTGCTCAGTCATGTCTGACTTTTTGCAACCCCATGGACTGTTGCCAGCCAGACTCCTCTGTCCATGAAATTTTCTAGGCAAGAATACTGGAGCAGGTTGCCACTTTCCTGTTCCAGGGGATCTTCCTGGGATCAAACCCACATCTCTTACATCTCCTGCATTAGTAATCCACTGACAGGAATGAAATACATCATTTTCCTGAGGCTTATACAGGGAGTATACACCAGGGAGTGAGGACATAGGAGCTATCTTAGAATTCTGCCACTACACAGGTAATACATACAGGTGAATTGTCTAGCAAAGGATATGGCACGTTGCAACCATTCAGTAGATGTTAGCTATCAATGTCATCATCCCTGAAGGAAAAACAGATTTTTCATTAGAAGGTAGCAGAGTCAGCATTGCTATCTACACATGTGACCCTGTAAAACAGTCCCTCACCTCAGTGACTTCACCAGAGATTCTTCAGTTCTAAGCTGCCCCATTCATGGTTGCTACCCTCTGTGATTGTGTCTTCTTGGTGTCAGTATCAGTTCAGTTCAGTCGCTCAGTTGTGTCCGACTCTTTGCGACCCCATGAATTGCAGCACGCCAGGCCTCCCTGTCCATCACCAGCTCCCGGAGTTCACTCAGACTCACGTCCATCGAGTCAGTGATGCCATCCAGCCATCTCATCCTCTGTCATCCCCTTCTCCTCCTGCCCCCAATTCCTCCCAGCATCAGAGTCTTTTCCAGTGAGTCAACTCTTCGCATGAGCTGGCCAAAGTACTGGAGCTTCAGCTTCAGCATCATTCCCTCCAAAGAAATCCCAGGGCTGATCTCCTTCAGAATGGACTGGTTGGATCTCTTTGCAGTCCAAGGGACTCTCAAGAGTCTTCTCCAACACCACAGTTCAAAAGCATCAATTCTTCGGCACTCAGCCTTCTTCACAGTCCAACTCTCACATCCATACATGACCACTGGAAAAACCATAGCCTTGACTAGATGGACCTTTGTTGGCAAAGTGATGTCTCTGCTTTTGAAAATGCTATCTAGGATGGTCATAACTTTCCTTCCAAGGAGCAAGTGTCTTTTAATTTCATGGCTGCAGTCACCATCTGCAGTGATTTTGGAGCCCCAAAAAATAAAGTCTGACACTTTCCACTGTTTCCCCATCTATTTCCCATG
>NW_011494717.1:10060961-10078822 GCF_000754665.1 Bison bison bison
TGTGATCCACACAGTCAAAGGTTTTGGCATAGTCAATAAAGCAGAAGTAGATGTTTTTCTGGAACTCTCTTGCTTTTTCCATGATCCAGCAGATGTTGGCAATTTGATCTCTGGTTCCTCTGCCTTTTCTAAAACCAGCTTGAACATCAGGAAGTTCACGGTTCACGTATTGCTGAAGCCTGGCTTGGAGAATTTTGAGCATTACTTTACTAGCGTGTGAGATGAGTGCATTTGTGTGGTAGTTTGAGCATTCTTTGGCATTGCCTTTCTTTGGGACTGGAATGAAAACTGACCTTTTCCAGTCCTGTGGCCACTGCTGAGTTTTCCAAATTTGCTGGCATATTGAGTGCAGCACTTTCACAGCATCATCTTTCAGGATTTGAAATAGCTCAACTGGAATTCTGTCACCTCCACTAGCTTTGTTCATAGTGATGCTTTCTAAGGCCCACTTGACTTCACATTCCAGGATGTCTGGCTAGATGATTGATCATACCATCGTGATTGTCTCGGTCGTGAAGATCTTTTTTGTACAGTTCTTCTGTGTATTCTGCCAGTATAGCTGGTTTGAAAAGTGGAAAAACTCCAGCCTTCAATTGTTTAATCTACACAAAACCAACAATCACTGAAAAAAAGTTGAACCCATTAGTTACCTACCTTTGTATCTTTTACATATCTTTAGCTCTATCTAGAGGAATGAACTAGGTAACTTTTATAATCCTTCCTAGCTTGATAAATCTATGAATAGATGGCATGAGTTTTCCCTGAGTTTCATTGTATAAAGCCTTAAGTTGATTCTAGAGATCTGAGTAGGTTCTTAGAATAGAATTTAACCCCCAAACCACCTACTGCAATGGCTTGTCACACATTAAATCCATTATATAAATGGAATATTTTGAAAAATAGCTTCTCAGTCAACACATGGGAGTAATTCATTGTGAGCCATCTAAAACGTCTTGTTTCCCCCTTGCCTCCAGGTCAGAAAGAGATGTTAGTTTCTTATTTAGAAACTTATCCAAAGCTGTCTATATTTCGCCATATATGGCTTTTCACCACGCATACTCTATTATTTGTCATTCCGTTGTCCTTGCAGAATAACTTTCTCTTTCAAGAATTTTTTAAATTATACATTCTGGACTACTACAGTTATTTTTCATCATTAATTCCTTAGTATTCCCAAAGACACTGTTTTCTTCAGACTTCTCATTAGTGGCCAAATGCTTCAATCCAATCTTACACATTAGTCTTCTAAGTCAAACAGATAAAAACAGATCTCCTGTCCTCAAGAGAAAGGGGTTAGATGTCCCATCACCTGATACATCCCCCATCCCATCCCTTACTGTGGCCTCTGGGCCCCTCTGGGATGCCATGGAGCACAGCGTGGAAGTCCCAATCCTAAGAGGGTACTTCACAGTATGCTTTCAGGACCCCTGAGGCCTGAGAATTCCTTGGAGACCAGGGTAGGGCTGGTGACGGGGAGGGGATGATCATGAAGTATAAGTGGTTATAATGTGAGCCTATTTATGTGTTTGTTTCTCCAGAAATTACTCACTCGCGTCTTCTGGTAAGGTTTAATTGTGGCATCAGGCCTCTCTCTCAGTCCCTGTGCTTGGCCAGCTGACCACAGGGAGTCCTGGCTGAACCAGCTTTGGGGCCCAGGTAGTCATCGCTCAGTGTTAGGGAAAACCCTGATGGGGACTTCACAGCACTCTTCTGGGACCACTGCCCCTCCCCTCTCCCCTTTATGGTTATATTTTTGGAACTCCTATCTGGCATCCAAGGGTAGGGGTTGACCAGGAAGGTAAGAATTGCGGCCACTATGATTTCTTACCCCCACAGCCCTTTTGGGAGCGGGGAGGAGCGGGGGGTGTAACTGCAGAACTGACCCACTCTGGGCACAAAGCTCCCTGGGCAGAAGGGAGAACCCTGAGCTGGGCAAAAGCAACCAAGCTTAGGCTCCCAGGAAGCTTAGCTTCAGGGGCCCATCAGGGCTCAGACCTCAGTGGCAGAGCCTGCAAGCCCAACTGCTGCTATGATTCATGTGTTTTTTGTTTTCTTTTTTTCCTTTGAGTTTCCTAGGAATAGTTCCCTTTAAAAACTCCCAACTTCATCTCAGCTGAACTCCCCCAGAGAGAAGGGGGAATTTTTCAAGCCCAGGCTAGCCTAGCTTGGGGGATGAGAGCACCCATTGAGGACAAGCGAAGAACCAGTGATGGTGCCTGCAGAGGAACTGGTCGAGGACCCCAAACCTTCCTCTCCTCCAACGTGCCCTGGGTTCCTGCATGCACATGCTTACCATCCCCCAGGTTTAGAGATAGAGAGCATATGCATGCATGCTCAGTCATGTCCAAATCTTTGCAACCCCATGGACTATAGCCCATCAGACTCCTCTGTTCATGGGATTTCCCAGGGAAGAATACTGGAGTGGATTGCCATTTCTTCCTCCAGGGGATCTTCCCAACCCAGGAATCGAACCTGGGTCTCCTGCAGAAGCTGTGTGAAATTATTGCATCCTTGAACTTGCACAGAGATTCATTTTGAAAAGTATCTTCAAGGGATTCAGTTTGTTTTTCCTCTGAGAAGAGAGAGCAACAGAGATGGGAGGAATCCAAATGTGCCTGGCATCCAGGCCTCCTCTCCAAATTGCGTAGGTCAGAGAGAACATGTTATTTATTAGAACCTGACATCTGTTGCTGTGAAATGATAAGCTCCATTAAAAAGCCTGGCCATCAATTACTGCTAATACAGCCCTCATCCTGGAGTGGGCTGCTCACCATTCTTCCAGCCTGCACAGACCAGGCTGTACCAGGCACGGAGTGTTCGCAGCCCCTAGCAGCCTCCCCACTCCTTCCATATGACCCCACAGGCCATCTCTTCCAGGTCCTCCATCTGTGTTCCTGGCTTCCTTTGATTCCACTCTTTGGCCACTGTTTTGCGGACTGAACCCCCTGTCCAGGCTGCTTTCTCATTGGAAAACAGGGTGAGGCTTTACCCTCTGGTCTCAGTCATGCAAGCCTGAGTCACACCAGAAGCTGCAGGTGGAAGGGTAACGGAGTGATCAGGTCTAATTGGAGGAATTCACCTAGTTGTCCTGCTGTGAAAGCTACTGATCAGCTCAGGCTTGGATTCTGATTATCCCTCCCAGATGGGAAAATGTTCATGATAACCAAGTACAGCTACTTCCTTGTTTGTGAGTTACACTCCTACATTTTCTTGGAAAAATAGACAGATGTCTTACAGAGTCAGAAAGGAAAGAGTCGGGGGAGTTGGTTTGGGATTTTTATAGTGTACCAAAGTAGAAACTTTGGAATTAAATACTTCCGTAATACTTATGGAATTAAAGTTGCCTTTGAATGGATGGAAGGAAAACTGTAAGTAACGAAAATGCAAAGAATAGTGGCCTGGGAGTTAGGAGACCTGGGTCGCATCTGGACACCATTATTAATTTCCTGTGTGAACTTGGAAAGGACACTTCACATTTCTGGGCCTCAGGACCCTCATCTGAAAGTATTGGGCAAGTAGCTGATGATCACCAAGCTCTAACTTATTTCTGGAATTGTAAATGAAAATTATGTTTAAGGTAATTTTACATATTTTTTTATTCTTGTTGAGAAAATTCCATCTCTGTTGCCAGAGGTCAGGCACAAATTGAAAACACTGCTAAATGGAATTAAGTACACTACGTACGTGATGCTTTTTTGTACAACCCGTATCTAATATTTATAGAACACTTCAGCTGTGGAACGTGCACACAGATGCCCTGAACACACACACCCAGTAAAATAATTCTCGATGTAATACTTTTTCAGATGTCAAGTTAAAACAGCTTCTTGGGAATTAGGCTTGACTGTTCAGATGTGCGTGTTGGTTTCTGACAGGTGCTGTTGGGGCTGCTCAGGGCTGTCACGTGTGATGTGGAGTCCAGCCAAGGCGAGAGGGCCAAGCCTCACGGTTCTATCGCTTCTCATTAAGGCATGAATTTTAGAAAAGGGGGGAAGCATCAAAGAACAGCCATCCAGTCTGTGCACATCATTAGTGACAAGCAGAGGCCTTGTTTCTGCAGAAATGAGACTCTGTCTTGTGTTTTGTCAGTTTCCTCAGCACAGGGGCCACCTGTGAAGATGAACTAGATTCATGACTTGTTAAAATCACAGCTTTATAGACGTGAGCAAAAACGGGGCACAGATACTGGGGTGCTTACCACTGTGTCAGTGACCTTCCAAATCCACAGCCAGGAACAGAGCTGGGTTAGGTGGCCAAGCAGGACTGCATCTAGGAAGGTAAGTTTGCCAGCAGTGGCCAGTCTCAGGCTGGGAAACAAGGAAGGCCCTCAGGGATCATCCAGTACAGCAAGGTTGAGTGTGGTCAGCATTTGCCATTGTGGCGCAGATTAAATGGAGTGATTGGTGTATTTAAAACCCTCAGCACAGTGATTGGCATAGACTTGACACTTCATTTTCATTTCCTGGAAGAATTTGTTCAGAGCCATACAGTACAGAGATTAGAACCCTGTGTCCCTGATCGCTAGTCCAGGGCCAGCCCAAGCCATCTCTGACCTCCCCCCTTTTCTGTGCCTGTTTCTTGCTCCCTTGCTCACAGGAGCAGCACAGTCGAGTCCAGGGCTGAAGGGTAGCATGCCTACATTCACGTGCCCATCACCTTCCCATGGGGTGACCTGGCATGGAAACCTTCTTCCTAGCGGCTCACCTTGGAGGCTGAGGGCGTCTGTGGCCGTGGAGGCAGCCCAAGATATTCTTGAGCAGAAATAGCTCTTCTGAGAGTGTGGAGACCTGGCACTGAGCACCTTTAAGGGAGGGTAAACATTCCTGTGGCTTGACTTATTACTATAATCAATGGGCCAACGAAGAACAGGGGTGTCACAGCAGAGCAGGCCAAAGGAAGGACACTGCTTCACAGCTGCCTGCAAACCAGCAGGAAGGCTGCACATCAAGAAAAGGACGAAAAATTCCAGTGACTCCTATCTTCCCAGACAGACAGAACCTCTGGCACTTAGTCATGCCTAATGGAAAATGGAAGCCGAGAAAGCAGAAGTGAGCCTGGAGTGATCTCAGGTAGTCCTTAATCCAGAGTCAGTTCTGAGGAAAAAAAATGGTTTGCTTCCTTTTGTGCCCTGGATGATCAGGGCTGAGTTGCCAGGTAGAGATGCCATGGCGTGGAGAAAACGGGCTTTAGGGCAACTGTGATTGTAAGAATCAAATGCAGCAATGGCTTCTGCAGTGAAGTTATTGCTAGTATTGCTAGTAAGTCATTCAGCAAACAGTTAAGAGCTATATACACTACAGTTGACCCTCAATGCACAGGTCAACTTACAGTCGACTCTCTGTATCCAGAGTTTCTCTGCATCCACGGATTCAACCAACCACAGACTGGAATTTACAGTTGAAAAATATCCATGGTTAAGTGAACCCTCACAGTTTAACCTGTATACTTCAAGGGTCAACTGGATATACAGAGTGCAAGGCCCTGGGGACAGCGCACACACACACACACACGCACAAGTCGCTGCCCTCCAGGTGCTGAAACTCATCTACCTGTCGTGTAGAATCCCAACTACAAAGCTTGCTGATTGATTTTTGGAATGGTCCATCATGGGGTGAGATTCCATTCCAGAGATGGGGCATCCATGGCATTAATTCCTCAGTATATTGAGTACAAGTCAGAATGCAAAGCAGGAAGCTCTGTAGCTCCTCTAAAACTCAAATTTAGAAAACCAGAATTTTCTGTTATTGATCATTTTGGGGATGAGATAACCCTTAAATTGTCATTATTTGAGTTGCCAAAAAAGTGAAATTAATGGGAACATGTATGTAAAGGCAAGATTATATTGTTTCTTTGTCAGAATAGGTGATAATGGATTGATCATTCAGTCGGTCCTGATCTTCTTATAGATGATGATAATAACAAATATACATCAAGTACAGCGGCACAGCTGTTAACAGCTTATGTATTGATATTTTAACACTGTGGCTCTCATAACAACCCTGTGAGACAGGTACTGCCGTTACACCCATTTTACACATGGTAAAGCTGACGCCCCGCAAAGTGAAATGGCTTGTCCACTAGGTCATAGTGTGACATAGTGTAGGATCTGAGGATATAGTTTGGGTTTCCCAACTTTTAGACTGATATTCTGCTCTTATAACGCCCGGCCACTCTTCCACAAACTGATTGCCTGAGGTATCCCCAAATTGCCAGACAGCTGAGCTCAGCTGTCTGTTTGGAACTGCAGAGCTTCCGGGTGCTCGCTCAGGTTTGGTGAGCCATAGCATGGATCTGTAGTAGCAGACGTTTAGGTTAGGTTCTGTCCAGATCACCAGCACTCTTCCCATTTGTTTATTCATTGAGCAGATGTTTTATTGAATTCAAAGTAGGTGTCAGGCACCATGTTAAGTGATGCATGGGATGCAGTCTGCCTTCACTGGACCAGCTTTCTGAGATGAAGTTTCTTCATAAATGACTTATCAGGCAGCAGCCTGTGCAATGTGCAGGCGAAACACCGTTGGCACAGTTGGGAGTCCAGAGGAAAGAGATGGTGTCTGTCTCCTGAGATTGAAGTGGCTGGCACTGGAGGTCAGAGGTTGGACAGGAGCTGATGTGCAGAGATGGAGAGAGGACGCTCCTGCCAGATGATGCTCAGAGGCCGGGAAGTACAGGGGTTCCAGGTAGGCCAGTCTGCTTTGAGGAGGGCTGCAGTAGCTGAGGCAGGAGAAAAAGAAAGAAAAGAGGCAGATAGCAGAGTTCTGCAAGGTGGAGAGAATGTGTGCTCTGGGCTCACCCAACCAGGATTCACATCCTGGTTCTGCCACTTTCTGCGGCATTTTGTCACCTCTGTGGATGTTGGTTTTCTCATCTGTGCAGGAGGGTGACAGTCCTCTCTCACAGGGGGCCGTGGATGTTTTTTGGTGTTTGTTTCGGGTCTTCATTGCTGTGTGGGCTTTCTCTAGTTGTGGTAAACGGGGGCTACTCTTCATTGTGGCGCATGGGCTTCTGATTGCAGTGGCATCTCTTGTTGCAGAGCACAGGCGCTAGGCACGTAGGCTTCAGGACTTGCAGCATGCGGGCTTAGTTGCTCTGTGGCATGTGAACTCTTGCCAGAGCAGGGATTAAATCTGTGTCCCCCGCACTGGCATGTGGATTCTCAATCACTGGACTACCAGGGAAGTCGCTGTGGATGTAAAATGGGAAAATGATTGTAAAATGTCTGGGTTATTGTTGTGTGCAATTAATGGTAACTTGTTATTAACTGCTGTGCTAAGACACTTGATTCTCTTTTCTGTAGGCAATAAGATTTTCCTTAAATCAGCAAATTACATACTGATATGGTGACCTACCTTGGCATAGGATCACAATAGATCCTCCTTGCCTTGGAAATAATAAGGAAAGCAGTGAAAATGGAGATCTGTGGTCACACATGTCCATTCCTATAAAGGAATCCTTGTCCTGGGCCCTTTTGCCTTTCCTTTGCTGCCTCAATGCCCAAAGACCCAGTCCTACTCTCCAAGTTAGGGGCTCCAGTTATAGCAATTGAAAATACAAGTTGCCCAGGTAAATTTGAATTCTATAGAAACAACAAATACCTTAGTATAAGTATATCCCTTGCAATATTTAGGATATACTTATATTAAAACGTTATTTGAAGTTTAGTTGAAATTTAAATTGATGTGGGCATCCTATGTGAAGGGACAGCTCAAGAATCAATTGAACAGTCTGTCCACTGACTTGGGGAGGAGGACTCACCCATTTTCTAGTCCTCTCCCTCTGGTAATAAAGGCTCAGCAAGACTTTGGCTGTGCCTTCAAATCATTTCCTGGGTAGAGACAGTAAATGCTGACAGGTCCTGCTGTGTGTATTTGGGGTGAGAGCAGAGGTGGGGGGCGGGGTGTAGGATGTCTTGTACCAGCCTTCACATCTCCTCAGCCCTCTTTCTTCTGAACATTCTCAGAGACAGTTGGCAGAATAAAGACAGCCTTTGTGGTCTAGTAACTTGTCTCGTGAAATAAGGGCAAGCCCTCTTCACAGAGGTTCTTCTAGGAACATTGCTAAAAGTGGGGACTGTAGCTGCTCCTGTGATGTGACTAACTTGAAACAGCCAGAGCAGGCGTGATGGTAACCGACTGGATGCTCCTTACTCTGGGAAGTCTAGGGACTGCAGAACTGGAGCTTGGAGGATGATCCAGCTGCCTTACAGCAGGTGAAGTAAAGAAGACCCAGTGAAGGGAAGTGCTTTGCTCAGGGTCACACAGCTATCCAGAATTGGAGTCTGAACTTCAGTCTGGGTCTGCTGCCTTGCATTCTTCTGTAATAATTCAGGGGGTCTGAGAACTCCCCACACACTTGTTTGGCGGACTTGGCAATGTTTTCTCTGGATGACTCGATAACTCTCATCTCCAGATGTCAACTCAGTCGTGTGTCCTTCAGCACTGCCATGCTCAGCTTCATGCTTGCCACCCTTAAGAGCAAGATGGTAGAGAGCTCATGGCACTTTCTAGACCAGCTTGATCTTGGCCCGCCCCAACAGTGCCTCCTTGCTGATCCCTTTGCCCCACCCTGATCAAGTAGTTCTGTGGTTGAGATGGAAAAATCCACCTCAAAGCAGAGAGCTTTTAACCTCAGTTTCAGAGGAGTAATTTGTCCACATAACAGGAGGTGAAAATTAAAATAAAGCAGGGCGTAGGTTGGAGCAGTACAGCACTCCTGAGCTTAAGAGTGCCTTTGACCTGTCCCCCCGAGACTGGAATGATGATCCGGCTGCCAGAGAGTTCTTAGAGGACGCCCTCTGTTCAGTGGTGTCACTGGCGAGGTGGTATTAGCCCTAAGACCAGCTTTATCTGCACACTCTGAAAACGGACCTGACGGTGCAGGCAGAGCCAGCCCACGTGGAAGCCCGGAGCGGTGATCATGGGATCTTCCACTCTTTTTATTTTCTTGTTCTTGCCACAACCTGTCATGAGACCAAGAAAACTTGTTTTGAAAATGCTTGACAGCCAAAACAACCTGTTCTCGGCCCTGGACGAGAGGGTTTGTCCTCTCTGACCATTTCTGTACTGTTTGATGTTTGACTGGCTGCTGACTGGAAAAAATGAAGTTGCTGTTTTCTTCTCATATTGTTCACAGACTAGGGCCGGTAGCTTGCCAGGTCCTTGTTTCCCGTTTTTTTCCCCAGCCCTTCACCAGAGAGATTTAAGACGGTGCCTGAGTTTAAGTGATGAATGAACATTAGCAACATAAACTTATGAGGATTTAACCGATGGTTACATCTCTGCAAGCAGAGCTTGAAATATGGGTTGTCTTTCCCAGTCCCATTAGATTTCAACCTGTGATTTTCCACTTGTGTTTTGGTCCTCTTTCCTGAAGTTGAGCGTGTGAGTCAGAATCTCCAGTTATCCCAGTGGCAACTTTGGGCTTCCACACCGATGGCAGTGAGACAGCAGCATCTCTTCTCCCGGGGGGTCTTGGTTTTAGATGGTCTCAGGTGGGTCCTGTGAGTGGGAAGGAACCACTTCACTTCTATTCTGCAAATAGAGGGATTGGACTGGATAAAGTACTGGCAAACAGTTTGTTGTTGTCTAGTCACCAAGTCATATCCGTCTTCTTTTGCGACCCCATGAACTATAGCCCACCAGACTCCTCTGTCAATGGGATTTCCCAGGCAAAAATACTGGACTGGATTGCCATTTCCTTGTCCATGGGATCTTCTCAACCCAGGGATCGAACCCGAGTCTCCTGTATTGACAGGCGGATTCTTTACCACTGAGCCACCTAGGAAGCCCTTGACAAACAATAGCCAGAGGGTGAATTTTGCCAACTGCTTGTTTTCATAAATAAAGTTTTATTGGAACATAGCCCCGCCCATTTATCTTCATTTAGCTCATGGCAGCTATCACTCCAAGGGCAGAGTTGAATTGTAGACAGGGTATATGGTCAGCAAAGCTGAAAATACTTGCTATCTGGCCCTTTACAGAAAAACTTGCTGATCCCTGGATTAGTTGACCTTTAGGGTTTTCTAATCCAACTTTTTACGACTTTTGAACTCATAGCAGTTTTTTTTTTTCTTTTATAACAAGAACTCCTGAAGTAACTAATAAGGGGCTAACTAGAAGGGACTTCTCTCTTCCCTGCAGTAGTTACAATGCAAAAGGTTGGGACTTATTTTGCTTTGTTTTTAGTTTATTTCGCTGTATGTCTGTATTTGTTTATTGGTCTGGCATCTTTGGTGTCCATCAATTTTGGTAAAAAGACACCAAAGCTGGGGTAGATCTGATTGCATTCAGTGGCATGGTTCAAGGTAGGACACCCGTTTGTACCCACATGGAAGAAAATGAAGATTTGTTTGCTTGATAACTGTGGCAGGAAAGGGAGCCAGTGCTGCCTTGAGAACCTGTGTGGCTGCCCAGACCCACCCCACCTGCTGTTTGTGTTTGCCTGTCTGAGTCTGAGCCGTGAGATGGGGGCAGGAATAGCTCAAAGTGGTGAGGTAGGTTGGTGGCCGTGGCTAGAAAAACAGGAAGAAGCCTTGAAAAATGCAGAGACTAGGGAAGAACTAATCTTTTTAATCTTCTTCCCTCGGTGCCAGTCCAAACAAGAGGCCAACACAAAATTTGCATCCCAGTGACATGCATTCCATACCCACATTGCCAGTGCATAATAGGGGATCCCAGGCACAGAGCTGCATGGTCCTCCTATCAGGCCACCCTAGCCTAGAAAGAACTTTTGTACGAACTAGAAAAAAATGCCCCTTTGGGTTGGTGCAGGCTTGGCTAACACCTTTGAGTAAGAAAACCTTGCCCCTTTCTCTTGGCATCTAGCCCTGGGTAAACTAGCAAGTGGGCAGGGGCTGAATTTCAGCCTCCACTTGGCCCCTTGGCCAGACTTCTTTTGCAGGACAGACACTGCACCGCCTAATGTAGCAGCCACTCCTGCTACCTGGCGTCTCTGACGTCTAGGCGGGGTGGGGCATGGGTTCCTCTCACGGGGGCTTGCTGGCCAAAAACAGGTCAACTCTGCTTGACTTTGGTTTTTGAGACCACAGCAGCCTGGGCTGGACCTCTGCATGTCCATTAATACCCACTCGCTCAGCAGTGCTATGGAACAGGGTGGCCGAAAGCATCGGGACAGGGAGCACAGAGATGTGGTCCCCCCACAGCTGCACCAGGGGCCCCGATCTGGTACTTTGGAGAGCCACGGCCTGGCTCTTCTTTGCCAACTTCTGACCTAAAACTGGCTCAGCTCAAGGAATGCACACAATTTTCCAGAGTTACATCTCAGAGGTAATACGCTGGCAGCACAAAGAAATGTGCTAAGAGGGCCAGAACAGACGAGCTCACAGCAGTAAGAACTGACCTCACCCCCTGGGCTCTGGGTTACATGTAGCCCAGGGTGCACAGTGACGACATTGTGCCAGGCCACCCTCCTCTGCAGGGTGTGTTGTTGGCGTGGTTTGAGAAGGCTGTTATGCACTCCCTGTGGGTGAGACAACTTTGCGGTCAGATCTGGTTTCCACCTCTCAGCTCACGTTGGAAATTGTATTGAGCCGGCCATGTGGGCAAATTTTGAAAGATCCCTAACCTACCCTTTTCATTTTGCGTCTATCAGCAGTTCCCAGCAGATAGTTCAAGGCTAGAGGATTGGGAAGAAAGCCTGGGAGCCCAGAGTAGCCAAAGACCCAATATCTACTTCCGGTCCCCTTTCTTGGTTCTTAAAAGGCTCCTGGGAATAAGAAGGAATGTAGTTTGTCGCTGTTCTGAGCCCCTTGCCAGTGTGGAATGCTGTGCTAAGGAACAGAGTCCTGTGGACCAGAGCGCTTCTCTCTGTGTACAGGAAAGATGCAGTGGAGGGGAGAACGGGTGGAGTGTGGGCATCAGTGCTGCTGCACCCCGTGGGGAGACGGTGGGAGCCCATGAAGTTGACCCAAGAGAATAGCCGTGTACCCTAGTTGCGGACCAGAGCCTCAGGGCTGAAAAGAAAGAAGTCTCCCAGTTAGGAAATG
The DNA here is from genome assembly GCF_000754665.1 of Bison bison bison. Lineage (NCBI taxonomy): Eukaryota > Metazoa > Chordata > Mammalia > Artiodactyla > Bovidae > Bison > Bison bison. The sequence continues at coordinate 10,072,966 of NW_011494717.1, forward strand.
TTCCCAATTTAAAATTTTTACTTTTCCAAGTCACCAGATATGTGATGATCCCCAGCACTTTTAGCTGCAGATGTTATGACCAGATATGGGGTGGGGAGCAGCACTCAGCAGGGCCCTTCTAGTGGAACATGGGTGCCCTAGAGCCATGCTCATCCCACTCCAAGCCTGTGACCACAGAGGGCCCTTGGAGCTGACAGTGTGCTGCCGCAGGGCCCTGGCTCATGTCTGAACCTCACTCTGCCTTTGCCATGCACCTGACCCTGGGTAGGTTATCTGCTCTCTCCCAGCCTGCCTCTTCATGTGTACAGTAGGAGCAGAGCAAAACTATCTATTTCATACACAGGACTGTTTCTTGGATTAAAATGGGGTTATTTTTAAAAACACAATATAAACTGTAAAATACTAAGGATCGAGTTAGTTCATTTACTTATCCAGTAACTATTAAATGCCTACTGCTGCTGCTAAGTTGCTTCAGTCGTGTCTGACTCTGTGCGACCCCACAGACAGCAGCCCACCAGGCTCCCCTGTCCCTGGGATTCTCCAGGCAAGAACAGTGGAGTGGGTTGCCATTTCCTTCTCCAATGCATGAAAAGGAAAAGTGAAAGTGAAGTCCCTCAGTTGTGTCCGACTCCTAGCGACCCCATAGACTGCAGCCTACCAGGCTCCTCCGTCCATGGGATTTTCCAGGCAAGAATACTGGAGTGGGGTGCCATTGCCTTTGAAATGCCTACTAGGAGCAGGCATTTTCAGGCAGTGCCCCAGGTATTCCAGGCCCTCCCGTAAATAGGAGCTATTCAACACATGTGTGTTAAAATCGAGTGAAATGGGAGTTCCTCAGCTAGGTGATGGGAGGGGAGAGTGGGAGGAAAGGAAACTACTCGGGTGTGAATTCTGACTGTGTACCTGACACTGTTGCTTAACAGTTTCTCTCTGGCTTCATCAGAGAGAAACACGCAGAGACTCAGAGAGGTTAAGTATGACTTCCCCGAGATACACACCCACCGAGTGACTGACCCACGTTAGAATTCAGTTCCCAGTGATCCCAGATGTTCCCTTGCCACAGAATGACACGAGCAGATCCCCTCTCTAGCCCACTTTTCTCCTCCCAAGCTTCCCTCAGATCAATGAGCTAGGCCAAATCCAAGCCAAAACCGACCACCCCCACCCCATTCTAGGCCAGTATAAGTGGGGACCATGTGAAATCAGGGCAAAATGAGGCTCTATCACCACAAGCCAAATCTCTGTTCACAAGGGTGCAGGTTTTAGGAAAACAACAGCCTTCGATGCATGCTCGGAATTCCTTCCATGGCAAGCCACTGTGAGAAAAATCTCACCCAAACAATGCACTCTTGGCCGCCAAGGGAGGGTGGCTGTCTTTTCAGGCTTAAAGCTACCAGTAAGGACCCAGAAGTCACCCCAGGGAGCTGTTGGTTTCCCCAGAAGATCTAGCTGTTTGAAATCAACTTAGCAAAGGATTCCATTTACCCCTCTGCCCAGCCTCCCAGTGCTGAGGCCTCCCTTGCCTCTTAAGTCCTGGGAGAGCAGGAGGGTCATGGAGCTCGTTGTCTTCATGTGGGTTTTCAGTTGAGCAGTCAATGATTCCTTTTCTCAAATGTAACACCGAGTATTTATTCTGAAAAAGGATTTTAAAGAAAAAAGAACTAAAGAGATCATTGTCTGGCTTGGTCTCCAAAAACCAATCCAGGTATTGTCTAGATTTAAGATGATCGATTTAGGAAAGACTATTCATTCATTGTCATTCAGTCATTCAACAGAAGTTTAGGGTATTTCTGGGTCAGTGAGGTGCAGCCCCCAGAAATGAACACAGGAAGCCTCCCGTGTTTACACCACAGCGGGAAACAACTAAGGAACTGTGTTTAAAGATGGACAGACCCAGGGCTCCAGCTGGAGGAGGGCATGACAACCCGCTCCAGTATTCCTGCCTGGAGAATCCCAAGGACAGAGGAACCTGGCAGGCTACAGTTCATAGCGTCGCACAGAGTCGGACACGACTTAGCAACTTAGCACACACAACTCCAGAGCCAGCAACATCCAGGGAATTCCTGCCCAGGAAGTCAGCCTGGCCCTGGAACTCAGAGCACATGGGGGAGGCCTTGACTGAGCTCCACCACTGAGTTCACAAGGCCTCCCTGAACCTTGGTAACACTGAGCCACCAAGCTCCACCCAAGGGTGACTATAGAAGTAGACAACATGTGTACAAGGGACAGCAGCCAGCAACCCCAGACAGTTTAGTTGGAATTGTTTTGTTCCAGAAGGCAAAAGTAGACTCTGTGGGTGGGGGTTCCCAGGGGACAAATTCCAGTTCAGGAGAAGGAAGACCATCATAACTGTTCAGTGCTGCAGGCTCTGCAGAGGGCCTGATGCTTATGCCAGGCCTTGAGGGTGGTTAAGTTTTCAGTAGATATGGAGGCCCTCAAAAAGTGTTGCGTGGTTCAGGAAAGTACCCTTCGCCTGCAAAGCAAAGGGACTCCTACTTAGCTGGCTCCCAGAATTGCCAAGGGGAATTAATTATTGTTTGTGAAACACTTTAAGATTCTCCGATGAAAGACCTTATATAAATGCAAATTATTATTATTGTCATTAAAAGTGCTAGACAGACGTCTGGCCTGCTGGATAATACACTGGCATAGCTCTGAGCAGCAAAGAAAGTCAGTTCCAGGCAGCAAGTTTGCTCTAGTTGCTCCAGAGGAATAGCAGGAAGAAACAGTGGGCGGAGGAGGGCTTAGCCCCTGACTGTGAAGTGAAACCACCCAACTCCCACCCAGGCTGAGCAGGCAGCAGTCTGTCTGGGAGTTCAGGGCCCGTGTGTCTCCTGAGGGTCCCTTGCCCCTGCAGGAAACAGCCCTTGTGGAGTACAAGAGCTCGCCATGAGTGAGTGAATGTCTGGTTGTCTGCTAGTCTGACAGATGAATGCTGGCCTCCATTCTTGGAGTCCTAAGTCAGATCTGGAGACAAAAGAGAGATAGATAGAAACCTCTTGTCATGCCTTTGATGGTGCTTATTAAGGCTCTTGAGGGAACCCCTTTAGCAAAGCCCAGGGAGAGGTCATTTATTAAATTACTGCTTCCACTAAAGAAACTGTCTCTGGCTAAAGTGCTTGGATTGATACCAAAGCAATAATAATAATAATGGATAATAGTACAGTCGGCCCTTCATATCTGTGGGTTCCACATCCAGAAAATATTTAAAAATATTTGGAGGAAAAAACTCCAAAAACTTCAAAAAGCAAAGTTTGGATTTGCCAACCACCAGCAACTATGTACATAGCATTTATATTAGTATTTACATTGTATTAGGTATATAAGTAACCTACAGGTGATTTAAAGTATATGGGAATATGTCCATAAATTATAAGCAAATTCAGTCAGATTTCCACATTTGTACATTCCATACCCACAGATTCAACCAGTGGAGGATAAGAAACCAGAGTTGGTTGAATCCAAGGCTGCGGAATCCAAAGATATGGAGGGCCAACTAGTGCACCACTTTCTATAAGGGACTCGAGCATCCTTGGATTTTAGTATCCGAGAGGGTCCTGCAACCAGCCTCCTGTGGCAGGTTCCACGGGATAACTGTTTATTAGACCTGGAAGTAAACGCAGAGGCTATCCCCTCACTTTCCAGATGAGGCATCTGGGACCCAGAGAAGTGAAGTGGCTCATCCTCGGTCACATAGCAAGAGCCAGGATCACAACTCATACTTAATTATGTCAGGGTAGTAATCCCTCCCACTGTATAGCATTTTACAGTCACATCACTTCTGAACAGCTCTGGAGAGTTTTCAGAAGCCCACAGACGTTACTGTTAAAGGAACCTTCTGGTACCTTTGCTCTTCTGGGGCTCATAATTTGGAGAACATTTCTGGTGCCTCCTGTGCCCTTATGGGGATTGCAGGTGCCTTTTCTTCTCCGGACACTCGGACTAGGCCTCGTTCTTCCATAGGATGTGTTGATACTTCCAGGAACAAGATGGGCAAGGGAGCGGGAGGTCTAGTTCCTCCCTTCCATCCCTTGTTATCACGGTCATAATTCTACTGGAAAGTCACCCAACGCAGGTTCCTAGATGAGAGCTAAGGATACCAGTCAGCACCTCCGGACACACAGACTTACAGGATGGAGGAAACAGACGCAGGTGTAATGGGAGTTAGCAGTAAGCAGCCCTCGGCATTCATTACTGGGCCATTGGCAATTCCAGTATTATGGACTTTTAATGAAGGAGAATAAAAGATCCTAAAATGATGTTTGGGAGGGGAGGATCACCAAATCAAAGAAATTTAGAAATCGTCTCTTCCACGCCTTCATTGTGTGGATGAGGAAACAGAGGCGTGAGTCAGCGTCACACAGCAGACACGGACGTGGAGGCCTCAGCTCTGTGCTTAGCCACCAGCACTCTTTCCACTGGAAATCCTGGCGGTGTGCAAAGTATGTGCACTCTGGAGTCGAGCAGCATTGCCACCTGTTAGCAGTGTGATCTTAGAAAACTACTTGGCTTCTCTAAGTCATAGGTTTCTCATGGGCAGAAATGGAGATACAGGCGTCCCCCTCTTCTGGAAAGTTCACTTTATGCCACTTCGCTTTTACAAAAGGCCTACATTAGTGCCTGTTTTCAGTGACCCAAAGACATCCAAAGAGGATTTTCACTTTTATTTTTTTTTAAAGCAAAAAACAAAAATAGCTTTCATTGTTTGTTTTGTGGCAAGCCCTTGTAGAGGCAGCATACACCCCTAGCAGCCGGAGTGTTACCACCAACCTCGTTCCCCAGGAACCACGCTCACATCTCAGCATCAAGCCACCATAGCTCACTTTCTGGAATTGCTGAGTTTCTATCTGTGAGCCCAGGTGTCTGGAAATATCATTTTAGCTGCTGGACCAGGGGATTAGCCTGAAAAGAAGAGGGACCATAGCCCTCCTTGCTGTCCCTCCCTCAGATCTTCAAGGGGTATCTGTGAGCACCCAACTAGGAGGGCAAACACCCAGAGTATTGGCGTGACCAGGAGGTGCCTTCAAAAGCCAGTAGACAGGGGCCCAGGCAGCTATGGAAGACAGAGCTTCGTCCTCTAAATGCTGCGAGTCTAGTGGGAGAAACCAAATTTACAACCAGGCAAACAACACTTAAAAGCCCCAGAGAGACTCTCTGGAAAGGAAGAGAATCATTCATGCTCCAAGGAGTTGATATCCTAAGTGTTTCTTTGGGGTCCAGTTCTCCCCTGTGCCAGCTGATGCCTGGTGATGCTGAGTGGAAGCCTGAAAACACCATCCCCCACACGCTGCCATGGTCAGCTCCACCAGGACCCTGGGCACTTCCTCTCTGTGGGCAGTTTTTTGGTTTTTCCCCTCTTGCTGACTAAGGGGGAGAGGGTTGTCTGTGATCTTGACAGTGACTCACTACCATCAGACAGGCAGCTGGCTTCCCCTCAGCGGTCCAGCACAGGTGAGCTGCATGAGTAGCCCTCCTCCCGACAGGGCCTGCGGACGATCCCAGCACTCTCCACAGGCATCTGCCTGGCCATCGGCAGAGCCAGTGCTGGGCTCCTGCCCATACAGCCCCAGGCAGAGTGAGCAGACAACTTGAGATGCCCGTTGCCATGGCACCTACCACTTGAGATACGTCAGATGTAGGCGCAAATAGGGCAACAAAGTGGACACAGAGAGTAGCTCTGCTCTGGGGTCCCAGGCCTCAGGGAGCACCACAGTCCTTAGCCCCCTCCACCCACTATCTGGCCTAAGCTTGGCACAGCCAGGTGCACTAGGTCATCACAGCTTGCCCGCCCCCGCCTCCCGGGTAGACGGGGGCCAGCCTTTCTCTGTGGCCACACTGTCGGCTCCTCTTCCCCGTG
>NW_011494717.1:10078990-10079554 GCF_000754665.1 Bison bison bison
CTTCCCAGTGTCTCATCAGGTTCACGGTGGAAAGAGCATCAGCCGGAGAGTAAGGAGATAGGGAGGACGGGCTCAGATTCTACCTACCAGCTCTGGAGCTTCAGGACAGCCCCTGGGGACAGCCATTCATTCGTTCATTCCTGCCTGTGAGGCCTATGGACGGTGAGCACCATGGGGCACTAGGGATGAACCATCACCAAATTCTGCCCTCAAGGGGCTTCCAGAGAAGAGCTAGGCCTTGTGAGAGGGGACCATTAACTTCTCCAGCCCTTAGTTTTCCCTTCCCCATAATGATTGGAGTATACGGCCACTGAGGTTTCTGTTATAAAATTGTATTGTTCTAAAGTACATCTTTAAATAAACCACGTGTTTATTACATCGTTTGCGAAATGTTTGTTGAGCTGCAGTGTGTCGGCACTAGACTTGAAGCTGGGCTGCAGAGAGGGATGAATGTGTGCAAGAGGGCTTGCAGTTAAGGAGCTTCTGGTCGGACGTGGCGGGATGAATAGACAGATGCAGGCAGAGCTAGAGCCCCGGGGAGGAAGGCAGCCCTGGGGCTGGGGG
>NW_011494717.1:10079654-10097924 GCF_000754665.1 Bison bison bison
ACCCCACCCCCACTCCTGGGCAAGGACTGGCCCTGCAGTTGCAGAAGCTGGCTGCATGCTGCTTTAGCCCCAGAGGAACTGGCTAGGCTCCAGAAGGCCTCCTCAGAGAGTCTCAGAAGGAGGGAGAACCACTAGGTAATTTTGATCATTTCAGTACCCATTGACAAATACCCTATGATTTAGAAGGAGGCAGATTTCATCCCAATACTTTGATGTCTAGAAATGGATTCCAGTTGGTTGTTTGTCCTCTTAAAACAGCATTTTATTTAATTCAACACATACTGAGACTACAGCCAGCTTTCTCATGGGCGAGGAGCCCGAGCTGTATAAGACAGAGTCTAGACACCAATCTAAACATCTCAAACTCAAGGCAGACCATGGCTGGGCCTGAGGTTAGAGGCCAGTGTGCCATGGAACCCGGCAGAGGGGAGATTGATTCCAGCTGAGAGCGAGGGCCTCTGCCTGAAGCTGTGAGCGTGTTCTCAGTGTGATATCAAGCTTTTTGCAGCTCTTGGGTTAGTTTCCTTGCTTTGTGAGCTTAGATTCCTTAAAAACAAACCAGGCCTGCTTGAGGATTGGCACCTCTAAGGAGACTGTGTACATGAACCAGTTATAACCACTTGTTTGTTCCTAAAGCCCATACCAGCAATCCAGGCTGGCCTGGCAGGGCACAGCTACAGATTAAGCTCCCATCATGCCAGGCATTTGCTCACCAAGGCGCCCAGAGTCGGTGGGCCATCTTTACAGGGGCTTTTGGAGGGCTTAGGGTGATGGGCATCGAGGCAGAACCAGGTCTCTTTGTAGAGATCCTATTATGAGGATGACCCTTTGTCACCGGAGAGTAACCCCCGATGAGTCAGTCTTTACCATGGCCGTTCAGGACCATGAGGACAAGGCGAGACCACAAGGATGATTAGCGGGACTTGTCTTACACTATTTACAGGACCGCTTTGATTTTCAGACCACAGTCAGCTTGCATATGACTGATTAAAAACATGTGCCAGTTGAAGTCACAGCTGCAGAAGAAAACTCGAAAAAAGAAAGGAGCCTTAGATGTTTAGGAACTCGCCTCTATTTGCAAAAATGAATTCTGACTTGATTTGTGTGTCTTTGATTTCCTGACAGTGAGGTTCGTGTCCCCGAACCACTTCTCCCACCCTGCCCCACCCACCCCCACACTGGCCTGACTTGAGCAAACATTGTAAGGCTCATCTTATGATTGCCCAAAGAAAAGCATTTGGGAATTCCAGAAAGAGACCTCAGAGTCCTATTTCAGAAGAGAGCAGCTGTTTAGGCTTCTGCAGAAACAAAGGTCCCAAGTAAATGAGGCTAAAGGCAGCAAGATCCCAGGGGCTACTCCGTCAGGTCATGCTCCCGTGGGAAGACGAGCTCTGGTGGGACTGGTATCAGAGGCTCTCTTGACTGAACTCGCTCAGCGTCTGTTTTCTCACCTGCAAAATGGGACCATGACTCCTGCCGCACGCGGCAGTACTGTGAGCAATGTTCAATCTGCTTTGTGGGTTTCCTTCCTCTTTCCCCAGAGTCTCCAACCTCTTGGGACTTTTTATTCTCTGTTTTTTGTTTTCATTTTCTTAAAGTGGTACTGATTCAAATGTTTAGATGTTAATTTCACAGATTTTTGTCCTTTTGAAAAGGTCCATTGAATAAATCGAGGCTTATAATTCCAGCAGGGAAAACCCCTTTTGGTGAGAAAGGCTCCTAATTGCCTTCATCTCAAGGTCTCTGAGGATTCCTCTCACAGCTCTCTGTCCCCACTCTCCTTAGTGTCCCCAGAGCCCCTGCCCAGGAGCACCTAGATGATGGATTTTCCAGGCATTGTTACCCCCTGATGACTTAGCTTGAGCTCCCTGACTCTGGACCTCTGCTCAGTGGGAGGGCAGACATGGCCGAGAGAAACGAGCATCCCTCCTTCTCACCACTGCCTGTGTTTCCCAGAACATGTGTTCGGAGCTCTGCCATGTTCGCAAAAAAGCATCCCAGATAATGATGAGCTCTGCCTCCCTGCACCACAAGTCCTTATAATGCCTTGAGGCTTGGGCTTGGCTGGTGCCTTGATTTAACCAGTGAAGGTCAAGACACAAAGAGGTTAAGTGGCTTGCTCAAAGTCACGTGGATTTCTCAGAACCATCACTGGGTGGCACCTAGAGATGACCAAGTATCCATCTGCCTTTTGGAGGTGAGGAGCCAGGCCTGGACTAGAGCCCATGACTTCTGCCTCGTGGCTCAGGGATCTTTCTGTTCACCCCGCTGCCTCTCCTTTTCAGTACTTGTCCTGGACAGAGAAAGGTCTGTTCGAGGACTGGGCCAACTGTGATACCCCCACTTCTGGTAGCCAGAGCCACGTGATTATCTTAAACATCTGTCAGGCCCACAGCCCACCTTCCCCCAACCACACTCTTGACCAGAACTGCGCACAAGAGCACACCCAGAACTCAGGCAAAAGCCAGCCAGGGGTGCAGGTGCCTCCTGTTGCAGAGCCCATCCTTAGATACCATGAATCCACCTCCAGCCTCTCTGGGCTGCATTTCAAGAGGTTCACAGTGTCCTGACAACTTTGGCTGGTGTCAAGTCCTGAGACCGACTATCTCTGTGCCTACAACTGCGAGCACATATGATAAGTGAAAAGTGATCCAAGAAGGCCCAGAGGAAAGGATGATCTGGGACTTTTCCATCCACACAGGGTTTTTCTCTTTTGCAGCCACACATGCCCTAGCTGTTCCCAGGGACTCAGTCTTTCCCCCTCAAACCCAACTGGGTCCCCATGGTAACAGTTGACATCTATTGATCAAGTAGTATGCCAGGCATCAGGCCAAGTGCTTACTTGGAGCATCTCATTTAATCCTCATGAGGATTACTCTTTAAGGTAGGCATTATGGCTCCCCTTTTATAGTCGAAGAAATTAAAGCTGAAGAGGTGAGTCACTTGCACAGGTGGGACAGCCAGTAAGGAGCAGGGCCAAGCCTTGAGCCCAGGTGTGGCTGGCTCCAGAACACACAGTGCCTGTCTTGCACAGCCTCCAGCCTGTGAGGCCTTGGAGATCATCGAGCACAGCTCCCTGCCTTGAAGATGAGGGATCTGGTGCCCAGAAGGGAAGAAACTTACTCCTGGACCCCAGACCCAGAAAAGCAGACCCACTGAGCTCCCCAGCACCCTGATTCCTGACCTCAGGGACTTCCCTCCTGGCAGTGCCTGTGAGCTGAGGCCAGGAGCCAATCCTGCTTCCAGTTCATGGAAAACCTACCAGACCTCGGCCTGGAGTCTGTTCTTTAAGTTTTATTCTGTTGACCTGAGACTCTGTGATGGACTAAGTTGTGATTTTATAAACCCAGAGTGAAGGAACTGAGGTCAGTGGAAAGGGTCAGAACCTGATGTCATCCTCAGGCATATTTAGCTCTAATCTGGTCTAAAAATAATTTCCCTTCCAGTGTGAGTAGAATGGGAGCTTGACTGACTCAAGGCCTCTATCCTGCAGGTCCTTTTGACCAGTGAAGGGGGATGTGAGAAGACCTTCCCTTCACCACCCCTGTAACACACTTACACTTTTGAAGCTTACCACACACTTTGTCTTTGGGTCAAAGAGTTTTTTTAAAGGTGACAGACTAGTGCCATTGGCAAGTGATACATTCTGAGCAGCTCTCCACTTTCTCTGATAAAAAAAACTGAAATAAATGAAAACAATGCTTCAAAAATATATATATAAATGGCTGGGAGCCAGTTGTCATTTTCCCCTTCCTCCCCCTTTCCCCGAGCTGACTTTGTGCGGCTCCGTGTTGAGAGGCGCTCACTGACAACAGCGGGTAGCATCATGCCTTTAAATAGCCCTGCTCCGTACTGCTTCCCTTTGGCGTCACACAGTTTGCCCTGGCAGGGAAAGCCCAGGACAGAACAGGAAAATTCAGAATTTTCTGAAGGAGGAAAGAGCTTGCTGTAAAGCTTTCTCCCTCTTGCCAAGACCTTTCTGTCGAAGGAGCTTGCACTGGTGTGGCCCCTTCTCCCAGAGCTTTCCAAGGAAAAACTGAGCTGAGGAGATTCGCTTCATCAGATTTGCCCCATGTGACACCAGGCATGAGGAGAGAGCACGGGAGAGAGGTGCCCATCCTGGAGCCCAGGGCCCCATTTCAGCAGCAGTCAGTCCCACTCCCTCATCGGGCACCTATTGTGGGGCCGACGGCCTCTCTCTATAGTGTCCTCACCTGTGACCTAAAACAGGGGCTCCACCCCACCCAGTGCTCTAACTCCAGGTGTCCTTTGGGCAGGAAGGCAAATGCAGTGGAGGTTGGCAGCAGCCCATTGGTGCCGGACCCCCTGAAGCAAACACAAATTCTGCTGGGGAGATAGCAGCATGTGAAACACAGGGAAGGAATGAACAGCCCTCACGACTGGTGGCGGCAGCCAGTCAACAAGCTTCCTTCCCACACGTGGTCCTGTGAGAGCATCACATCAGGGTGGGTTTGTCTCCCCTTCTCACCCTGGGGAAACAGAACTTGGGGCGTCTCTTGCCTGGTCCACCTGGCTCTAGGTCTGGGGCAGCTCCTGCCTCATTGCAGTCCTCCTCCCCATAAGGATGATTGTGGGCAAGGGTTCCAAGGTTCTGCGGCTCAGAAAAGGTGGCGGATTGGCTGGAACCAGGATGGTGGAGGGTGTTGATCCTTCTCACCAACAGTCGGCGTAGGCTGAAGTTTGAGAATGGACAACACTTTTGCAGTTTTCTTCCTCAGAATCTAAATGTCTCATCTGCCTGCTTTCTGGGCTTGCTCTGTTTCACCCCGAAAAGCCTGCAAGGGACCTGCTTTAACTGCTCTCACAAACCGGTGGTCATCAGTAGTTACCTTAATTACAGCCATGAAGTCCTCACCCGGCGCTCCGTACAGGCCAGGCCTGTGGGGTCACCGAGAAGGAGACTTGCTCCCTCCTTTCCGGAGCCGGCAGTGCCACCTAGTCCACAATCCGTGTGCACACATGAGACATGCCCAGAAGAAGCACAGAGAATGTCTGCACTCAGGGAGAGAACCTTCTGGTGACCAGGGAAGGCTTGATGGAGGCAAGGGCATTTGGCCCGAGCATGACTAAAGGCCTGGGGTGGTAATGGCATGTGTGAGGAAGAGCAGGTGGCCAGACGGGAGGAAGTGGGAGTGGAGGTTGGCGTCTGGACCGTGCGTGGGCCTCAGGGGGCTTATGACACCCCCGATTGCTCTCTTCTCACGGGTGGACATTCCCTCGTCGCCTCTCACAGCTTCAGCACGTCTGCCATCTGCCTTTAAGTGAGCACCCTGACTCCTTAATGTGCTTCTGATCTCCTGTGACATCACAATGACTCATCTGTAGGTTTTCTGGAAGAGGATCTTCAGCTTTCTTAGCTTCTCAGTGGTGAGGGCAGGGCATGATCCCAAAATGTGACTGAGGAAAAGTGCAGATGACAATCACGGCACTCCAGGCTGCGGGTTTGGGCAGATGAAGGGTCTTGGTTGGGATAGGGACACAGACCCACGCTCAAAGAGAATTCATTTACCTGCAACAGGAAGGTGAAGCCTTGCATCCCAGGAAGAAATAGCAGTGTTGTAAAAGGTAACAAGGCAGGGAGCCCAGGGTGTGGGGACACCAGGGAAGAAGAGGAAGAAGCTGCAGGATGAATTCGCTGCAGAGGTTTAGAGAGAAGTGGAAAGTGAGGGTTCTGTTACAGAAGTACCAGGGCCCGACGCACTTTCAAATGCGTAATAGCGATGAACACATCCATGTGGCACGCACTGGCTTGGATGAATGATAGACGTTCGGGTCATGATGTCCTGGTTGGAAATGTGAGACTGGCAGTTTGGGAGAGAAAGACTGGAGACCCAGGTCCCAGGGGCGGGGAGAGGTGTTCTCTGCTGAGGGTGTTTCAAGCCTGAGAGGAAGCGAGGGGAGTAGAGAGCAGGACTGGAAGAGGTCAAGGAGACATGTCACCTGGAGGTGAGGAGGAGCAGGGAGAGGAGGGAGGGAGCAGGTCTGGATGTTTAGTCCAGGCAGTAGCTTCCAGACGCAGGAGCCGCTGCAGAGAGGCTGCAGAGGCTAGGACTGAAAAGTCTAAGCAAATCCCTGAAATGTGAAAGAGGGCTTCCCGTGACCTGGCGTTGCGGGGCGGGGATCAGGCAGGTGTCATCAGTGACGCTCTGTGTGGCTACCTCGTGGCAACCCTGGGGCTGCTGGGTTTGTGGGGCTCCTCGCCCAACATCGAACCACCTGTTTGAGCTTCTTGACTCCTGAGCGGTTCTCTGCTCTTTTCTCACGGGTGGCCATCACCTCGTCGCCTCTCACAGCTTCAGCACGTCTGCCTTCTGCCTTTAAGTGAGCGCCCTGACTCCTAATGTGCTTCTGATCTCCTGGGAGCCTGGAGCACCAAGTTTCCTAGGACTGTATCCTAAATATTAATAACATAGACTTGGGTGAGGTACCTGAGGCCTTTATGGTACCAATGGTGACAGGTCATCTAGCTCGTGTCCCAGGTCTGGGGGAGCCACTGCTGGATAAGTCAGCTGCTCTGATCTCACCGGCATCAGGGGCAAGAGAGGGGGGACCGGGAGCACACAGAGTGCCCACCCCAACCTCCCCGTCTTGTTGCCCTCTGCCTCCCACCGTGCCCTTTCTCCTCTGGAACAGTGTTGAGTTCCCAGCTCACGTGCAGCAGTCCCGTGCTCCCAGGCCTCTGCCCTGCTGTATCTTTTCCTGGAACACGTGTAAAATGCCTGCTTCACCTCCTCCTCCATTGATTGCCCCAGGCTGGTGCCTCATGGCACCTCCGTAAGCGCCCTCACCACAGGAGTCGGTATTTCTTCTGTGTCTGCTGCTCCTCAAAACTGAGCTCACCTGCATGGGGTGCCATGTCTGGAGCATCTCCCAACCCCTGGCACTTCAGACAGTGCCAGGCACAGCCTCCTGCTGTTGAATGGAAAGTCTGCTTCTACAGGTTCGAATCTGGGTGCCAGAAGGACCAAATGGTCCGCCCCAGATCCTGTCACTAGTCTGAGAAGGCTCTCCTGACACCCAGCCTGATTTTCTTTTCAATAGATCAAACCACAAGCATGTTTGCAAATAAATGGAGACCATGGTTCACTTAGAAATTCCTCGTATTAGGCCTTGCTTATCTATACTCAGGAGACCTGGGTTTGATCCCTGGGTCGGGAAGATCCCCTGGAGAAGGAAATGGCAACCCACTCTGGTATTCTTGCCTGGTAAATCCCATGGATAGAGGAGCCTGGTGAGATACAATCCACAGGGTCACAAAGAGTCAGACACAACTGAGCGACCAGCACTCTTTTCTTTTCTTTGTCTGTATGAAGTTGATCCAACTGAGTGAAAAGTACAACCCCGTTGATATTTCAGATCACGAAAATGACTGGTTGCTTGGCTTGGTCACTCTCTGGCTTGTAGCTTGGACCCAACCTGGGAAAGGGCAGACAGAACCTGAGTACTGATGTCTAATGGGAATTGGCAGCCAGGAAGTTCTGAATACAAGCCTTTTAAGCATCCAGGAGAGAGAGCACGGCAGTGAACTGCCTGGACCTCTCTTGGAAAAATCCAGAAGGCTTTGCATCAGCAGAGAAGGAAAATCCAACCCAAGATGCATGAACAATAAATAACAACTGTTCTGAGTTAGGTTGAAAGCTCTGAGTTGCACTTTTTTTTTTTTTCAAGTTGTTTGTGCTAACCACAATTTTTTTTTCTCCCCTTTTCCCACCAGGGCTTATTTCAAAACCTTTGTCCCTCAGTTCCAGGAGGCAGCGTTTGCCAATGGAAAGCTCTAGGAAACACCAGTCTTGAGAGGTGGCCAGCCAGACTGCTCTGTCCACATGCGTGTCAGCACATAGGGCTGCTTCCTGGAAGCCATTGGAATGTCTTCATGGCAGCGTTTCGCTCACACAGCAGCTTTGCTTCACGACTGGAACCCAGACTTGAGCTGGCTGGCGGGAACCTGGGTCCCAGAGCCCCCGCCTCTGGTGGCTCCCTCTTTGTTTCCTGCAGTATATTTCTTAGTTGAAAGAAATAAAGTCACAAATCATGATGCCGTATTTTTCCAGGGAAAGTAAGACATCCTGAATGCACACACCCTGATTCCAAAGCCTTTGTCTCTGAGACCTCTTTTTAAGTTTTCAGATTAAACACACCTTTGCTTTTCTCTTTCCCCCGAAATGAGTGCCTGTGTGCTTCACACCCCCATGTGTCCCATTTTGGACAGTCCTCCAAAAGCGCTGCTACCTGAATGAGCCTGACCAGCTGGCAAGGTTTCAGCCACTTCCCAGCCAGGCCCAGGACTGGCGCTCAGGAACAACCAGGTTCTAGCACCAGCCTCGCCTCCAGGCCCCTGTGCGTGCTCCAGGTACGAAGCCCGTCCTGACCCAGGAGGCGGTCATTAAAGTCATTAAAGCTTGTTGAATGCCTCAAGAAATTTATCTCTCTTCTCCTGTCCCTCCTCCCGATGCCATTGGGAGAGTTGTTTGGGCTTATGAAGCACTCTGTGAATTATACCTGGAAGACACAGGTAGGGTCCCGTGGGCGAACCCTGGGCTCAGGCCTGCCAGCTCTGCTGCCACCCAGGAACAAGACTGGGCAAGGCACCCTGAGCAAGCTCCATCTTACCTAAATTTGTGGATTATCAGAGCCGGGTGGGGTTTCAGAAGTCATCTGTTTCTACCCCCCGAATCCCTCTCCCCTGCTACTCCCTTTAAGGTCAGAAGTGAAAACCAAGGCCCACAAGCTAAAGAAATACTGCCAGTAAATTAGGGCAAACCTGGGAGCTGAGAGCCATCACATGACTTCCCTGAGCTTACACCCAGGCTGGCCACGGCCAGCTTGTCCACTCGACAAGGTCTAGTTTAGTTTAGTGGGGTTCCACCCTGAGGGCTTTCAGCCCCGGAAGTGGGACCCTGGCATGGAGGCGAGAGAAACAAGCTGACCTGCGTGGCCTGGGCTCCTTTCTTCAACTCACCTGCCTCCCACCCTCTGTAGGGCCTGCACAGGCGGAACCCGACCCCTCACTGTTCCCTCAGCTCCTCTTGTGGCTCCTGGAGCCCACGTAAACCTGAAAGGGAGCCAGCTCAGGGCCGCTGTGGGGGCTGGTGAGAGACACCCCTCCTTCCTGTGTTCTCTAGCACTCGAGAATGTTCTCAGGAGGCAGGGGAACCACTAGAAGAGACCTCTCAGCTTGGCTTCTAGCTGAAGGGCTGCCCTCCTCTGGGATCTTTCACCACGTGAGTACTTCACCTTGAAGCCTTGGGAATTCCTGTGACAGAGAACAGTCCGGTGTCCCATGTCTGCACCCCAGCTCTGCTGTCAGCCAGCTGTGTGACCCTGAGTAAGTCCCTTCCCTGTGTAGTCAGAACCACGCCGGGAGCTTTTTAAAGAACCACTGCGCAGGGCCCCACTGCCAGCCTGCTGAATCACATCTTGTTAGCTGAGGCTTGGGTGTCTGGATTTTGATAAAACTCCCAGGTGATGCTGTTGAGCAGGTGGTCATGACCACACTGGAGTCTCCTGACTGTGGCCAGCTGCCTGCCTCCTCTACGTCAGGCCAGCTGTGGGCCAAGCTCCACTCTCCTACTCCTGACATGGTCACTTAGGACGGAGGGTATGGATTGGGCTCGCTGCACACGGAACCAAGAGTAGACTGAGTCAGACTTTGTTTCAGAACCAGTAGGGGCTTCCAGCTCCAGTTCTAGCAGGGGCTGGTTGGCAGGTATGAGATGGGTGCGATCACATGGCCTGGACCCTTGGCATTTCAAATAGTCAGTAGTGGCAGCAGCCAGTACTGGGCAGTGCAGCCCAGGAGTGGCCTTCCTGCCCTTGCCAACATCTAGGGGTCCAGACGGCTCAGGCTGGCCAGATCGTCCATGGTAGCCCACACATCTGTGAAGCACGCCTGACCAATCAGAAGTGCTATCTGTGCTTTATCTCAGCACATCTCTCTACAGCAGACCTGTGAAATAAGCAAGTGAGGAGGAAACAAGATCAGAGAGGTTAATTGAGTTACCCATGATCACCAGCTAGTCGGTGCCAGTCGGGACTCAGCCCATGCTCCAGATCCAGTGCCACTTCTCACTTTTGTCCCTAACTCTAGGAAATAAGGGCTTCCCTGGTGGCTCAGCAGTAAAGGATCTGCCTGCAGTGCAAGAGATGCAAGAGACTCAGGTTCAATCCCTGGGTTGGGAAGATCCCCTGGAGTAGGAAATGGCAACCCATTCCAGCATTCTTGCCTGGAGAATCCCATGGACAGAGGAACCTGGTGGGCCACAGTCCATGGGGTCACCAAGAGTCAGACACGACTGTGCAACTAAACACACATGCACACGAGTAAACAAACAGGTTTTTTCCCCAGTGAAGGGTGATGAGCTATGTGTAGCTTTGTGAGCACGGAGATGATAGGATTTTTTAGAAGACTTTCAGCCCTAGTAGCACAGAGGGAAGGTTTGGGCTGCTTTTCTTAGGGGCAAGCAAACAACAGAAGGTGACAGTAGCCACTTCAAATGCCAGGGACTCAGAACCAGTATTTGTGAGATTTTTATCTCCACCCCCAACAGCAACGGAAGCAAGTGGCACTTGTAAATGGGCGACAGTCGCCTGTGTGTTTTTTAAACACTTCTTGCTAGTTCGGCCCATCGCTGCATTGTATCTGCACACAGAGTGCAGCCCAGGACTAATTAGTAAATGGCTATAAAATGCTTTGAAGATGAAAAGTACCATATATGAGAACACATTATTATTACCTCATAAATCCTGTCTCCAGCTTACTCAGCCCTTGTAATTTCAGTTGCATCTTTAAGCTCAGCACAGACAAGGAAAAGGTGTTATGAGTGTTTGCTGCTAATAGCTGGATCAGGGCATCTCCTCGGGTGCCAAGGAGGAGGCAGAAGAGACTGGAGAAGCAAGTGTTCATCCTTCTCCCAGCCATTTGGCTTCCTGAGGACCCACCACCAACAGAGAGATGGTGCTTCGTTAGAGAGAGATGGGCCCATTTACTCCTCAGGATGAACTGGGAAGTGGGTGAGCTTGAGGAGGAGAGAGACTTATATTTGAATCCTGGCTCTGCCCACTGAGTCACTAGCAAATATATAACAAGCTGTTCTTCAGCAGTTTAAAAAAGAAGACGAGGGTAGATGAGGGTTGGGGGGAGGAGGAGCCTCCTTTTTATCATTTGCTGCTTTTCATGATGTGAACGCTCCCACCATGACCGATTCCAAGCTCCCAGCATGAGGTCCCTAGACGCAGCCTTGGGGAGAGCACGGAGAGCCGCATGGTGGAAGCCTCTTGGAGTGAGCAGACTCTGGTGTGGATCTTAAATCTCGCTGAGTTTTGTTATCCTCATCTGTAAAATGGGAATAAATACCATCTGCCTCCCGGAGTGGTGAGAATTAAATAAGAAAAGTACATGAAGCACCAAGTAAGGAGCTCGGCACACAGAAACGTTTGCTAAACCATGGCTATTACAGAGCAGAAAAAGGATTTTTTGATGTTGATTGGCCTTTTCCTAATAAGTCAGAATGTCCCTGCTTGGACTTCCCTGGCAGTCCAGTGGTTAAGACTCCATGTTTCCACTGCAGGAGGCATGGGGTTGATCCCTGGTCGGGGAACTAAGATCCTGAATGCTGTACAGTGTGGAGACCCAAAAAAGAGTTTTGCCAATGAATGTGGCCTTGGGAAGAGTGACCCTGTCTTTATAACTAGGAAGAGAAGATGATGTCATCCTGATTTTAATACATGAGGGATTAGATGTATCCATGAATGTTCCCTCCTCCCCTCCCCCCACACCAGTCTTGGTTTAACTCTCAGCAGGTCCCCAGGCACTCGAAGTGACCTGCTTTTTTGCCCCCACCTCCTGTGGGCAGGAGAATCAGAACAGCACAAGCCACTCTTGCTTCTGACTCAGTTTCGGTTCCTGACAGCTACAGGTCCTTGTTTTGGAGTTACAGCCTAGCCAGAGAAACGACCACACTCAGTTGGCCTCTTCCTTGGGCCTATAAATAGAAAGAGCCCAGAATCTGCCCCAGTTCATGGGGACTGGCCTGTCCCACAGTTCTTAACGTGAATGTTAAAACAGCATCTAATGGTAAGGTGACATCGAATTCGCTCAATGGCATCTTCTTAATTCACTGGTGCTTTTAAAAATGAAAACAAGAGAAGAAACATCCCCTTTATGTATCTTTGGTGTTTATGTGCAGTGGCAGGAGAATAAAAGCCGAGAGAGTAGACCAGCTATGTAACAGTCACAGTGTACTGAGTGGAGGTCACACTGATCACTGATCAGTGATCACTAATCACTTGGGGAGCTATGAATGATAATTCCATACTAGCTGCTTTCCCTTTTTTTTTTACAAATATTTATTTACTTGGCTGCTCTGGGTCTTAAGTTGTGACACATGGGATACTCAATCTTAGTTCCAGCATCCAGGATCTTTAGTTGCGGCATGTGGGATCTAGTTCCCTAGTCAGGGATGGAACCCAGGCTGCTTGTACTGGGAGCCCAGAGTCAGCCACTGGACCACCAGGGAAGTCCCACTAGCTGCTTTTCTAATCCTCGCAACAGCTAAGCGAGGTAGGTGTTATGATCCCCATCTTATAGAGAAACTAAGCCTCAAAGAAGTTAAATAACTTACCTACAGACAGGAAACTGGTACATTTCCTTATTCATCCATCGTTTCTAACTTTCCCTCCCTGACCCTCATTCTCTCCCTTTCCATCCCCTTCCTGATTTCACAAAGGAAGTGAACTCAGATCTCTGTTTCTACTTCCTTTTTCCAGCTTGCCCAAATGAGAGATTTATTGAGCATCTATTGTGTGCATAGCTCTGTATAAGACATTCATATACCTGTTTTCGCTATTTTCCCAAGGAGGAAGAGGGACTTGGATAGATGGGACTGGTCAGGGTCAGATGCCCAAGGCTGCTGGTTCCAAGGCCAGGCTTCACACACTGGTTCTGTGTGTCTGTCCCCCAGGTAAGATGCTCTGCAGCAGTCTTTGTAAACATGGATAGGTCTATCTATGTGGCTACCTAAATATATATATAAATTCCAGTTGATTTTCAGATGGTTGAACCAGGGTCAGCCTACAGTTTAAAAAAAAAGTCCAACTTCAAAGCTTGTGCCATATTCTCAGGTTAAAGTCCAACACACGCTTGGTTGAAATAATGGCCTAATATCTGGGAAAAACAAGATGAAAATAGTTGTTGTAATCATTAAGGGAAATTACCAAGGTATTACCAAAGACAGCAGAATCCATGACTGACTCCAGGTTAAATATGAAATAACTCCAAGGGTTATTTCCTAACATAACTCATGTTTTTTTCTTCAGGGTTCCTACATTGACTCCTTCATTCTTCTCTGATTCCCTGAGAAGAACCACACTTTACAAGCCTGCAAGGTCATGGTTGGGGTCACGATGAATTATGACTAATGGTGGCAATAAAAGTAGCCCCACAGGCCCCAGGAGTGACCAGATGGCCTTCCCTGCCCTGGGTCAGCTGCCTTGGTACTATCTTGGGATGAGCCAGATGGTGTGGGACACACTTGTTCCTCCAAAGCAGAGCCCACCACCCCCTTCTTTAAAGCCCCCAGGGGGCAGAGTCCATCTACAGAGGTCTCCTCATTCCAGGGTCTCTTGGAATATACCCTTGGAGCCGGTTTAGAAGCCACTCAAGAAAATTCATTCCTCTCGATTCCATGACCACATTTCTGCCACAAAATGGAACTCCCCAGCTCCCGGAGACCTGTGGCTGTTTGAGTAGGTACCAATAGAGTAGAAGCTAGGAGGGTACCAGGTACCTCTAGAAATAAGGTGGTGGATGGCTCTCAATAGTGACACTGTGAGTGGTATTCCAGGCCCTTGTTCCGGGTCCTTCGCATCCATTGCCTTCTTTGTCCTCTGACCCTTCAAAGCATTAGGAGAGGCCACTGCTGCAGAGAGGGAGTCAAAGGGAGGGGTCAGGGCTCTGCTGGCAATTCCTGAGAAGGTCAAGATCATTTGAGGAAGGCAGCGTCCCCCACCTCCCCAGGGGAAATTTTGAATGACATGGTTCATGCGGGTGCATGAGTTCAAGTAGGTTCTTGGAGGGGTTTTCCCTTGGAGTTATTTTATATCCCAGCTGGAGCCTGGTGTCATGCCATGCCTGGGAACACGAGGACTGGGGCAGGGGTCACTGACAGGCCAGACCGCCCTGAGGGGAGACGCAGTTCACCTGGAAGTGTGTGCACACCCCCACATGCACACAGCCGGTGACTTAGCTGACCTGACCCTGCTTATCCTGTCCCAGCGGTCACTCCCAGGACTCAGCACAGGCCCGGGCCGGGGTAGACGCCTCACCCCAACTCCATGCCGTGGTGCTCGGCCTGTGCTGGCCAGTGGGTTGTGCAACCCAGCCATCTCCCCACTTGCCACCTGCGCCAACAGCCCAGGCTGCCCCCGGGCCACCCCGTTGCCTCACCTGCTGTCACCCTAGCCTCCGGAGCTGGTGGCGCCTCCCCCACCTCGCCCACTCCAGCTGCTGGCCGGTCAGCAGCCGGCAGCCACCGGGCAGTGACCCCTTCCAGAACTCTCCCCAGGCTGGAGCCTCGTGTGGGTGAAGCCAAGCCCTGGGCTAATTGGCTTGTTGTTGGAGTTGAGGCCGTGGGCTCTGGAGCCAGCTGGCCTGAGTCAAATGCCTTCTCCACCACTTTCTGGAGGCGTGGACTTGAGTAAGCTGCTTGACCTCAGTTTCCTACCCTGCGAAATGGGGCAACTGCCTGTGTCCTGGGCCTGGCAGCGGACTTGGTGAATCCAGCCATGAGGGCCAGCGTTGGCAGAGTCAATGCCCAGACAAGGCTGTCTGGTGTTAGCGCGTTTTTCGGTCTGACGCAGGCTGTTCCTCGCCTTCTTCTTAACTGCTTCCTTTCCTTTAACATCCCTGCCCTTGAGCATCACCTGACCAAAAAAAAAAAAAAAATCCTTTTCTGCTCCTGCCATCCAGTCTCATAGATGCGGCTCCCTCCTAGAACATCTGGGAGCCCTTGCTACCAGCCTCCTGCAGTCCCACTGGCCCACAGCCACCTCCTTCCCTCCCGGGGTCCCCAGCAAGCCTGTGCTGAATGAACCTGGGCTCCTCAACTTGTCACTTCTGTCAAGCTCCTAAGACCTCCTTTTTTCAGAAAGTTTTGCTTATTCCACTGCATTTCTTAAGGAATCATTTG
This sequence comes from Bison bison bison, assembly GCF_000754665.1. Lineage (NCBI taxonomy): Eukaryota > Metazoa > Chordata > Mammalia > Artiodactyla > Bovidae > Bison > Bison bison. Next base: position 10,094,861 of record NW_011494717.1, read on the forward strand.
AAACCAATGACTTAGATACTTGCTTACATTCCAGTGAGCACCAGAGACTGGAAGTTACCTCACTGAATGGGCACGTTTCCAGTCAAAACTAGAACACTTTACTAGCTGGGATTCCTGCTTGCTGGTAAACAGGCAGTAGGTATTAGCCTTCCTTAAAATCTTGACTGTTGATGGTGGACCTCTTTCCTGCCTTTCGGACCCCCGGTTGAAAAGCCTGGTCTGCCTGGGCCAAGCCCAGGGGTTAAATGGAGAAACAGAAGGAACTCCTAGTGTAACCATCACAGCTCCCTCTCTAGTACCCCCTCCTCCTCTCTCTCACATGTGAGCCACCCGGCTCTTGACAGGCTGCCCAGAGAGTGAAAAGCAGGTTTCCAGGGCCGGAGACGGTAACGTCATCCAGAAACCTTGAGGAGAGTCACACACCCATGGAAGGGTGGCCAGCCCTACCGAGGCTGTAGGAAGAGATGCCAGGGCCATCCTGGAACTGAAAGATGGACTGAGTTCAAGGAGGACACAGGTGATCCCAGGCTGTCAGTTTAGGATAAACAGATGTGAAGTAGAACAGAAATCAGTGCCCAGCCAGGTAGCCCTCCATCCCTTCCACACTTGTTTATTGAGTACTTTCTGTGGGCCCAGATGTGGGAGTTGCTTCCCCAGAAAGTAGGAATTGAATTCCGTCTGTCAGCACCCCACCCCTGATCCTGGCACTGAGGCTGTACTGATGATAAAACCAGCCCTGCCCCAGAAGAGCCAGGAGGATAAGGCAAGTACCAAAGGTCAGTCTATTCAAAGCTATGGTTCTTCCAGTAGTCATGTATGGATGTGAGAGTTGGACCATAAAGAAGGCTGAGCACTGAAGAATTGATACTTTTGAACTGGTTTTGGAGAAGACTCTTGAGAGTCCCTTGGACTGCAAAGAGTTCAAACCAGTCAATCCTAAAGGAAATCGATCCTGAACATACATTGGAAGGACTGATGCTGAAGCTGAAGCTCCAAAACTTTGGCCACCTGATGCGAGGAGCTGATTCATTGGAAAAGACCTTGATGCTGGGGAAGACTGAAGGCAAGAGGAGAAGGGGATGACAGAGGATGAGATGATTGGATGGCATCACCGACTTGATGGACATGAGTTTGAGCAAACTCTGGGAGATGGTGAAGGACAGGTGAGCCTGACATGCTGCAGTCCATGGGGTCACAAAGAGTTGGATATGACTGAGCGACTGAACAGCAACAACTCCCCTCACCCCCCACTGCTGACAGGGAAGACAGTGATGAGCTGTGTGGTGAAAGCAGATTCACACTGCTTAGGTCCAGGCCATGCACATCAGGGAGGGCTTCCTGGAAGAGGGGCCAGCTATGCACACATTCAGCCTCTTGGCCCCACTAATACTTTATCCCTTTACCTCCCCGTGATGTTCCAGCTTCCTGGCAGGCTCTGCTACGGGGCTGAGGAGCACATGATGCCTAGTTTGGATGCATATTCAGTTATCGCTTGAACATGTACTTGTTGCTCAGGCACTGTTCCAGAACAGCAGGGCATAGAGCATAACAGTCCCTGCTCTCGTGGAGGTTCCACTGCGGGGAGAGCACGAACAGGATACGGAGGAAGTGGCCCACATGGTAGACGATAAGAGAGGAGGAAAATCAAGCAAGGATGGGGAGGAGTGTGCTTTTAACCAGGGTGGTCAGGGAAGGCCTCACTGAGGAGGTGACATTTGAGCCAAGACCTAAAGGAGGAAAGCGAAAGGGGCAGGGCATGGTCCTCCACCTTCCCTTCCCAGAACCTGCCCCATCCCCAGGGCCTGGTGTGGACTTGCCTCGGGTCCCCTGGGAACCTACCCAGAAATTCAGGAACCCAGAACATCCAGGGGTGGCAGGCAAAGAGCAGTGAAGCCCTCGAATCTCCCTGGGACACAGGAGGTCTGGGCAGTGAGGAGAGACCCGGAGCCCAGCCCTTCCCCTGTTTCGCACGCCCTCAGCCCCTCTCTCTGCCTCTACTCCTGCCACTTGGTGGGAAAGGCAGGTGGCAGGGGGCCCTAGCAGGCAATGGGCAGCTTTTACTGTGGCTCTTGTCAGTGGGTCACCAATGTCTAGGCTTCTGAGGGCCATCAAGATCATCGGGGCTAATGCTAACTCAGGTGGGCAACCCGAGGCCCAGAGAGGAGCAGGGACCCAGCATGAGGCTAAAGCCCAATCTGACTCCAGCAATTTTTCACCTTCCTCTTGAACTCAGCTGAAGTGCAGTGGCTCAGTTGTGTCCGACTCTTTGTGACCCCATGGACTGTAGCCTACATTTCCTTCTCCAGGAGATCTTCCCGACCAAGGGATCGAACCCAGGTCTCCCACGATGTGGGCAGATGCTTTACCATCTGAGCCACCAGGGAAGCTCAGCTGAGGCAGAGGCCAAGCAGGCTCTTCCCCAGTATCATGGGGCCATGGTGATGAGGAGGGAAGGAAGATGCCCTGAAGGAAGGCAGGAGGGTCGTGATCTGCAGGGAGCCTTCCCCTGTCAGGGCCACCTTGAACGGGAAGGCTGGGGAGGTTAAAGTGCAGCACACCCCCCTGAACCTCCCACCCCCGCCCCCGCCACCTCCAGCTACTCTGCAAACCCGGGGGCAGACCCCGGGGGCAGTGGCCCGGGAGGAGCACCTTTTTTCAATTTTCCTTCAGGCCCTGCAGAGAGCCCCCACAGCCCTGATGCAGGTCACCTGGCCTATTTTGGAAAGGCTCCCTGGCCAGCCTGGGCTGTAGCTACAGCTTGCTATTGGAGAGCCCGTGGGCCTGGGGGGGCCGGAGGGGACAGTGGTAGCTGGAATGCTGGCCCGGCCCTGGGCTGGTCGCCTCTTTCCTCCTGTCCCGCCTGGGAGCCACGGCGCTGCGTCTGTTTGGGGTACTGTTTTCTCACATGGTGTCCATTCCCGTCCAGGCTGGACGTATCTGCTTTGGGCTCCTGTCTCTTCTTGTGTCAGCCCCTGGCCCACCCAGAGCCCCACCAGAGCCACCCTTACCCCACAGGCGGGGCCGCCACACCTGTCCACCGTGGGGGGGCCGGGGCCCGGCCTCA
>NW_011494717.1:10098117-10109434 GCF_000754665.1 Bison bison bison
CCTGTCTCCATTAAGAGGTTCAGAGCCGTCCGACGGTGACCCAAGTCTGGGGAAGGAAGCTTCGTGTTTGGCGTCTCCTTTCTTCCAGGGGCTCAAAGCATTTTTATAAGCATTAATCTCCTTTATCCACACTGGCTGTTGTCTTGTTTGCTCTTTGTGTTTTATTGTTAGCTGACGTGTTTAAACCTTGGGCAGCCAGCGAGAGGGAATTCCCCAAGCCCAAGGTGGTGCAAGCACAGGACGCCTCCTGGCCAGCACGGCGGGGACCCTGGGGCCAGGTCCCACCCCGGCTGCTGGGCAACGCCTTCTGCCATACCTGCCTTTGGCTGGGTGTCTGCCTTCAGGATCTGTCTGGGCAGTGGGGAAGGTGTCCCTGTGAGGCCACTGCTGGACAAGCTGTAAGGTGGGGATCCCAGTGGCCAAGACGTGTGGGAAAGAGAGCGCTGGAAGGGGAGGGGAGGAAGCCTAGGCTCCACCAGGCGCTTGCTGCTGTGCGACCTTGGGCCAGTCACTTCACTGCTGAACCTGGTTTTTTGAGATATACAGCAGGGGTAATGAGACTCTGTGAGTATTGAGTTGGAGTCCGTAACAGTGATCTGTAAATGCTACAGCTCTGGGCGAACGTCCAGGGCAGGGCACCCCTTCTTCAGGACAGGTGTTTGTTGAGATGATCCCGTGGGGATGTCAGTCCAGATCCCACTTGGATTCTAAGATGAAAGGAGCTTTTACCCTTCTCCCCACACCACCCTGAGCCTGTGTCCCGGGGCCCAAGTGACCAGAGCAGAGGGCAGTGAGGAGAGGGAGGGAGATGTGTCAGAAATCAGCCTCAGATGCCCCCAGATAGATGGCCTGACCTGAGGGGGCTCCTTCCACTGCTCTGCGCCACAGGCAGCTTCTGTCACTCACAGCTCTTAGACATAGGTGAGCCCATGGCGTGAGGGTATCTGTCAGTGTCTGCCGGGGCAGGGCCACTCTGTTGGGCTGTGTGGTTTGCTGGTGTGGTGCTGGCCTGCCCAGAGGAAAAGATGCTTTCCCGGCTCACAGTCCACTGTCTGTTGGCCATGTCTCACTCCCATGGGTGCTGAGCCGGCACAGGGGGATTGCTGTTGTTTAGTCGCTAAGTCATGTCTGACTCTTTGTGAACCCCTGGACTGTAACTCGCCAGGCTCCTCTGTCCATAGGATTCTCTGACAAGAATACTGGAGTGGGTTGCCATGTCCTCCAGGGGATCTTCCCAAGCCAGGGATCCAACCCGTGTCTCTTGTATCAGCAGGCGGATTCTTTACCACTGAGCCACCTGGGAAGCCCTGCACAGAGGGATGCTTTACTCACATTCACACAAAGGTGCCCAGTGCCTGGTGGAGGCCCTGCCTGACTGGGCACTCTCCAGGGCAGGCCATGGTGGGCGGTCCAGTGGGGCAGAAGGAAGTGCCCTGCCACCCTTCATGTGTGGCTCCACACGTTGCCCACCCTGTCCATGGCCCAGAGCCACCGGGGAGCCACCACAGAGCAGTGGAAAGCATTCCAGCACTTCCTCCTGAATCGACCAGCATAATAACAATACACTTCCCCCAGTCCTTCATCTGCCATTCCAAACTCCCCAAAGCACTGAAAACCCAAGGTTGTTTTTTTTTTTTTTATAACTTAGTTGGCATAAAAATCTGGCCTGATCAAACATGAGACTACCTATAATTTTTCCCACTTAGGGTAAATAGCCATGGGTGTTGATGAAGAAATAGCAATGTGTTTCATCATGGGGTGCTGCCCAGACCTCACTGCATCAGATGAGGTTATTTATATTACCTTCCTAAAAATGCAATAATGTATAAACTCTGAAACACAAGTGACCAAAGGTTCTAGGTAAGAAATTCCAGATCCATAATAACCAGCACTTGGTGTGGGCCTTTGAATAAGCTCCAGAGGGTGGCGAAGGCAGGGAAGCCTGGCGTGTTGCAGTCCATGGGGTGGCAAAGAGTCGAACACGACTGAGCGACTGAACAACAAAGGGTAGGCCTTGCCATTGCCCAGACATTGTGCAGAGAACTTCACTCATATAATCCTAACAACTCAACTATTTCCATTTTACAGATGAATAAATTGAAGCCTGAGGAGCTCTGTAACATTCATATAGTTAACTGAGGGTGGTGCCAGGATTTGAATCCTGCTATTAACCCTCCACCGTAAAGATGAGGAGATTGTGGTCCAGAAGGAAGAGGGATGGGCTTGAGGTCATCCAGGGAGTCCTGGGTGGAGCTGGAGCCACCGACCCCCCCACCACCAGCTGTGCCTGCTCCTCCTGATGGGGGGCTGGCTGGTTGGGGGAGGTGAGTCCCCCAGCAGTTGCTCAGGGGCTCACAAACCCAGCTCAGGCTGGGTTTGCCCAGCCCATCCGGGAGAGTTTAAAATAGAAGACGTTCCCGTGGAAAGTTGGAAGATTCCACTGGATTGAAACCAGATGATGCTGTGCAAACAGACCCCATCAGCAGGCGCAGAGTCTGGGCCTGCGCTGAGCCCCATGCCTATTCCCAGCCCAGGTCAGGGAGAGAAACTGCCCTGGGGCTTCAGAGAGGTCAACAACACAGGACATTGGACAGGATGAGCTCTGGCTGATGGGCAGGGGCAGGAGACCCTCTTGCCAGCAGAGAAGTGCCCCCAACACTTCACCTGCTCCATCTGTTTTCCAGTTTCTGAAGATGGACAGAGACTCTAACAAAGCTCATTTCCCCATTGCCACATGCTTCCAGTCATTTCTTTACTCCACCAACTTGTTCTCCTGCAAATTCAATCCTTTATTTGCATGCCCTCAGTCATGCCGCAAACATACGGGACTTCCCTGGTGTGATGGCTGCATGTGAAGCAGAGCACAGTGCTGCCCTTTAGAAAGCCCCAGACACACCAAATAGTCATCTTAACAGGGCTGGGGGCTTGAGGCTGCGGGCACAGGAGCAACGCCAGGCTGCTCAGGGAGGGCTTCTCAGAGCAGGTGATGAACAGGAGCCCTGAGGCAGGGAGAAGTCACGTCTTCCCGGAGCCAGGCTGTTCTAGGAAGACTCGTCTCCTGGCAGTGGCCACATGAAAGCAGCCTGAGCGGTTTCCACAACAATCTCTAGGTCATACTCCTTCTAGGAGCAGCAGACTGATTTCTCGGACATAGAAATTCGAGCTGGAGATTGTCATTCAGCACACAGATCGTATCACGGGTCACCTCAGCTCAGTGATCTCTCCCTGAAGAACAGAGCTAGGAGCTAGACTACAGAGGTGACAAGGGCAGGCCCTGACCCAAAGGAGACTGATGTGGAAACTGCTCAGGTCACTTCCACGTGGCCCCTGCCAGGAGACAAGACGTACTTATGGGTAATAACATGATGTCTAGGATTATTTCCAAATATTTTTAAAAATTGGACTGGGAAGTAGAGATTAGAAAATGTTGATGGGTATTGAAGCTGAATGGTGGGCTGATGGTGGGAGTAGGGGTGTGGGTCACAATACTTTTCCCTTCTTTTGAGTGTGTTTGGACTTTTTCATGATTTTAGTTACAAGTAGAGAGAAAGTTTGTGAGTTTTTAGAGCACTGACCCCATAGCGCAACTGAAGCCAGGCAGACAAGACCTCAGTCATCCCACCTTGGAAGCAGATGGGATGGGGGAGCCTCTGGAGTTAGAGGGTGACTACATAGGCCCAGAGGGGCTTCAGGCTCAGATGATGGCACCCCAAGTTGCCAAGAGACATCACCTCTACTCTCTCTAATCCCTCATCCAACCAGGCACTGGCCCTTCTTGAAAGTGAAAAAGTGTCACCGCTCAGTCGTGTCCAACTCTTTTGCAAACCTATGGACTATAGCCCTCCGGGCCCCTCTGCCCATGGAATTCTCCAGGCAAGAATACTGGAGTGAGTTGCTATTTTCTTCTCCAGGGTATCTTTCTGGCCCAGGGATTGAACCCAGGTCTCCTGCATTGCAGGCAGACTCTTTACCATCTGAGCCACCAGGGAAGTCCTTCTTACTCTACTTTCAAAACTGAAGCAGAGAGCAGTGCCTAGGAATGAGGTTCCCCTGAGCATCGTGCTCTTTGAGAGCAGAGGTCTAGCCGATAGCTTCCAGAGAAATCGAGGGGCTGGTCATTGGTGTCAGACCCTCACCATCCTGGCCACCTGCAGAGGTCATTGTGGCCACTGCAGCCACTACACACAAGGTGGCCTGAGAGCCTGTGGTGGCCACATCTCTGTCCCTGTGTCACCCAAGCTTGGCCTTTAAGTGGGCCTCACTGGCTCACTCTGGGGACGGCTACCATGATCTGGGGACCTTGCTCCTCCCGGGTTCCAGAGCCAGGGCTGCAGCAGGGCAGCTGAATGGCAGGTTGGTATGGAAGAATGCTGCCCACCCCTCAGAGAGGCTCTCATTAATTACCATGGCAGCAAGGAGAGCAAGGAGCCTTCAAGGACTGAAGGAGGCAAACCTGCTTCCCCTGGGGGCCTGGCTGCCAGGCCAAGTCTGGATAATTGGAAAAGCCTTCCTGCTGAGTCCGTCAATCTTTACCCAGATGCCTAATGAAGAAAACGGCTTTTCCGTGCTTCTCGGGCCCCCACACACAGCCTGGGCCGGCCCCACAGGGCCATGCAGGCCCCACAACTTGACTTTCCCAGGCCCCTCCCACCCAGAGCAGGGCCCAGGAGGCAGCTTCTCAGTCACGAAGCAGCCTGTGAGGCCAGCTCTGAGCCTGGGCCTCCTGCCAGGAGTGTGAGCCAGGGGGAGCTGGGCTCAGACACCGGCCCAGTGCCTTCGTTCAGGGCTTGCTGCCCTTGGCCCTGCCCCATCCCTACCTCCCAGTCACCCTTGGGCCTGGCAGACCAGCCCAAGGTCCTGCCTGCTCTGGGGCCTCAGAGAACAGCTCCTGTTGATGGAGGAACAGACTGACGAGAGGAGTGGGTGTCCGAGGGCAGAGTGGAGAGGAGCTGCCCAGGACTGTGGCTGTGGAATTATCACCCCCTCCCACCCTCGGGTGCAGGAGAGACCTCCCCACCCCAACCAGGAGCTGCCGGCAGGGTGGGCGGGCAGGCAGTTATGGCTGCCTAAGAGTGATTCGTAATGACCAGCAATGATCTGGGGGACAGACTCCAAGGGGCCTAGAGGCCCTGCAGCCAACCCAGCCTGCAGTGTGGACGCGCCTGCTCCAGCTGAGCTCTGGGAGCCCAGGCCAAGGACAGAGGCGCCCCGCCTGGTTTCCTCCCAGGCTCTCCCAGAGACCACCCACGTGGGCGCTATCTGCTCCCATCATTGTCCAGATCTCCAGCTCAGCCCACAGACCCAGCAGTCTCTGAGTGGCTCAGGCTTTCCGCTTGCTCGGGGACAGCTTAGTCCCAACAGCTGACCCAGGAAGGCATCTGGGCCACAGGGAGTAAGGCGGGAGGTTGACACAGCTGAGGAGGGTGGCCGACCCCTGGAGAAGCTCCCGCCTGGACTGGCCATTGACCCCGAGGACACAAGCTTCTGCAAAGGGCTTAGGCTGCACCAGGGTGGGGTCTGTCCCCTAGCATCTACTTTGCCGGCTCAGTCCTTCATCTCTCTCCCCAAAGGCACCCCCTTCCCACACCCAGGTTCTGTCCTAAGGGGACGATTTGTACCATGAACCTTGACTCAGGCTGCACCCCTCTTGAGAGTGCCCTTTGCCTCCTCTGTTCCCTTCTCAGGCCCCTGGCTCCCTTTCATCCCTCCCTTGGCACACTCAGTCCAGCTTTCTGGAATGGGGTTTCTGCTTCAGGGCAAAGTTATTGGAGCTTTGTGGTCAGGACCACAGTCCTTTAGTCTTGACTGTCCCAGATTTGAATCTCAGCTCTGCCATTTCCTAGCTGGGTGACCTGGAGCAAGAGACTGAAGCTCATTTTCCTCATCTACAAAATGGAAACAGTAGCCACTTTGCAGTTTTTTAAAAAATGCTGATGTACTTATTTATTTTTGGCTATACCGGTCTTCATTGCTATGTGGCCTTTTCTGCAGTTGCACAGAGCTGGGGCTACTCTCTAGCTGCAAGGCGTGGGCTTCTCATTGTGGTGGCTTCTCTTGTTGCGGAGCCCAGGCTCTAAGGTGAGTGGACTTCAGTAGTTGTAGCACAAGAGTTCAGTAGTTGCAGTTCCTGGAGCACAGGCTCAGGAATTGGTGGCTCACAGGCTTAGTTATTCCCGCGGCATGTGGGATCTTCCTGGATCAGGGATCGAACCTGTGTCTCCTGTGTTGGCAGGCGGATTCTTGACCACTGAGCTACCAGGGAAGCCCCTGCAGGTTGTTTTTAAACGGGTTCAACAAGAGAAGCGTGTGACATGCCGAGTGCGGGGCTAGGCCCCAGTCACACAGTGGTCATCACGCTGTGGCGGTGCTGGCCCACACCCTGTCATCATGTCTGCAAAGAGTGCAGGTTCCCCAAGGACGGGAACCAGGTCTCTGTGTCCTCTCCCTTCCCTTCGTTCCCTGCAGCACCCTGTAGAGTGAGCAGGACAGGCACAGGGTGGAGGCCCAGTAAGGATTTGGGTCAAGTAGAAGGAAATGGCCCCCTGGGAAGGCAGAAGGGCCATCATGCTCCCCAGCAGTGGACAGGCCTGAACTGAGCTGACTCTGGGTCACTCTAGTCATCCCTGGCCCCGTCCAAGCTCTTTCTGAGGAGGCCCTACTTAGCCAGGACCCCTCCCACCGTGGGTACAGGTGCCCTGGAAAGGAACTGGTCTCGTCCTGGGAGTCCTGGAGACCTCTGCTTCTCTGGAAGGTACCATCGGGGCTCATTTCTATGCAGCAGACATTCTTGAACACTGACTGTGTGCCCATGGCTCACTGGGGCCTTGGGCAAGCCTCAAACCTCTCTGAGCTTTAGGTCTGTCATCTGTCACTGAGCGCTCTATAAACTACCTACTTCAAAGGGTGGTTAGAACATCACTTGAGATAATAGAGCACAGAGCCTGGGAGAAGGGGGATGTTCAGCAGACATAAGCCGCCCCTTCCCTGTCCCCCAGCCCTGGCATCCTCCAGACTTTGTGGGGCTGGCAGAGGGCAGGGAGGGGTTCGTGGCCTGGTATGAGGAAGGGGAAGGGTCCTCTGTGGGTCGTGGCGGGGGGGCCTGGTTCTGTCACCTGGGACCCTGGAGGTCCCAGCCCTTCCTGACCAGCCTCAGGGTCCCCAGCCCCTGCCCTGAGCCTGATTCCCACGTGTAGAGAGCTCTGTCCAAGCCTGTACCAGCCCAGGTTCTCGGTGCTAGAAAACCCGCTTTGGCCATCCCAGGTCAGCCTGGGGACACATGGCCTGGGGATGCCTTCAGCTGCCCTCTCTGAACCTTCAAAGGACCGTGCAGGCCCCATTTCCCAGGACCAGCGAGATTTTGAGCGGTAAAGTCTCTTCTGGTTTATCTGGAGGAAGGAAGATGACGTCATGAGGTAAACCGCACAGTCTCAAACCACGAGGCTGGGTGCCCCAGTGATGTTTGCTTTTTAGCAAAAGTTACTCATGTGCACAGAGGGACAGAGCTCGGGCCATTCTGGTCAGAGGAGAGCCGGGAAAACAGAGGGAGATTTCCAAACATGGAACCACAAGAAAGGAGAGGGCTCCCAGACAGGACGAACGTCAGAGGCCAGGCAGCGTGGCTTCCTGGGGTGCTGCGGGCAGGGGCCGTGGGGCGGGGCATCTCCTTGGCACCTGAGGCACCAAGGATCATGTTTACTGTGGTGGGTATAAAGAGTAATAATGATAATAATATTGACAGTAAGGCCCATTTGTGTGGGTCCCTGACCCTGTTACCTCCTCAACAGCACCCCCTGACTACCCCGTGAGGTCGGCGTGATTCCCACGCAGAGATGAGGGAGAGGGGCTGGTGGGCCTCTGCTGTGTGCCTCCAACCTTAAAACAAGCCTGTTTCCCTTCCAAGGCCGGGGTGGAGGCTCCCAGGTCCAAGCCCCAACCCCCTCCTAGTTACTAGGTTACCCTCGGAGGCTCAGCTTCTTCATTTGTTCCGTGTCCTGCTCATAAGCTAAGAGGTTTCCTCACATGAACCCCACTCTTCAGTCTCATTCCATTCCTTTCTCTATCCTTTGAGCAGTTTTCTCTGGAGAAATTGGCTCTGGAGGGTAGGCCTGGGCACTGTCCTGATAGGCTGGTGAGCAGGGATGGAGGGGGGTACCCTCTGTGTAGGAGAAAACATGGACAACTTGTATGAGGATAGAAAGCCGTCTGGGGAGGCCAGAAGGGGCTTCCACACCCCTCTCCAGGGCTGCATGAGTTGGGGAGCCAGTGCCTAAAGGGAATGTGTGGAGTCTGGGTGGGTCTGGGTGCTAGTGTAGGGGTAAGTGTGATGCCCTCAGGGGTAGGTGAGATCCTTGATCCTATGGTGTGCACTGACCTGCCCCAGGTCCAGTCGCTCTACCTCGGGGAGGGGCCATTGCTCCAGCTTTGACCTACTCTGAGAGCTGCAGGGGCCGCTGTGTGGGGCGGGAGATGGGAGGGCTCTGTGCAGACAGTTAGCCAAGGTGTCTTCACTGGACTCACAGCTGTTTGGGTTGAGGCCCACCCTTTTCAGATCTCTTTCTTATAATGTAAATACACAATGAGAGAGAGAGCACTCCATCAGCCTCGAAGGTCAGACTGAGTAACGATGTGGCGACATCCGACAGAAGCTCGCTTTTTATAGAGGAGGACACTGAGAGCAGAGAGGGGACAGGATTTCTCCACAAGCACATGCTTAGCTATCAAGAGCCCGGGAGCCAGAACACAGTCCCACCCCCTGCCCCTACTCGCTAAGGGACTTTCCCTCCCTGGCACAGATGTTACCATCCCGTATAAAATACCCATCAGGTTCTTTCCAAGGCACCCCCAGCTTTGCGCAGAGAACAAGCTTGGGATTGAGGAGCCCTGGCATGCAGATGTGGGACTGGGGGAGGGTCCTGGGGGTCCAGGGCCCAGGGGAGGCTGCCAGAAACAGATTTAGCCTCCCTTGCCCTTTTCCCAGGGCCAACTCAGCACCTTAAGTGTGAGGATTAGTCATAAGCAACTGCTTGACCTCAAAAGTCATTGTTCACCGGGTTGGTGTCACAGTGATGCTTCTGTGACTCACGGCCCAAGGTGACACGAGGGCCAGAGGGACGGGCAGAGATCCCACTGGCCCAGCCAGATGCTCTGGGGTCTCTCCTGCCCGCAGCCGTCTCGCTTGGCAGCTGGGGCTTTAAGGAAAAAGAACCACCGGCAGCGGAAGGTGGGCAGAAGTGGAAGTGGAAGAAGAGACAGGCAACTGGGGTCCAGCCCTCCATCTGCCGGGGCTTAGGGGTGGGCCTGCGGAGTTCTCTTCCCTTCCCCAGGATCAGTCTGCTTGTCTGTGCAATGAGAGGGCGGATTAGATGGTCTCTGGGTTTCTTCCCAGCTCTGAGAACCCAGCAGTTCTCCGGGAGGAGAGAGTAGTTTGGTCTTGATGCCTGGGCCCCGAGGCTATCAGAGCTTGGCGTCCTCGCGCCCTACTCCCATGCCATCCGGGTTCTACTGGGGCCAGGCCGCCGACGCTCGGAGCTCACCCCTGCGCTGGCTCCTCTGTGGGGAGAGCCTCGGTGTGTCTCAGCTGAAAGGCCTCCCAGAGTCCTGAATCCCACTGTCTCCTAGATGGGCAGAGTGAGGCCAAGAGAGGGTAAGGAGCTTATCCAAGGTCACCAGTGAGCCAGGAACCAGCTTCCCATAGCACCAGCCGCCTTGTGTTTGCACCTGAAGGAACCCTCTCATGGGAGAGCTGGAAGCAGCCAGATTCCTCAGCAGTGCTCCCTGCAGCACCGCCTCCACCAGCTTTGCCAGCATGGGCTCTGACCCTCCAGCACCATCACCCCCACCCCCATTCCGCTCCCCTTCCTCCACCTCTGTGCTTGTGGCTCTTCTCACTCATTCTCAGAGGCAGGATAGTGCCTGTAGGAAGGAAGATGCATATCCAGGCAACCTTGAACTGGGGTCAGCTTTCATTCTCACTGTGCTTTAGTCCCTTGACTGTGAAATGGGAATGCTAGAAATGTCTTCTCAGAGGGTTGTTGGGAAGCTTACAGAAGTCGATACCATAAGGTGCTTAGAACAGGGCCTGGCATGTACGTAGGGACTGCTACCATCCATTCATTCATTCACTCAGTCTGTCCTGACTGTTTCCAAATAGGTTAGAGATGACTCACAATGGAAAATACAGGCATAAGAGGCCTTTAAAGTCTGGTTTCAAGGAATACAAGGCTGAGGTAGAAGAGGAGAGAGTTGTCCCAGAACCGCGGGCTGAGTGGCTTTGGCCTCAGAACACAGCTTCCAGGCTGGCTTGTCCTAAAGGTGATGCTGTTGGTGCCAGGCTCTCTTTTCCTGATAAAAGGAAGCACACCAGCTTTTCAGGAGATTTTTCTGGTTCAGCGTTTTAAATGGCAATGTCTTGGGCAGAGATTCTCCCCGGCCTTCCCGTTCCACTTTTTGAATCCACCCCTGAGAAACTCGGGGCTCCTCCTCATGCCATTCCACTCCCCACCTTTGGAAGCTGGGGAACTGGGGGCCCAGGACCACTGCCCTAAAGCGAAGCCATTGGCCGTCTCAGGAGCAGAGCTAGCAGCTCTGAGAGAAGCCAAGTCAGTGAGACGTGAAGGGCCTTCCCTCTGAGGCAGAGCGGCCCCTCCCACAGGCTGCTTTCCCAGCAGCCGGAGCAGCCAGTGCCCCAGGGAAGGGGGCCTGGGAACGGTCACTGAGAAATCCCGGAGCTGCCCACACACTTCCCCTTCTCTCAAATGCCAGGAGGCAAGGGGAAGGTGAGCGGGGCACTCCATACTGAGTCACTGGAAAGACTGGGGGACCCAGTGGGCAAGGGTCTCAAGGCATCTCCTCCAGGACCCCTGACGGGGAGTGCAGTCCTGGGTGTGGCCCAAAACCACCTGCACAGAGCTAGGTAGCACCAGGGGATGGAACCCCCTCTCCCCTGCCTCCACACGTACACACACAGGTTATGGGGACAATGGGAACTGCCCTCCAGTCCTGTGCAAAAGTCCTTTGCAAAAGACTTGTGGGGCCCCCAGCTGTCACCCACCGGTTGGCTGGAGGAGTACCCTCTTCCTAAGCCAGCCCCAGGGGTGTTTCCCCAGTGTCTCATGGGCTTCCATCCTAAGCTGTGAGCCTCTCTGCAGTGGGAGGAATCCCCCTGCTTGCTGTCTTCCCAGAGAGCCCGCTGAAGCCCAGCACAAAATGTACCAGCTCCTGGGGGCCCAAGTGCAGCCGACCCCCATCCCAGTTCCCCTGAGCCAGCTGGAGGGAGCGGGGAAGCCAGCCCAGCAGCTGGCCTGGCAGCTCTCCCTCC
>NW_011494717.1:10109534-10110087 GCF_000754665.1 Bison bison bison
GATCTCAGGATGTAATGATTTCCCCACATCAAGGTCTGTCCATGCATCGGTCACAAGAACAGTTTGTCCAGAGGGGTTTTTGAAGGCCAACACTAGACATGAGTGTGAGGGAAATCCCATCTGGTCCTTGGTCCCCTCCTATAGTTTATAGCTGGTATCAAGAGGCAGAGCTCAAGAGCGTCCCTGGTGGCTCAGTCGGTAAAGAATCCACCTACAATGCTGAGGCCTGGGCTCAATCCCTGGGCTGGGAAGATCCCCTGGAGAAGGCAATGGCAGCCACCATCCCCCACCCACTTCCCTAGAAGGACCCAACCAAAGGCCTCGGCTCTCTTCCGGCTCTAGGCCTCTCCTTCTCCTGGCTGGGCCTCCGCTCCCTCCCCTCAAGGCGCAGCCCAAGCCCCACCTCCTCCAGGAGGCTTTGTCTGATGAAAACACCCTATGAAATCTTGGCATTCACCTGTTGGGAAACAGCCCAGTTTTGGAGTCAGAAAGGTCTGGGTTAACGTCTCAGCTCCCTTCTCATTCACTGATTCCAAGTTTCCATCTCCCACTC
>NW_011494717.1:10110241-10123333 GCF_000754665.1 Bison bison bison
CCAGAGGCTGAGAAGCATCTGTTATTCTGGCCTTCCCAGGGTCCATTCCTTTTTCTTTTGGTGATATCATGGACTTGCACTTGGATGTGTGGTCCAGGTAGGGCTGACCTTACTTCCTGGTTCCCATGTGAACACATGGGAATCAGGATAGTCCATTGCCCTGGCCACAGAGATAGGTTCCCAGGGATGGACATGCGACTCACACCAGGCCCGTGGGAATCCTACTTGAAAATTTACTGGAGTTACTGAGACTTCATTTCCATCAAAGTTCTAGGCTTACAGAAGGAAAACTGGAGCCTCTAGCCATTGTTATGGGTTGAAGTGAGTCCCTCAAAAATATATGCTCAAGTCCTAGCCACCTCTAAAGGTGATCCTGTTTGGACAGAGGGTCTTTGCAGATGTAAAGTTAAGATAAAGCCATACTGGATGAGGTTAGACCTTAATCCAATGACTGGTATCTTAATTATTGTTGTTATTTAGTTGCTAAGTTGTGTCCGACTCTTTTGCAACCCCATAGACTGTAGCCCGGCAGGTTCCTTTGTCCATGGGATTCTCCAGGCAAGAATACTGGAGTGGGTTACCATTTCTTTCTCCAGGGGATCTTCCCAACCCTGGGATCTAACCTGTCTCCTGCATTGGCAAGTGGATTCTTTACCACTGAGCTCCCAGGGAACCCAGCATCTTTATAAGAAGAGGGAAATTTAGAAGTGGAGACACACAAGGAGAAGACCCCATGACAAGAGACAGCCATGTGAGTGATGCAGCTACAAGCCAAGGAGCACCAAGCGGTGCCAGTAGCCACCCACGGCTGGAAGAGAGGCCTGGGGCCGGTTTTCCTCTCAGCACCTCCAGTGCAGACAGGCCTTGCCAACAGTCTGGCTTCAGACTTCTGGCCTCCACAACTGTGGGAGAATGTACTTGTGTGTGTTAAGCCGCCCAAGTTTGTGGTGATTTGTTACAGCAGCCATAGGAAACTAATACAGGCCCAGAGGAGAGACTGAGCCTGAGCTGAAGCCAACACTGGAAACAGGGCCACGAACCGCACTCTTGGCGCCAGCACCACACTCGCATCCAACGGGGGCTGAAGCAAGACGTTTACCGGACTTTTCAGTCGTGTGAGCCAATACATTCCCTGTTCTACGTAAAGCTGCTTCAGCTGAGTTTGTGTCTTTCAACGAGAGAGGCCTGGCTAATACAGCGATGGTGGATGTAAAATGCAGCAGTACATTTTTCACCCACCATCCTGGCCCATAGGAAGCTCTGTGGTTACTGTTACTGCTGCTGTTGTTTCTGTTCCCAACTAGGTGGAGCACTCTTTAGAGCAAGGGTCATATCTCTCCTTGGCGTCACTGGCCGGGTTCCCCGGAAGCAGGCTCTGACACAGTCAGCATAAACCCCAAGGGGGCAAGGGGGCAAGGGGGCAAGCAAGCAGGACTTGGCAGAGGGAAGCCGAGCAGGGCTGCCCAGTGCCAGCCTCAGCCAACCCTGTGGGAGTCGTGGAACCAGAGCTGCTCTCCAGAGTCATTCCGAAGGGGTCCTTTATACTCTAGAATGCATCGGCATGAATCTGTGCAGCCCTAGGAAACATCAGATCTTGGGAGAGGTGGATCCCTGGAGCTGAGGCCATGCCTAAAGGGCCAGATGGCTGGCCAGCCCCCTTGGGAACCTGGGCAACAAGTCCTCACCTTAGGGGACCCAGCTGGGTCATCATGATGCCCGCCACACTTGGGGTATAACTCAGAGCCTGGCACCCAATAACTAATCGTTGTTGAAAACATTCCTTCATTCACTCAAACCCAAGGTTGACAGGGCAGAATCAGGTGTCCTGGTGGTCTGACACAGAGTCCTTGGCAGAGGGGTCCTGGTGGCGGTTGGGTCTGATGGAAGCCCCGTGAGGAAGCTGGCGAGAATGTGGTCAGGGTGATGTGACCATGACTGGTGGTAGGACCTTGTCTGGCACAAAGTAGGTCAAGTGAGTACTGAGGGATCAGGGTGCTGAGGCAACGTTTCCCGTGCTTAGAGCTTTAGGCTCCTGGGGCTGTAACTTGCTGCTTCCTTTTCTATGTTGATTTCTGTATGTTAGGGTGGAGTCTAGGCCAGCTAAGTCTTCAGAGTTTTCTTTCTTGTGTCTCTCCTGCCTCCACAGGCAGCTCTTCTTATAGCTGGGTATTCCCCAATCTCAGCCCCCAAGGGTGGCCTCTTGCACGGGCTCCACGGGCCCAGGGCCTTGGGATCCATGCTGGTGGGGTCGGGCCCTCCTGAGAAGCCAGGTGCTCCTTATCAGATGAGAAACCAAGAGTCAGAGAGAGGAAGCTTGTTGTTCAAAGTAACAGTCCGTGGTTGAGTCAGGAAGCAGGACCCACTTCTCCCTGCTCGGCCTTCCCCGTGCACAGCGCAAACCGCAGCTCTAGCCACAGCCCTCCATCTAAGGAGCGTCCGGCCCCTCTGCCTGCAGCTCCTCCTTGCAGAGGGCTGCCTCCTTGGCCTGGCGATGGGGGGCAGGGGCTGCCAGCTGCACGTGCCACGGGGGTTAGCCCGGGGCCTGGGCTGAGGATCAAGAGGGTGTCAGGCCTCCCAGGACTTCTCCAGGAAGCAGGGAGCAACCAAAAGGCCCTCCGGGGCCACCTTGTCCTGCCCTGCCCGCTTCTCCTATCACAAGTGAATGGAAAGTCTTGAGGTAAATGATCTTCCTGAGGCCACACAGTAAGGGGTTGAGCTCAGTGGTCGTCCTGTTTTCTCGATAGTTACTCCCCTCCCCAAGTTTACATAGAGCCCTTAACTCTGTGCTGTGGGCCAAGTCGCTTCAGTTGTGTCCGACTCTTTGTGACTTTATGGACTGTAGCCCTCCATGTTCCTCTGTCCATGGGATTCTCCAGGCAGGAATACCGGAGTGGGTTGCCATGCCCTCCTCCAGGCAATCTTCCCGACCCAGGGACTGAACCCATGTCTCTTCTGTCTATAGCATTGGCAGGCAAGTTCTTTACCACTAGCGCCAGCTCATCTTATTTCCAAGTGGTCTTAACAGAGAACAATGCAATAATACGCCAACTAGAACAAACACCCCTGAAGGGTGGGTCACCAGCAGGGAAGTATGTTGCTGATGGGAAGGGCAAACCCCTTCACCTGTGGGCCCTCCTTGGCTTAGGTGACCTAGGCTGCTGTCTAAGAAAGGTAGCTACACTAGATAAAGGGCATTTTGCTCTGTGAGCACCTGGCTGACTTGGATGTGCAAAGAATGGTCTAGAAGGAGTCAGGCAGGAGGGGATGGGGACGTTGGGCTGCCCGACAGAGGAAGAAAACCTGAGAGGGCACATCAGGAGGGGAAGGTGGGGGGAGGGAACGGGGAGCAGAGCCTGGGAGAAGCTGACTCTGGGACTCTGGGGCCCTGCAGGGAGAGGCAGATGGGAAGTCTTGTGCCTGAAGAGCATTTGAAGAACTGGAGGGTGCAGTGTGCATTTAGGAGTTCTTTGCTTCTCTGTCCTCCCAGGCCACTGTGCAGTGAAGACCTCTGGCTCTGGGTGTGGGAGAGCTGGCTTTTGACAGAGAGGAAGGGACAGATTGCCTGGGCTGTCACAGGGTGCCACACACAGAGAAACTCAGAGGCTGAGGGGTCCTGAACCTAGGTGCCCCCAATCTCACCCCACTGGGTGATCTGCAGACATCCTGAGGAGGGCCCTGGACTCCTTAGAGCCTGGTGTGGGGTCTCTCGCTGATTCTTGGAGACCTCTGGGGCTGGGGAGACCCCAGCTGACTCTGTTACAACTGCATTTTCTGATTTGTTCTTTTTCACCCCTCTCTGTGGGTGGTAACGTTCTACCCATTTTCCAGCAGAGACACCTGGGGCCCAGAAAGGTTCAGTAGCCCCCACCTGACCACACTCCTGGTCAATGGCTGAGCTCACCCCACCTCTCCAAACACTCATCCTCTGCACATGGAGGGGACTGAAGCTCAGGCCCCGGGCTCCATAGATGTCATCCAAATCCTGCTCTGACCTGACCAGCTTTGGTGCTGTAGGTAAATCAGACTCTCTGAGTTTCGGTTTCCTCATCTGTCAAGTGTGGCTCTGATTCAGGCACGCGGCAGATGCTGAATGAGTATTAACATCACCATCACTATTACTCAGCAGCCAGAGCCCGGGATGGAAGCCCTCCCCTGGGGAGAAGCTCATCCTGCTGAGGGGGTCCCATCCTCCCTGCCTCCTTTCTTCTCCATCCCCGCTCTGCAAGTAGGACAAGCCTCCAAGTTCATCCTGGCATTTCTGGCATGTCCTGTCCCTTGAGGAGTGAGGGTCCTACCCAGGGGAGAGGTGTCCCTAGCCATGACCCTGGGAAGGGCCTGTGACCACACAGAGTCCAGGAGGGGCCTTTGGGACAAGGAGCGTGGTTGGAAATGGGTGGGGTGGAGGCATGTGGTGGCGGCCGTTCTCTTGGTTCCCAGCTTAAATGGAGAACTACAGAGACCCCCCACTGAACCACAAGCCAAGGGCCTGTACCTTCCCTGCCTCTCTGTGCTCCCCTGCCACGGAGTCCCCTGTGTCTGAATTCCGTTCCTAGATCCTAGGCCTGACAAATTAGCACCTGTCTGGACTGGAAAACCTGCTCTCGATACCCCCACCTCTAACTCCACGGCAGGAATCCAGGCCCTCTCTCTTCCCCTTTCTGCCCGGGGATCTGCTCAGCTTCTGAGCAGCCATCAAACGTGCAGTGCTAGGTGGTCCTGGGCTCAGAGCAGGGCAAGATTCAGTGGCCTGTGGTCATAGCACTGGTGCCCTGTTCCAACTTCAGGAGGCATCATTACCCATTTTCCAGATGAGACCCAAGATTGCCCAGGTCCACGGAACTTGCCATCGAGCTGCTGGGATTTGAGTCTAGGGACTGGCTGATGCTGACAGCTGCTGGGAGGATCTGGAAATGAGAAAGGGAAATGGAGGATGGAGTAGGGGTGGGGAATGATACCCAGTTCTGCCTGTAAGTAGAACATATCAATCACGTTTTGTGAGAACTATCTGCAAAAGCCATTTAGCATCTACTTGAAGATGTTTAATTACTTAGTGCAAACAATAATAAGAACAGTGGTTCTGTTGGGCTTTCTTTGTGCTAGGCAAGTCTATTAACTCATTGAACTGAATCGATCTTCACATTGAGATTAGGAAAGTCACCCCTCCCTTGGCAACAGTTCTGACCTCTGCCTGCTCTGATGCCTGGCCTCACAGAGCAGGCCGTAAGCTTCCCTCTCTCACCTCTGCACTTGAGCCCAGGAGAGGGCAGGACAGTACTCAGCCACCATGGTGTGTGTTGAGCCATTTCACCCTTTTTAGAAAGAAAAAGAAGTCACCTTCCCCTTGGGGGTCTTCTCAGCAAACCAGGCCACCAGCCCCTCCGTGCTGTTGCAATCTCACCAGCTTCCAGGTCATGACCCCACTGGCCTGGGCACTGACTCTGCCAGTTACTTGGCCTCCACTTGGGGAGATTTCGACAGCCAAGTGGGCAGGCTATCCAGATCCTTGCCTCACAGTTTCTTGACCTTTCCAAACCCCATGACTTACAGCTTTTCTTCAGCAAGTCACTCCGTGGCCAAAATGCGGGACTTGACCCCACCGGAAAGGGCTCCATTCTTTAAATTCCGCTTTAGAACTCTCTGCAGCTTGCTGTGCATCTGTCTCTCCTGTGCCTTCCAGGGACATTCCCCAACCCCTGCCACCCCGCTTTTCTCTCTCTTGCCCTCTGTCCTTTCCTCCCTACCTGCATCCTGGTTCCACCCCACCAGGACATCTAACCAAGACAAGAAAGAAAGGGAATACCAAGCTCTTCTCACTTATGAATATTGGATTCATAATTCCTAAATATTAACACACTGAATCAAGTATTATATTCTAAAAAGCACATCCTGACCATATAGACTTTATTCTAACCACAGAGAAAGAGATGTGGTTTTAATACTGCTAAATTTGATACTATAACTCATATTAATATATCAAAAGAGGAAAAACAACTTGGCCATTTAGATGAATGCCAAAAAATCTACTTAATAAAATTCAATACCCATACCTCCTTAAAAAAAAATGCTAATAAAATTCAAATAGAAGGATACTTCTTTAATGTAGTTTTAAAATATCTATGTCAAACCAATAGACAGTCACGCGTGATGCTAAAGCATCAGGGATATTGCTTATTAAATCAGGCATAAGGAGAGGGTGCCAGGATGTGCCCCTGTTCTTTGACATTATTCTGGAATAGACAATCAATGCTATTGGTTAGAGGCAATTGCCTAGAGGCAGTGATACCCTGGTAGCAAGAAGCCATCAAGAACCCACTTCTTGGTTTTAAAATATCATTCTCCACTCGAAGGAATCAGAGCTAATAGCCAATCCCAGGGCTAGAACAGGAAAAATACAAGATGAGTTTAAAATACCTTTTTGTGCCAGAAACTAAAGAAACAGTCCAAAAATAATGGGGACATGTCAAAATGACATTGGAATCTCCTTGAAGGCTTAATTTTAAACAATCTGAGCATCACAATAAACAGTGATGGTAACAGATTACAACCTTTGGATTAAAATAAGAATCTGTGAGTCTCTAATGATATAAATGAATAAATGGTGGAGAAAAAAAACTTCCTTACAGTAGAATGCCAACTAATATGTGTAGAATGAGTGATGGAAATAGATCTTCTCCATTTGGCAACCAACAGCCTTGTGGAGTCATCATCATCAAAGGTGGGTGGAGATTTGAAGAGAAACGGGATATTAGGGTAGTCTTGGAGTACCTCCCCACCACATAGGTGTCAAAGACCAAGATGATGAGTTTACGGTGGAGAAACCCAGCAGGCACCAGCCTGACCTGTGATCAAGATTAGCATCACTGTTGGTGGGTCAGGTCAGTGACGTATGCCCAGATGTGGTGCCCTGAGATGAGCACATTATCATTTCCGTGGGATTCTTACCAAGAATGCATGTCCTGAGAGTGGACATGAGGAAACCAGGACAGACCCACCCTGGGGGACATACTATAGATTGAATGACCAGTACTCTTTAAGACTATCAAGGTCATCATAGACAGAAAGATCAGCTTGCTCCAGATTGAAGGAAATTAATGAGGCATGGTAACTAAATGCCAGTCGGACGTGGACCCTGGGCCAGAAAGGCAAATGAGGCATTGCTGGATCAGTTGGAGAAATCCATCCAAGTCCATGGATTAAGGGGTGGCATTAAACTAATTTTGATTTCCTAATTTGGAGGGGTGAATGATGGTAACAAGGAGTAGGAAATGACAACCCACTCCAGTATTCTTGCCTGGAAAATTCCATGGACAGAGGAGCCTGGCAGGCTACAGTTCATGGGGTCGCAGAGTCAGACACGACTGAGAAACTGAGCACACACGAGCAGAGGGTGTTTGGGGGAAGTACAAACTGGAGTATTTGGGGCTCATGGGACATCCTGTCTACAAGTTTTTATCAAATGGTTCAGGGGAAAAAAGGCAGATCTATATGTACGTCAGAAAAGAGAGAAAGAAACAAATAGAGATTGCACAATTGTGGTCAACCTTTATCAGAGAATCTGGGGGAAGGGGATATAGAAGTTCTTTGCATTGTTCTTGATAAGTTTCTATAGGTTTGAAATGATTTCAAAGTAGTAATAAATGATCAGTGAATAAACCTCACACCGGTCATGGGGCAGACAGCTCTCACATGGCTCTGCTGACAGGTGCTGCCGCAAGCATGTGGTACCTGATACTCAGGCACTTTTGTGTCCATTTAACTGCCCCTTTCATTCCTGACACAGAATCTCCAAACTTTTGCCAGTGACTCAAGCCCATATCTGTCTCTTTCTCCCTCCCATTTTGTCAGATGACTTATTTTTCAGAGAAACTATAGGACGTCATGAAGGGTGTCTATTAATTCCCCTAAACTTATCTCGGTATCTATCCTTCCCATTTATTCTCAACACACTGCAACATGGTTCATCTAACCTTGAGATGGGCTTCCCTGATAGCTCAGTTGGTAAAGAATCTGCCTGCAATGCAAAAGATCCTGGTTTGATTCCTGGGTGGGGAAGATCCGCGGAGAAGGGATAGGCTACCCACTCCAGTGTTCTTGGGCTTCCTTTGTGGCTCAGCTGGTAAAGAATCTGCCTGCAAGGTGGGATACCTGGGTTTGATCCCTGGGTTGGGAAGATCCCCCTGGAGAAGGAAAGATCCCCTGGAGAAGGGAATGGCTGGCCACCCCAGTATTCTGGCCTGGAGAATTCCATGGACTACAGTCCATGGGGTCACAAAGAGTTGAACATGACTGAGCAACTTTTTAATTTTATTTTATTATAACCTTGAGACAGAGTGTAAAAGCCCCCTCAGATCTGTGATTCATCAACCACATGGAAACCCCTCCCAGAGGCCTCCACCCTCAGGCTCTGATCTGGATGGGTCGCCCTCCATGCCTACAACACAGCTGTCACTGGAGATGTCTCTTCACCACTCATTCCATTCCTGGGCTCCTAGCTCTTCCCCTTTTCACTTTGTTAGGGAAGCAATTCAAATAACAGCTTCCAGTGAAAGAATTCACAAGTGGTAACCTTTTTTGAGATTTCCCATGTCTGAAGATTGTGCATAGCTAGTTTTTGTATATATTTTTCTACCCTCACAGTTTAACCAAGTATTCATTAAAGACTGTTTTTCTTCACAATTTTTAAAATACAGCTTCCTTGTCTTTTTTTGCTTTCAAAATTGCTCTTAAGAAGTCTGATTTCATTCTGATTCCTAATCCTCTTCATGTGACCTGCTTTCTTCCCATCCTGGAAGTTTTTACCTGCTTTCTTCCCATCCTGGAAGTTTTTAGATTCTTTTATTTCTCTCCATTCTGAAACTTGACAGTGATGGTCCTTGGCGAGGGTCTTTTCTCAGCTATCGTGTTAGGTGTTTGGTAGGTCCTTTCATATTGGTCACCTATTTCATTTCTTTGATTATCTCCCCTCAAATTTCTCCATTTTCTTTTTCTGAGATTATTTACAAGCAGATGTTGGAACTCTTGGATCCATTCTCTAATTCTCCATCTTGTACTTTTCCCCTTTTCTAATATTTTGCCTTTTTACTCAATTTTCTGGGAAAGTTTCTTGACTTTATCTTCTGACTTTTTCCATTAGATTTTTTTAAAAGGTTTTTTATCACATTAATTTCCAAGCTCTTCATTAATTTTCCAGTGTCACCTTTTAAACTGTCACCTTGCTCTTATTTCATGGATGCTTCTCCCATTTCTTTGAATACTATAGGTTATTTTAAAGAGGCTTCTTCTGCTCCCTGACTAGTTAGTTGGAGGCAGAGGAGGCTCGGAATGCTGTGCTTGAGGCTCCCAGCCAGAGCCTCTGCCCTGAGGCCTCTCACTTTGACAGTCACCTGGACCCCTTCTAATTCCTTGCCTTCACAAAACCCACCCATCTTATGCCCATTTCCTTAGGCTTTAGCAGCCTTCTGCCACATCTCAAGAAGACACCCAGGGAAAGAGTCTTACAACCCTGGGAGTAGGTAGGTGCCTCAGCCCTCCTCTCCATCTATGTCAGAGCTCTACTGGAATTGAAGGTTTCATAGGAATTTCTGGTGACAGAAGAATCAGTGAAGAAACCACTTTGAGTGAGAAGGACCTCCCGGTTCCCTCCCTATGGTACCAGTAAGCTCCCTCTCTCTCCTTGGGGAAATGGTCTCAGGGGATGGTGGTGTGAAGGAACTGGCTTGAACCAGCTTAAGAGAACCAGCTGTTAGGGTTTTGAGAGATGAGTGAGCTGATTGATGTTATAGCACTAGCTTGAAGTCAGCGATGGTATTTACACCACTGAAATTGGCAAAAGCTACATGTCAATCTTTTTTGCCTTTTTTTTTTTTTTTGGCTTTGCTTTTTGAAAGGTTGTTATTAAACATTTAGAACACATCTCTGAATATCAGTATTGCTCACTCAGTGCTCTGGTTCCTAGGGAATGGAGCTGAGGAGCAAGACAAGGACTAGGAGTTGTGCAGCCCCAATGGGGCTTCATGCTCTGAGGCTGGATTTGCTGCAGAATACCTCTTTAGCATGCCACCTTAAAGCACTGATTTTACTCCATGTACTTGGAATCATGGCTTGTTCTGCAAACTAGTGCAACCTGTCTTCAAACTACCAGCTCTGGGATACTTAAAAAAAAAAAAATTACCATATCCATATAGCAGGGCACCAGGGAGCCAGTCAAAAGCACCAGGGGCTCCTGATTGTCTCCAGGAAGCAAATGGACTTCCCTCAGAAAAGGCAGATGGGGGTGGGGCTCTCTAGTCCAGTGAGTCCTCGATAGACTGACAGCCCAGAACCACCCACTTCATCAGTCATAGAGCCTCATGCTTCTTCCCCTGGTTGAATGCCCTTGGAGAGATAGCTTGGAAGACTGGACTCACGTTGGTTCACTGGAACTTGATGTGATCCCACTCTCCAGGTGACAAGAGGAATTTGGGGAGCTTCTGAACCCAGCATCCAAAGCAGTGAGCTGCCCTGCGTCTCATCTCCACTCCCCCGATCCCACTGTGCCCTCTGCTTTCATGGTCCTCCTTCCAGTCCCCTCAGTGCCAGCTTCTGCCACCCAGACAGACTGGAGATGGGCTGCCCTGAGGGAAGGCTTAGAGGAACAGGTGAGGGAGTACCTCACCCGCCCCTTGTGGGCCCTGGCTGGCTGGTCCAAAGGAAGATGCTCAAGTGGACCCTGGGGGCTGAGGATATGAGCCAGGGTGGCAACAGATTCTAGGAACCCTGGGCCAGCTCTTCCCTTTTCTACCCTGCTCTGACTTCACTTCGCTCTGTGCCTTGGTTTTCCCAAATGTGAAATGGGACTAATCACCCTCAAAATATCCCTGCAAGGTACTAATTACCATTTGTAAGAGACTTTGAGATCTTTGGATGGACTATAACAGTACTAATAATGGATAATAATACTCTGCTCTTCTCTGGGGCCTTTCATCCATGGGTCTCAAAGCCTTTTACAAACCTTAATTAATTCTCCCTACATCCCAGTGCAGGAGGCTGATGGTCATTAGCCCGATTTTTACTGGTGGGGAAACTGAGAGAAGCCAGGAGGTTGGCTTGAGGCCACACAATAAGTCTGCAGCCCTGTGAGGGCTAGAACTCACAGCCCCTGGCCCCTGGGAGAGGATCGCATGATGTAGGCTCCAGCCCAACCTGCAGTAAGGCTGAGGGAGCAGCAACAGAGCCTCCTACCTGCCAGAGCCCTGGAGTGGCTGCCAAGGGGAGTCTGGGCCACTGAACTCTCAGAGGACACGGGCAATAGGAGGAGGCCCTTAGGCATGGGTTTTACTAGCTGGTCTAGAGATCTGGCGAGAGAAGTAGCACTGATAGGGTGCCCCATGTGTGCCAAGCCCCTACCTAAGGCACTTGTGTCATTCGATTACATCCCACCTGTGATAGGCATAGTGTTCCCATATCGTTCCCGTATCACAGGTGAGAAAACTGGCTTGTTGAAGAATCCACCAGTTATGCTCAGCTATGTTGGACCGAATGACATGCTTGTGCCTTCATCGTCACTCATACGGGCCACAAGTCATCCGGGTAGCAGGAAGCATAAGTAGGCATCATTTTAGAGATGGGGAAACTGAGGTACCCAGAAGAAAAGTGACTCGTTCAAAGGTGTGACCTTGGACAAGTCCTGTTCTTCCACAACCTCTCCCTACCCACCAAGTCCTCAGAGTTCCCCAGCCCTGACTCCCTCCCAATCCTGGCTGGCCGGCAAGGCTATGTGAGATCATGGCAGGGAAGGCTTTGAAGTGCTCTGAGGCAGCACCTAGGTCCTCCCAGGGGCAGATGAAAAGCCTCCTCCCCTGGGTTCTTTGTTATCCCACAGGAAAGCTCTCAGAAGATGGAAATGGCACAGTCACTGGGCTGACCAGAGATCACCTGGGGACAGTGCCCATGGGCTTCCCTCCAGACTTCTAGAGTGCACCCCCATGTCCTGCCTGGGGGATCCTCTGGGGAGGACCAGGCTTCCTGGGACAGAGGGCTGAGGGTGTCTCCCCCCTCCAGAACAGGCTAGGGAGAGTCTGAGGCCAGGGCATGTGACCGGACAGTTCCTGCCCCTCTTTGGGGCCCTGGTCTGAAGTCCCTTCTGGCTCTGATGATCCCTGACACCCTAACTTGGATCCATGCTCCCCAGAATCCTGTTTGTTAATGATTGCCCCACAGGAACCCAGAGAATTCGTTAGAGAGCAGATTCCTCCGACGTGACAGTGATGGGAGCTTTAGGTCTGAGCAGGGTGTCTGGGGAAAGATTGAAGGCAGGAGGAGAAGGGGACGACAGAGGATGAGATGGTTGGATGGCATCACCAACTCGATGGACATGAGTTTGAGCAAGCTTCGGCAGTTGGTGATGGACAGGGAAGCCTGGCATGCTACAGTCCATGGGGTCACAAATAGTCGAACAGGACTGAGCGACTGAACTGAGGGTGTCTAGAGACCTGGCTCTGGCCCCCACGGACAAGCTGTGTGGTCTGGACAAGGGTTTTCCTGATCCTTGCCTCAGCTTCCCTGTTGGTAAAAACAGCAGTGGGGGATGCCTGAGTGGCCTTTGAAACTGGAGGAAAGAAAGGGAGATGAGTCTCTGTCTGGGGTGGGGAGTGGGGGGCGGGGCACGCAGGGGACGCAGTGCTCACTGAGTAAAATGCGTTGGAGGCGGGGGTGGGGTGGGAGGACCGTGGAGTGATATTTGGCAGCTGGAAGGGGGTGGAATGAAGCTCCAGCAGTGCTGTTGCCCACTGCCTGCTTAATCTCGATAGAAATTCTACCTAATATTTATTTATGCAGCCTTTCATCCAACTTAACAGAATGCTTTCTCCCCGGTTGTCTCTTTCAACTGCCCTCCCCATCTGTGGGAGACGTCTATGAGCACTCCCAACCTACAGATGAGGAAACTGAGGCTCAGAAAGATGAAGTCATCTCAAGGATACCTAGGTAGTAAGGAGCAGACCCAGGCTTCTTGCCCAGGTCTGTCCCCGAGACATGCTTCTCTAGCAAGTTCCATACCACAGGGTCCCTTCTGGAACCAGTGCAAGGCAGCCTTGACCTGGGTTGAGGACCTTG
>NW_011494717.1:10123433-10140299 GCF_000754665.1 Bison bison bison
CTTGGGGGTGGCGGTTGGGTGGGTGGTGGGGGCTGGCCCTGAGGGAGGAATCTCAGATGGTGAGTCCAGGGTGCGGCCAGCAGTGGGCGGGAGGCACTGGAGGCTGCTGCTAGCTGGGCCAGGTGGGGCAGGGCGGGCATGGGAACAGTGTGACCTGGACGGTGTGACCTGTGATAATTGAGAGCTGCACGCAGCGGCTGCGATGGAGGCAGGGAGGCCCCCCTGTGCTTGAGGGTGGCCTCGCCACCAAGGCTGGGGCCTCCGTGCCTCCCACCTTGCTTGTCCCCCTCAGCCACAGCTTGGCCGCTTTTAGGAGATGGTGCCGTCTCTCCCACCAGCAGGCTCTCCCCCGGGAGCCTGCTCAGACCTGCCTTCCTCACAAAGCTCGGTAGCAACTCCCTGGGGCAGAAAATGTCTCTTCTGAAAGCAAGACAAGAGTTTAATTAAGCCCTAAACGCACACAGTTGAGCCTGAAATTAGGGTGGTGATGGGAGGGGGAGAAGGCAATCGAGGACGGTGGGTAGCGGGGTGGGCTTCAACGCACTTCTGGCCCAGCTGAGCCAAACAAGCCTACAAGCAAACATTGACAGAGCCTGTGGGCGTGGCTACAAAGCCTCTCTGACCTGGAGAGGGGAGAATGCCACGTTTCCTGTCCTGTTTGGGGTAAGTCTGTGGAGGACTTGGAAAGTGGGAGAAGGAGCAGGGAAGTGAAGCGAGGCCAACCTCTGAGAGCAGATTCTGAGGCTCTAGGGACACACGAGGGTGCCAGGGGCAGGGGTGGGGGGACGCTGGGGGGTCCTGTGAGACTGCAGCTGTGCCAGTGGGAACCCTCCCCACGCCCAAGGCCAGCTGGGCTCTGGGTGAGCCCAGCCAACCGCACGCGCAGGTGTGCCGGGGCTGGGGCTCCTGCCCAGCACCCCGCTTGGCTCACCCAGGTGTGCAAAGCTCATTCTGCTCCCTAAGAAGGCAGGCAGCAGCCAGCCAGGTGCCTGATCGGCTGGGCTCCCAGCTGGAGGACAAAGTCACTGACACTGGCTTTGCCATGGCTGCAGGCCTTGGGGGCAGTCAGGAGCTTTGAAGGGGGCAGAGGCTTCACCCTCCTCTCTCTCCTGTCCCCAGCTCTCCCCAGGTTGTTGCTCAGACAGTCAAACCACAGCCTCCTCCTCTACCTGGCAATTAATCCTGCTGTGCCCTGCAACCTGGGTTGGGTCTTACTCTGCCAGGGACTGAAGCAAGAAGAGACGGGCTGCCGGGCGTGTTATCGCTTGTCTCTGGGGCAGAGAGGCGGTTGCAACAGAGCCCCTGCGTGCATGTGGACGTGCCTGCGTGGAGCAGTGAGGGAACAGGCTGTCCTCGGGGGGCGTCCTGTCCCCCTTCCCTGTGTGTGTGGCAGGGAACCCAAGGGCAGACCCCACTTGATGGACACAGAAGCTGCTCTCACAGAAGCCAACCCCCCACCCCCCTGGACAGGTCATCTAATCAGTTAGTGGAGATGCTGTAGGTCCTTTGATTTAAGGGACTCTCTGCTGAAGACACCAAAGTGGGGGTCTTTGCCGGGGCCGTAGGGAGCACCAGCCAGGGTGCAGCCACTAAGCGGCCCCCATTGGCTTTTCCTAACTCGGGCCTTATGCCCTGTTGGCTTCCCTGTCCCAGGGCAGTTGGGGAAATCCTGGCACAGGCTTTCTGTCACTGAATCACAGGTGTCCTGGAGGTATGATGACCGCTGGGCAGAGGGTCAGAAGAGGCCCCAAGGTTCATTCAAGGAAGCCTCCCTCCACCCATCTGTGCTTATCTCCCCTTGACAGCATCTCTTTATCCTGTGGCTTATCCTTATCCTGTGGCTGCTGTGACAAATTACCACAGACAAGCTGGCCTAAAATGACAGAAATGTACTCTCCCACAGTTCTGGACGCCTGACGTCTAAACTCTGGGTGTGGACAGGGCCTCTTTCAGCCCCTGGTGGCTGCGGAGTTTTGTAGCCTTAGCGCATCTGTCTCCATGGCCTTCACATGGGCACTTCCACTAGGTGTGCCATCTCCTTCGGCTTCATTCTTATCCAGACATTTGTCACTGGATTTAGGGTTCATCCAGATAATCTAGGATGAGCTCCTCTGTTGAAATCCTTAATTTCATGACACTTGCATAAACCCTTTTTTCCAAATAACACATTCCTAGGTTATGGGGATTGGAACATGGACTTATCTTCTGGGAGCCATCTGTTACCCCACCCGGTGGTCAGTTAGCATGAGTTGGACCCCTCCAATGATGGGAAGCTTGCTACCTCATGGGTTGGCTCGTTCATGTCTGCTGCTGCTAAGTCGCTTCAGTCGTGTCTGACTCTGTGCGACCCCATAGATGGAAGCCCACCAGGCTCCCCTGTCCCTGGGATTCTCCAGGCAAGAGTACTGGAGTGGGTTACCATTTCCTTCTCCAATGCATGAAAGTGAAAAGTGAAAGGGAATTCGCTCAGTTGTGTCCAACTCTTAGCGACCCCATGGACTGCAGCCTACCAGATTCCACTGTCCACGGGATTTTCCAGGCAAGAGTATTGGAGTGGGTTGCCATTTCCTTCTCCCAGTTCATGTCTAGACAGGTCTAATTATTTTAAAGTTCTTCCTTGGGTGGAGCTGAAATTCCACTCAACAAGAACCTCTACCTGGCCCTGGTTCTGTCCTTCAGAGCATATATAATGTGCCTAAATAAATAAACTCTATTCCCACTGCCCCATGCCCTTGATTACAATGCAAAAACAAAACTCAAAAAAAATGACCTAGCTTAATCCTGGAATCAGAGACAGTACACAGACCCTGGGGTCAAGAGACCTTGACTCACTGAAGGTTCTCTCCCTAGAATCTTGTGCCTCAGTTTCCTCACCTAATGCCAAAGGGCTGGTGGAATCACTCTTCCCAAGGGATGCTTTTGGAAAATGCATCCTGGATATTCATAATTTGTACTGGCCTACAAAAGCCTCTGAGAAGCCCTGACTAGAGAAGCCCGCTGAATTCAGTCATTTCCAAATTTATTTGAAAATGGAGGCATTTTATTGACTACCATCTTTTTTTTATCACCCTGCAGAACTTCTGTGTTGCTTTGGAAGAAGAACCGGTCTCTGTGATGCCTGGGCATCCTTTCAGCTTTCACAGTCTGTTAAGGTCAAACCAAAGAGTTGAGTTCAAGTTCCCATCCCTAGAGTTGTTGACAGGCATTTTGCTAGAGGTGACACACCATCCATTACAAGCTGAGAGTCAAGGATCTGGAAAATGAGAAGCCCCTCCCCTAAGCCACAGACAGCCTGGGTGAGGCTGTGGGTGGGGGTCTCCTCCCAGGGGCCCTGGGCCTGCGGGGGGTGCCTTGTGGGAGGAAGCCAGGAAGGGACGAGCATTTCTGCTGTTCTGCCCCCACAGGACCTCCTCTTCACATCCCTGGGGCCAGACTTTTCTGCCTCAGACTCCACCTACTCAATCCTCCTTCATTAGCTAGAGCTACCTCAGAGCCTGGGGGCTTTCCAGGTGGTGCTAGGGGTAAAAAACTTGCCTGCCAATGCAGGAGACCTAAGAGATGTGGGTTCAATCTCTGGGTCAGAAAGATCCCCTGGAGGAGGGCATGGCAACCCACTCCAGTATTCTTGCCTGGAGAATCCCATGAACGAGGAATATGGCAGGCTACGGTCCACAATGTTGCCGAGTCGGACACAACTGAAGCGACTTAGCACGCACCTCTGAACCTGGCTCTTCCCAAGCTTTCTGCTGAGGGTGCCAGTGAAATCCCTCTTACATTCGCTGGGGGGAAGGGGGTGGGCAGGGATACCCCAGAGAAGTTGGATCTTCTGAAATGAGAGCAAGAAGAAACCTAGACCTCCCAAGGGAAAGGCAGGGCTGGTGGCAGAAGAGAAGGGCCTGCAGGTGTGTCCCAAGGAGAAAGGGGAGCTGAGGGTGGGATGGAGGGGGTGTGGGGCTCCTACCCTGGGAGCAAGAGAAGGATGGAAACATCGAAATGACAGCTAAACTGAAGATGATGATTGACTGAGAAGGCTACCAGGGTTATTTCTCTGGCCCCAGGTGAGATTACTTCCAGGCTATTATCTTCCCCAAGCAGGGGCAACCCAGCTCAGATCCACCTTGTATTGTAGGGAGTCCCTGTGGCCTGACAGTTTCATCTGCAGATACAGGTTCACCATGCTCTCAGACACAGCTCCGGGTTACATGCTGCTAAGTCACTTCAGTCGTGTCCGACTCTGTGGGACCCCATAGACGGTAGCCCACCAGGCTCCGCCGTCCCTGGGATTCTCCAGGCAAGAATACTGGAGTGGGTTGCCATTTCCTTCTCCAATACATCAAAGTAAAAAGCGAAAGTGAAGTCACTCAGTCCTTAGCGACCCCATGGACTGCAGCCTACCAGGCTTCTCTGTCCATGGGATTTGCTAGGCAAGAGTACTGGAGTGGGGTGCCATTGCCTTCTCCGGGTTACTTACTGAGCACCAATATATCAGGGACTATGCTAGCTGCTTTTACGTGTATACTATTTCATCCTTGCAACCCCTAATATTTTACAGATGAGCACACCAAGACAGAGGTTCAGTATCTTGCCGAAAGTTGAGAGGAGAAGCTACGAATAAGACCAGCTCTGGCTCCCAATCCACCCCACAGCTTTTGATGGTACTCAGTGGTACACCCTTGGACCCCGATGGTGTGGGCAGTTCTCCCACAGGTCTGGCCC
Source organism: Bison bison bison (assembly GCF_000754665.1). Lineage (NCBI taxonomy): Eukaryota > Metazoa > Chordata > Mammalia > Artiodactyla > Bovidae > Bison > Bison bison. The sequence goes on from NW_011494717.1 coordinate 10,128,150, forward strand.
GAGTCTCTCCTACTCTCGTCTGAATTGGATCAGATGGAAGAACCATGTCAGTAGGTCGGTTCTGCTCCCAACCCAGCCTCAAGAGACATCATCCATCCCTTGGTACAGGTGGTAGCCTTCCAGTTACTGGGGTGGGGAATGTTTGCCTTCTGTTAATGAAAAGAAATAGATGTGATAATAAATAAATGCCCAACCCAGTGCAGCAATCGATGTCCCTAACAATGAGGCTCTGTGTTTGCTCTCAGCTGTGGGTTATGTTCATTGGCCACAGTCACTGCTCAGGAGCCCCTGGGCACACCATCCTGGGTGGGTCCACAGGGGAGGGAGCAAACCTTCCTGCCTTCAGCTACCAGAATTCATTCCACAATGTGAGGTTCCTACAGACCTGCTTCCAGGCACCCCAGGCCAGAGTGAGGGGAAACGGGCCAGGTTCACAGAGAAAACAGAGCCCTACCCTTTTCATCAGGAAATGAGTCTGGCCCCAGCTCTGCCTCTGCTGCCCTGGGTGACCTGAGACCAGCCTAGTTCCTTCTCTGAGCCTCAGTTTCCTCATCTGTCAAATGGGGTAGGGGTAGAGTAGTAATACATGATATCTCATGTTCCTTCTAGCTCTGACGTTACAGGACCCTGTAGCCATGGCTTCTCCCAGAGCTGCTTTATGAATTAAGTATATAGGCCCCTAGCTGGTGCCCTTTGGGGCTCCAAGAACCCAAACTCTTCTGTTAGGAGGCCAGACGTCCATTCCTGCCTCAGCTTCCCTCAATCCTTTTCTTTCCCATTTTATCTAGCTGTCATGGGTCTGGAACTCCCCAGTTTGCAAGGCATTTTTCTGAAAAATTATCCCATTTGAGCTTCACCCCAACCTCGTGAGTTAGGCAGAGAAAGGGATGCGGGGCTTTCAGCACAACCAGGTGTCAGGCCTCTTCCTTGATGCTGCAAGGAATCTTCCCCATAGCTACAGAAATCCTTTTGGGAATAAGCAGAATATAAGTAAATAAACGGTGGGTGGATAATTAGATGAATGCATATGTGCGTGATCCTCACCACACCCTGAGGTCTTGGTGTTATGATGGTCATCCACATTACAAGGGAGGAAAGTGAGGCTTGGAGGGATTCAGTAACTGCCCTGGGTCCCTTGGCTCTCAGGCAGTAGAGCGAGGATTGGAACCCAGACCTCTCTGATCTAAGCCCACAGCCCTTTCTGAGCACCTACCTGTGCACAAATTAGCCTTTTCCACCTCACTTTGCAAATGAGTGTATTTGGTGTCTAGAGATGATGTGACTTTGTCAAGGGTTTGCAGCTCTGAGTAGCAGAACCAGGATGCATGCCTTGTCTTTTGCCTACAAACCTAGGGCTGTTTCTGGAAACATCTCAGTTGCCTCCAAAGAAAAACCAGTGGTGTCCCTTCCTCCCTCCCTTTCTGCCTCCCTTCCTTCCGGGAACATCTCTTATCTCTCAAGTGCTTCCTTGTCCGAGGCAGGGAATCACGTGATGTGCTCACTGTGCAGATAACAGGGCCACCACCCCCTGGGCTCGGTGTGTCTTCAGGGGTGTGGGTCCCCATGGCAGCCCATGTGCTCCGTGGCCCACATCAGCTGATCCACATGGGTGCCGGGTGGGGTGTGCTGACACCCGGGGGCTCTCAATAGGGGTAGTGCCTGCACCCTCTCTATGTGTCATTCTTGGGGTGCCCGTGAAACTGTGCATGGCTGCCCTCCCCAGGTGAGCATACGCTGGACGGCTGGAGTGCTGGGGACTGTGGGGGGTGGGCGAAGAGCACTGGGCACGGACGCTGCTCTCCCAGGCCCTTGCCCTCTGTGGTCCCCCCACCTCTCTCCTCTCGGTCTCCACTCTGGGCTCTTCTCACTCCCCCCCCACCCTCTACCGTGGTGACTTGCTTAATGCTAGATTTTTGTCTTCCGGCTGCAGCCCATGATGTGTGTCTCTGAGTAATGCAAACACAAACAGAACACTTCTGCCTGAGGGGAGCATTCAAACTTGTTTGGAAAACTCAGGCTTAAGGCCACAGCTCACGTAGTGTCTTCTAAGAAATTATCAGTGGAGGAGTGGTGTGTGCTTCAGGCCGCTCTCCCTCTCACGTGTATATCACAGTTCTGGTCTCTGTCCCACGTATATGCACGTGTGTGTGCACACATGTATGTAGGGGTGGCATTTTGGGGTAAATTCACTGATGTATGAAACATACATCCAGAGGAGGGGACATATGTATACTGTGGCTGATCCGTGTTCATGTGTAACAGAGGCCAACACAATATTGTAGAGCAATTGTCCTCCAATAATTGTATTTTGTTCTATACTGCTCCATATTGTACAATTATAATCTTTGATAATTATTAGTTACTCAAGAGTTATGTTTTATGAGTATTGTTCAATTGTCATCACTAATAGAATGATGGCATCACCAATGCGGTGAACGTGAGTCTGAGTGAACTCCGGGAGTTGGTGATGGACAGGGAGCGACTGAACTGAATAGAATGATACTCAGAAAACAAAAACATCCAGTCAAGTACACAAATTGTGTGCAATTCACTAAGTTTTTACAAAGTAAACACACAACACACATGTAAGCCTAACCTAGCCAAGAAACAGGACTCAGCCCTCACAGCCCTACAGTTTGCCTGACCTGCAATGACTTCTAGATTTGTTTTGTCTTTAAAAATTATATACTAGAACAACACAATCAGTATCACTTTCTATCTGGTATCTTTTGTTCAACATTATATTTGCTAATTTTGTGTATGTGTCTAGTATACATATACACACATATACATACACTTGTGTTTATCCACACGTACACGTGTATGTGTATGGGAAAAAATACATCTTTTCTGCCTCTTTTCTTGCTTAAATATTCTAAATCAAGATGCAAACATTATGTCCTTTAATACCTGTGTTCTTCAGCATGCATCTAGAAAATATGGCTACTATCTTATATGAATGAATACCATTATCCCATCTAACAACAACGAAAAGTTTCTGGGGATCACCTCTGATCCCATTCATACTAAAATTTCCCAAACTGTGTGTTTACAAAAGAAAGTCACAGATACAGATATATCTCTGACCCCATCACTGTGCCTGCTTCCTTTCCTCCCTCTTCAAGTTGCAAAATATTAGCACTGCCTTTGAAATGAAATCCAAATCCCTCCAGTATCAGCCAGATTTCCAAGTCTGGCTCAGTATTCACAGAATGGTGAGGGTCAGCCAATTCAGACTCCCTTCTGCTTTCTGAATCCCCTTATAACACGCACCAGAGTCTGGCCTCTTTTTGAACATCTTCCCCAAACTTCCCATGATATTGACTGGCAGGGCTGCCTTCCTTAGGCTAAGGTTAACTCTGCCTCTCCCAATACCAGCATCTACCCTTCACCCTAGCCTCATCCTTTAGAGCCATACCAAATAGACCTAGTTTTTTTTTTCCCCCCCCACAGGGAATGCCTTCATATATTTGGAAATAGCTCAAAACCATTCTGTCCTCACCACCCCCCAATACTATAAATTTTAGAACATTCCCCTGGTCTCAGTCAACCCCATCACTTGATTCTTGCCCCTGCATATGCATACTTCCCTGAACCTGGGCTCTTCCTAAAACTGTCCACTCTGCAGCCTCCCCCACCTTCACGTGTAAGCATCTCATCTGACTCCTGAGGCCAGTGTCAGTGCCACTGCCTTCACAAAGCCTCTTCTCAGGTGTTCCACCTGATATGTTCTCACCCTCTGCATCAGCCAGAGAATCCTGGTGGCTGCCTTGTGGTGTTTACTGCGCTCTAACTTGTTTTAAAATTGTTTGAGAATCTTTCTCATGCCTCACCAGATTCCAGATACTTTGAAGACAGCCACTTCCTTACCTGACATTGCTTATTTCTGAAATGTCTAGAAAACAGTAAGTGCTAATAGTCGATGCTCTTTAGGTGCTCCCTGATGGACTCTTTCACTTGAAACTGACAGATTTGCTGTTGTTCAGTTGCTAAGTCATATCCGACTCTTTGCGACCCTGTGGACTGCAGCACCCCAGGATTCCCTGTCCTTCACTATCTCAAACTCATGTTCATTGGGTTGGTGATGCCATTTAACCATTTCATCCTGTCATCCCCTTCTCCTCCTGTCTTCAGTCTTTCCCAGCATCAGGGTCTTTTCTAATGAGTCAGTTCTTCACATCAGGTAGCCAAAGTATTGGAGCTTCAGCTTCAGCATCAGTCCTTCCAATGAATATTCAGGACTGATTTCCTTTATGATTGACTGGTATGATCTCCTAACTGTCTAGTCAGTCAGTTCAGTCACTCAGTCGTGTCCGACTCTTTGCGATCCCATGAATCGCAGCACACCAGGCCTCCATGTCCATTACCAACTCCCGGAGTTTACTCAAACTCATGTCCATCGACTCAGTGATGCCATCCAGCCATCCCATCCTCTGTCGTCCCCTTCTCCTCCTGCCCCCAATTCCTCCCAGCATCAGAGTCTTTTCCAATGAGTCAATTTTTTGCATGAGGTGGCCAAAGTATTGGAGTTTCAGCTTTAGCATCATTCCTTCCAATGAACACCCAGGACTGATCTCCTTTAGAATGGACTGGTTGGATCTCCTTGCAGTCGAAGGGACTCTCAAGAGTCTTCTCCAACACCACAGTTTAAAAGCATCAGTTCTTTGATGCTCAGCTTTCTTCACAGTCCAACTTTCACAACCATACATGACCATGGGAAAACCATAGCCTTGACTAGACGATACTTTGTTGGCAAAGTAATGTCTCTGCTTTTGAATATGCTATCTAGGTTGGTCATAACTTTCCTTCCAAGGAGTAAGTGTCTTTTAATTTCATGGCTGCAGTCACCATCTGCAGTGATTTTGGAGCCCCCAAAAATAAAGTCTGACACTGTTTCCACTGTTTCTTCATCTATTTCCCATGAAGTGATGAGACCATATGCCATGATCTTCGTTTTCTGAATGTTGAGCTTTAAGCCAACTTTTTCACTCAACTCTTTCACTTTCATCAAGAGGCTTTTTAGTTCCTCTTCACTTTCTGCCATAAAAGTGGTATTATCTGCATATCTGAGGTTATTGATATTTCTCCCGCCAATCTTGATTCCAGCTTGTGTTTCTTCCAGTCCAGCGTTTCTCATGATGTACTCTGCATAGAAGTTAAATAAGCAGGGTGACAATATACAGCCTTGATGTACTCCTTTTCCTATTTGGAACCAGTCTGTTGTTCCATGTCCAGTTCTAACTGTTGCTTCCTGACCCGCATACAGATTTCTCAAGAGGCAGGTTAGGTGGTCTGGTATTCCCATCTCTTTCAGAATTTTCCACAGTTTATTGTGATCCACACAGTCAAAGGATTTGGCATGGTCAGTAAAACAGAAATAGATGTTTTTTCTGGAACTCTCTTGCTTTTTCCATGATCCAGCGGATGTTGGCAATTTGATCTCTGGTTCCTCTGCCTTTTCTAAAACCAGCTTGAACATCTGGAATTTCACAGTTCACATATTGCTAAAGCTTGGCTTGGAGAATTTTGAGCATTACTTTACTGTGAGGTGAGTACACTTGTGCGGTAAGGGACTCTCAAAAGTCTTTTCCAGAAGCACAGAAACTGACAGATACTCAACTCAAATTGGCTCCAATGGAAAAGGGAATCTCTTTTAAAAATGGAAAGTCTAGGAGCAACCATTCTAGCCTTGCCAGTGTTGAGAAGGTGCAACAAAGTCATCAGAAGCCTGTTCTCTGTTGAAAAGAGAGGACATCTTTCCCAAAGGTTTCAGCCAAAGCCTCAGGTCTGCCTCTTAGAAGCCAGTTTTGTGTCATGAACACAGCCCTCAACTGTCGGTGCCTGTGGCCAGGGAAACGGGCGTTCTGATTGGTTAGGACTGCATCATGTGTCCTTGTGTCCATCCCTGGGGCCCAAGGGTCAGGATCAGTGGGAAAGTGCAGGCTCTCCCAGAGGAAAATCAGGGTGCTCCTACTGGAAAGGGAAGTGGGCGCTAGGCTGCCACCCGACAGAGACTCATCAGCACTGGAAGGAGACCTGTGACAAGCAATGAGGTCTCCTGCTCTTGGTTGTTCTATGAGCTCCTTTTGCATCCCCTGTGGGCCCCGTGTGTGGAGAAGGAAAGCAAAGGCCAGGCACATGGGAGTCTGAAGACCTGGGTACACTGTGCTCTGCCTGTAAGGTAGGTATGACCCTGAGCCCATGGCTCACCTTTCCTGAACCTCAGTTTCTCTGTTTGGAAAATAGGCCAATAACACAGGTCGTAGCTACTGCATACCCAAGTATGCAGAGATGGTTTGTCATGATTCCATGCCAAGCTAGGGGGAGATTCATTAACCCCTCCCATACCAAGAGTCTGGGGCCTAAATCAGTTCAGTTCAGTCACTCAGTCATGTCCAACTCTTTGCAACCCCATGGACTGCAGCACACCAGGCCTCCCTGTCCATCACCAACTCTCGGAGCTTACTCAAACTCATGTCCGTAGAGTGGGTAATCCATCCAACCATCTCATCCTCTCTCGTTCCCTTCTCCTCCTGCCTTCAATCCCTCCCAGCATCAGGGTCTTTTCCAATGAGTCAACTCTTCGCATGAGGTGGCCAGAGTATTGGAGTTTCAGCTTCAGCATCATTCCTTCCAATGAACACCCAGGACTGATCTCCTTTAGAATGGATGCACTGGTTGGATCTCCTTGCAGTCCAAGGGACTCTCAAGAGTCTTCTCCAACACCACAGTTCAAAAGCATCAATTCTGTGGCGCTCAGCTTTCTTTATAGTCCAACTCTCACATCCATACATGTCTATTGGAAAAACCATAGCTATGACTGGACGGGCCTGAATACTCGTGTTCAAATCCCAGCTCTGTTTCTCTTTTGCTCTTGAATCTTGAGAGAGTTTACCTCTCTTGACTTCAGTTTTCCTCATCTGTTGAATGGGGATAATTGTAACTAACTCATAGAGTTGTTACGAATATTAACTCAGTTAATATATATGACAATTAAAACACTGTCTGGTATGGGGAAGCCCTATAAAAGGTTTGTATAGGTGTCACTATTCTTGTTGCTTCCTGCCCAAACTATTGTGCATGTTACTATTTTTCTCAGCTAGATTGTGAGCTGCCTGGGGGTAGGGTCCATCCAGGCTCCAGACTTCTACTCCCCCTTCCTCAGGAAGTGCTCAGCAAATCCTGGGGTCAGGCTGATGGACAGCTGTGAGAGCCGGGCAGGTCTTGGACTCTGACCACATTAGAAGTGGAGGGAGCCTGCCTGGAGCCTCTGGCCTGGGGTGGAACAGGAAGGGGAAAGCTCATGCTGGAGTCTGAAGAGCCCCTGGGTTTCTGTAGTCCTCAGGAGAGACAGGATAGATGTTTCTGTGTGAGACTTGAAGATGCCTGGCAGGAGACTCGTCCTGGATGGAGGAGGGGTGGGGAAAGTGTCTCCCTCTTTAGGGCTTCTCTGTATCCCTTGCCCTATGACAGGGCTTACGTTCAGTCTAGCCTCTTGGTGGCAGATGAGGAAGCAGAGGCCTGGAGATGTCAAGGGACTCGGTCCAGGTCACACAGCCAGCCACAGCAGGGCCAGCCTTGGACCTCTGTTTCTCAACTCAAAGCCCAATCTGAGCTCCTCTCCTTGTGCAGATCTTGGATCCAGAAGAGGAAGCGAAGGAAACTGTCCTGTTCTTCCTCTCCAGACCCAACAAACATTCCTACCAGGGGTCACTTCTGTTCTGACTCATAAAGATATTTCTGAATAATAGCACTGGTCACCTTATCTCTGGAATGTATCCTGCTTACACACACACACACACACACACACACACACACACACACACAACTGGGGAAGTACCTTCTTCCTGCCTGAGTCTTCTAAGGCAGTCACTACTCAGAGTCTCTCAGAGGCCACGAGCAGAGCTGGGACCAGAAAGGCCTCATTTGCATATGCTTTCTGAGAAGTTTCTTGCACAAACTTCAGTATAATACTAAATGTGGTCTAAATCAATCAAAAGGATTTGCTATTGTTTGTTTGTGTTCTTTAAATTGGAGGTAACATACAGTAGAGGGCCCTAAGCTGAGGGCAGAGCTTGATGAGTTTGTCACATGCATGCAGATATAACCACCACCCAGATGCAGAATATTCTGTTTTAATATTAATATTAGGATGGCCTCTAGAGCAATAGTTTTTGGACTCCCTTGCTTTCACATCTCCTCCTTGGTGTGCATCCCATACATGAAATGGAACTCATTGTGGGTAAGGGCACGGGTCACGTCTCAGAATACTTCAGCTGGGTGGGCCCCTCTTGGAATGTAAAGGAGGTTGTGTAAGGCTACAGGGAGGAGTCAAACATTGCTTATTCACCCAGCTCTTTCTTCCAGATGCTGATCTCTTTTGATCCATGGTTCCCAGCCTTTCTTTCTGCCCCCACACCTGAGGGATACAACACATTCCCTTGGGATTAGTGGCTGAGTGTATCCCTGAGGTTTAAAGGGAGGGGAGGTGCAGCTTGAAAAGCTGTGTGGGTTATTCTGATGTTTACCCTGACTTGGGGTGAGATGTGAGAGTCACTGATGGACCGTATTTCCCCCATCCTGAAATGCCACCTGTAAGAAGATACATCTGGGTTTAACAGCATCTGTGCTGGTTCTTCCTCATTTGCTGAATGTGTCTTCCCCACCCCACCAGATCCACCATCACCCTTCCTTGCCCTCTCTGCACCCTGGGAGGCTGACAGGGGTGGGAGAGATGGGCTTGGGATCTTGTCGCCATCCTCTTCAGGGCTCTCTCTGGCAGGGGCTGCTTCTCTTTATCCTGCCGGATGGCCTTCTTCCATGGTCCAAGGGTGCACAAGGCTCTTAATAACTCTATTTTCTTCCCTTTTCAACCCTGGGGGTGGTCAGCAGTTTCCACCACCTGTTACTAGGCCTGGGGTGCAACAAGGTCCCTTGTCACTCTCTTCGCCCTGCTCACACCTCTTTATGGAAACATTCTATTAAAGCCTCTTCCTTTGAACCATCTGGGCTGAAGTCTGTTTCCTGATGGACTCCTGACTGATCCAGAGATCTTGGGACAAACAGAAATGCTTCCAGGTTAGTCACTGATTATAACTTGCACCTGACTTTCAGAAATGTTCAAAATGTATTGTTTACAGTAGAGAAATGATGGCAGATTCACTCAGGCTTGGTGGATAGAGGACCGTTTATCATTAAGCCATGGACTTTGCGTCTGACCTGGCAAGGCTGGGAGCACAGGGAACAGGCTGTAATGAATGTAAAGCTGGGTGAGAAGGGTTTGTGTTCAGACTCTGGTTGGGAAATCTTGAGCAGGATGCCTTGCCACTCTGTTCCTCAGCCTCCTCTTTGCCAATCCAGAGTCACCCTGATTGTTGTCACATCCCTGGCAGGGATGTTGTATGAGAAACGAGACCATGTATGTGAAAGGGCTTCATGAACTGTCCAGCACTGAGACAGGAGGGCCAGTGCAGTACAGCCAGGCAGTCATTTTGGTCAGGAGTCAAACATCAGAAGGGGAGGGACAGAGGAGGAAACACCTAACTTTAGTGCAGGGAGGTCCCAAGACCCAGAGAGGCAATGAGAAGGCAGCCCAAGTACCTTTTTCTCCCCATCTCATTTTATGATCTCGTCTTCTGGCACTTGACATGACCTTTCCTTAACCTGAGTGATAGTGGTGGGCACTGAATTAAGGAGCACCTCTAAGTGTTGGACAGAGTCAAGCACAAGATGAATTCCATGCTTTCTGGGGACCAGTAAGAGAGAAACCTGACCCGTAGGAGGCAGGTCATGCATGTCCTGGGTAAGAGGAGGAGTCTGGTGTCATAGAGGATCAGCTGCACTTCCAGCTGGGTCACTAACCCTCTAACTAATTCTCCTGGGCAAGTTACTTCATCTCATTTTCTTGATCTGCAACCAGGGAATAATACCCACCTCAAACTTTTGTTGGGAGGATTGCATAAGACAATCCCTTAAAGTATTCCGCCTGGTAAGTGTTCAATAAAGATTGGCCCCTATTCTTCTTAGTATCTTATTCCAGGGAGTCAGAGAATCCTTTGTTACTGGGTGATCCTGGAATGATTCCCCACAGAGGGGGCCATGAACTGGGCTTGGAGGCTAAATTCTCGGCTTGGCATTCAGTTAGTCCGAGGCACCAGTTGCACCAGTCGGTCGGTCCCGCAGCATCAGGGCGCTTCTCTGCGCCTGGCGTTCAGGGACTGAGAGGTGAAGGCCGGCTGCAGATCGCGGGCCTCCCCGCGGACAGAGGGAGCCAGCACAAGTTCTGGAGCCGGGAAGGCCGGGATCAAAGCCCTTCGAGGCAGGCCGGGGCGCACCAAAGGAAGGCTAGCGACTTGCATCAGCACAGATTCCGTGATGCTCTGCAGACGTCTCGGGGCTGCTGGGCTTTACGGGAACCCACAAGAAAGGAAAGGGCTGGGGAGCAGGCAGGGCGGGGGCGGGCGAAGGCGCGAGGGTGCGCTCGCCCGCCCGCGCGCTCCCGGCGGCGCCTGCCCGGGCCTGGACGCGCCTGGGACGGCGGAGGCCACGGAGGAAGCATAGGCTCCCTTTCCCCCTCCTTCTTTCCCCCTGAATTACTGGAAGGACTGTGTGGGAGAGACCCAGAAGCACTGGATTTTCAAGCGCTGGGTGGGGGAGGGCCGGGTAGCCGCTGCAGCTCAAAGAAAAAAGAAAAGTGCGCCTGTTCGCGCCGCTTGGACACGCGGCTGCTCCCAGGAGGGAGCTGGACGCCCGGACCGCGCCTAACTTTGTAGCCCCACCTAGGAGTTCGCCAGGCCGGCCGAGGACCGTGCGGTGCGGGAGGCGATGGCGGGGCGAGTCAGAAAGTGTCACGATTTCTTCTCCTGCGCTCTCCCCACACCGTCCCCACCCCCAGTTTTCTGGGTTTTGCCGCTGCCGCTGGGGAAAGGGCTGAACGGTTTTGCGTCAAAGGACTGCATTTACTCAGTCCTGCTGGGAGAGGAGCGTAAACACACCCAGGCAGGCAGGACGCAGGATTAAAAAAAAAAAAAGAGAGCGAGAGATGGCAAAAACGGCAAGACCCGCGCTGGGTGCGCGCATCCATCTGCCTCGCACTTCTCATCCCGACCCGTGGAGTTGCGGACGCTGCGCTGCAGGCGGCGAGGGAGGTGCGAGGAGCCCAGCCAGCCTCGCCTCTCCACGCGCGTCCTTGGGGATGGAGCCGAGGACAGAATGTGTTTTATAGTTGTAAACAATGACCCCGAGTATTGTTTAGGATTACCGTATCTTGGGGCCATTGGGGCGGCCAGATGCCGCCAGCCGTCCCGGAAACGCCAGCGCTTTATATAGAGCCCCGGGAAAGCTTTGAGTTCCCGGCTGGGTTCTATTTTTCTTTCCTAGCAACACCCCCACTTTACAGATAAGGAGACTGAGGGCCGAAACTGTGATGTGTTACAGTGCACAACGCTTCACAGCCTTCACGCATCTTCCTGCTGGTACATTAAGAGCTGGGTATGAGACTAAGGCAAAGCCTGGAGCAGAATTCGATTTCCTTGACTCCTAGTACAGTGCTCTTCCGGATCATCATCTCTGCAGAAGGACTGAAGTTCCAGAACTGACAAGGGCCTTAGAAGGTCATGTCTCAATCTCTTCGTTTTACAGACAGAAATTGAAGCCCAGAGAGGTTAAGGGACTCGCCCAAAGTCTCACAGCTCGTAAGCAGCACAGCCTGGCGTTCACACTCCAGGGCCTGTGCTCTTTACCCCGCACCTCGCCCCGCCCCGCCCCGCGAGGCAGGAGAAGCTAGGAATCCGGACTACCTACTGCCTGAACTTCGCTCCAAAACAGCTGAAGACAACGTTGGGGCACGCCCTCTCTCGGGCCTGCCTCTTCCCTGTTTGTTTTTTTTTTCTTTCAAATTCCTAACAGTCGAGGTTGCTTATAATGCCCGATTACTCCTATTAGATGCGTCCTAATTGCCCAGCATAGAGGGCGGCCGGAATGTCTTGACTGGTTAATTTCGTCTTCAAGGCTACTCCTAACAAATTAATTGCAGGGCCGAAAAGAAAGGGGAGGGGGGCGGGAAGCAGTGGGGAGCCAGCCGCGGAAGGGAAAATAGGCAGGCCGGCCCCGCCCGGCTGCGCTGCGCCCCGCCAAGCTCCGGCCGCAGGG
>NW_011494717.1:10140494-10141070 GCF_000754665.1 Bison bison bison
CCCTGCGAGCGGCTCTGCGCGCCCGGCTCTTGGCCTCGCGGTGGCGCCGCACTGAACCGCCCGTCTCGCTCTTCAGGACTGTGATTATTTTCTGAAACACGGCGCCGAGGCCCCCGCGGCGGCTCTCAGGGGCCCCGCCCCGCGCCCCTTCCCCGGGCGGTGGAGAAGGTGGGGAGGCCGTGGCGCGCTCGGGAGCCGGCGAGGGAATCCCTCTCCCTCCACGTCACCCGAAAGCTAGGGAACCCGCACTCGCGTCCTCTAACGCAAATGACCATCTTTGGCAACGTGCGCCAGTGGAACAGACCAAGGGCGCGTGGCCCGGGGGGGGGGGGATGGGCCAGGCTGCCTCGGCTCCCCCAAACCGCGCCGCGGTCCGCTCCCACCCCCGCCACCGCCTTCCTTCCTCGCGCGGGGTGTGTGGCTGGCGTCAGCGCGGCCAGGAGCCGGGGCAGATAGGGGAGCGCTGCGCCCGCCTCCTCCCGCGCGTCTTCCTCCTCCTCCCCCTCCTCCTCGGCCTTCTCCCCCCGCCTCCCCGCGCGCTCCTCCCTGCAAGGTGGAGTCGGGTTGACGTGAGGT
>NW_011494717.1:10141170-10141926 GCF_000754665.1 Bison bison bison
GTTGAAATCGTGCCATTGTAGTGACTCATCTCGGGCAGAGCGCTGGGGCTCCGAGCAAACCAGCGAGCAAGCGAGCGGCGCTCGGCGGGGACCGAGAGAGGGAGAGAGAGAGGCGCGGACGGGCGAGGCGGGCCCGTCCGGGAGCGGGCGCCGGGAAAGGGGTGCAGGTCCGGGCGCCGAAGCCGCGGCACCGCGTCCCTCTCCACGCCGGCTCAGCTGGATCCTCCCGGGCCGTGGGCCGGGCGCAGGCTGCCTTCTTCTCCTAGTCAAGTGTCCGAGCCGCTCCAAACTCCGGCGGCGAGTCGGCCACAGGAAGTTTATTCTCAGCTCCTTTTCTAAAAGGAGGAAATAGAAGTTTCTCCAAGCGGGCAGCCTTTCTTTCTGCCTTTTTCCCCCCCTCTTTCTTTTCTGCCCTGACATCGGGGGTCCCCAGACCTGGCAGGCTTGACCCGCCGGGTTGACTCCCATTCTTTTTTGATTACCGATTTTTGATTGAGCCGGCGGTCTCGGCTGGGCTCCGATTGCGCGCGGGGGCGGGAGGGCGCGCGCAGGGGAGGGACCGAGGGACGCGCGGACTTTTTAGAGGGAGGGACTGGGTGGACAACTGGTCCCGCGGCGCTCGCAGAGCAGGAAAGAAGTGGTGTAGCGCTCGGGGCTCAGGGGGCCCTGTTCCCGGGGTGCCTCCGCCGAGGGGGACAAGCCCGAGGCGCGGCCAGCAGAAAGCCAGCGCACAGCAGCCGGTGCGCGGCCGCGGCG
>NW_011494717.1:10142026-10142513 GCF_000754665.1 Bison bison bison
CTCCAGCGGCGGCGGCGGCCAGCAGGTAGGTGCGGGCCCGGGGTGCCCCTGGCGGCGGGGGTGGACCCCCGCCTTCCTCTCGCCGCCACTGCCTCTTTTGCTTTCTTTGCCCTTTCTCGGTTTGGTGAGAAAATACCTACGGGCCACCATTGTAAGTTCTGAATTCTCATCTCCTGCCCACACCTCCTTTCACCCCCTCTACCCTCGCCAACACTTTTTTTTTTTTTAAACTGGAGCGGCGAGTGGGCTGAAAGAACCTACAAACCCTGTCTTTCACACTACATCGTATCCAGACAAGCTCCTGGAATTGCAGGTCCCGTTCCCAGAAGCCTGTGCCTCCCTCCTCTCCCAGGAATTCATCTCCATTCCCCTCTATCTCCGTGGTGGACCCCCCCTTCCCAAATTTTTCACGCACGGGCCCCTTCCGATATCTAGAGAACTTATTCCTGAGAAAAAGCCCTCTCCTTCTTTCCCCACCCCGACCCCG
>NW_011494717.1:10142947-10154587 GCF_000754665.1 Bison bison bison
AGCTGACTTAAACAAGGCTGCTAGACCCTGAAGCCCGTCTTGGTCAGGATCTGCCGAGTTTCTAGCCCAGTTGGCTGCAGCAAGAGTTGCTCTGGTTAGGCGGTGGCCTTGGCCTCTATAAGCCAGCCAACCAGGAGGGGCTGCGGTGGGCTATTCCAGGGCGGAGGGACCCTGATGGAGAATAAAATGGAAACGTGGCTCTCTTAGTAACTGAGGATATCTTATTCCAAAGTGGTTCCCCATACCTGGTGGATCCTCAAAACGCTTTTCTGTGCCTCGCCTCTACCTGCCCTGGTATCCCCATAAGCACCCACTGTAGAGAGCCTTGTCAGTGCATTGAGGGCACAGTCAGTGCATGCACCCTTAATAACAAACACTAAGGTGATGAGTTTCAAATCTTGTCCCAAAGTGATTTTGTTTGCTTTCCAGCCCCATTGGTGGTTTCTATTGAATCCAGCCATCATTAGGCAATGGGTTGGAGTCATTTGACATCTATTCCCTCATTCTCCAGTTCAACAGCCCCTCTGTTTTTGTCCCTCTCTGCCTCTCCAAATCAGGAAGGAATCTTTTGATTTCTCATTTGCTCCTTTGGCTGCTGTTTCTGCGGCAGTCATCACTGAAATGTTACAACCTTGCAGCCGGGCTTTACTCAGACTCTGGGGCCTAGATGGAAAATCAGACCGGACATCAGTGCCCCGATTGAATAATCTGTGTCACTAGGGCTTTGAGCCCAGGATGTGAGTGGAGGCAATTCCCTGTTTTGGAAGAAAATCAGACAGGAAACCAGAGCTAGGAAGAAGGAAGAGAACTCAGTCCAGCAGAGTGTAATGGGGCCTCATTACCGAAGCAAAAAGCAGCTGTTGGCTAATTCCTAGCGTGCTGTAACACATGAGGATTTTGCAATTAGTAATAACTGGTGCACGGGGTTCTTGCGTATGTGCCTGTCCATTCGGCCCAGCAGCTCAAGCAAGGAGCCTTTCAAACCAGAGGGATTGGTAAGGTAATGCCGCTTTGGGCAAGTTTCTCAGCCTGTCCACTCCTGAGGAGGGGAGGGGGTGGCGGGAGGACGGGAGAGGGTTTTTCCATCATCCCTGTGACTGGGAGCAGAGCTGTTCTGTGGTCCTAAGAGCTGACGTGAGAAGCTTTTGTTATTTCACATGTCTGTGACCCCACCCGGGCTCAAGGTAACTTTATTGCATACCAGATAAAACCTGTAATCACTTTATTTCTCTTAGCTTCCTTTATGGAGAGACTTTCCTGGCAGTTGGTGATGGGCCTTCCTCCTTTTGTGGCAGCTCAGTGTAAGAGCTCTGGTTTTACCTTGGGCAAGTGAATATTATTTTTTTCTCCTCTCTTTGTTTGTGGGGTCTAATATTCCTTAGAAATTTGTTGCTGTTTACTCAGCCTAGGACTTTCTTCTCACTTCATGAAGCTTGGTCTTAACACATGGCTGTGAGTTTCAGTGACTTGAGGGGGGGCGGCAGATAACTCTTTGTTAAAACCTCTGTTCTTGTATGTGGCAGGAACTTGAAGTATGAAAAATATTTCCTGTTCCAGTTATAGTTTTAATCTCAGACGTTGGTCATTGGTGATTTGATTTGCCCCTAATAGTTGCACACACACCCCCCACCCCTGGCTTTTTCTTTTTATTGTTGTTTTCTCTCTTTCCTAACTTTCCTAGGAAAACACCTCCCAGATATATGCCCTGGCTGACTGCTCGACTCACGGTTTCAGGCCCTGAGCATTACGCAATCTAGCCAGTTACACAAACATAGGTCATTTCATAACTTGTTTTCATCAGCTTGGCCCCCTTTTAATGAAAAAAACAAAACAAAAACAAGACCCAGAACTTTTCCAAGGCTGCCATTTGTCTGTTTCTCAGATAACTTGTGAAAATAAATCAAAGGGGACAGTTCCTTTTTGGAACCAAGGAATAACAGAATAACTCTCTTCTTTGGCAACCATTCTTTTCCAAGAGACAGACAGACACACATACACACACGCACGCGCGCACACACACACACACACAAAATTCCCCAGAGTGAACTTTTGCCAACTGTACCAGGCTGGGACATTCCTCACATCAAAGAACTTTTACCAGAAATGACTGTGATTCCCAAGTCAGCCCCAATCGTGCCTCTTTAGTGCCCCCTACGGGACATTCTTAGAAGAACTATCTGGGGAATGTATTTTTCCAGCCCCAGAGAGTGTTAACTTGGTGAGTTTTCGAAATTCTTAGGACTTTTTTTTTTTCTTTTTAATTCAGGACAAATAAATGCCACATATTTAACAGTGGTTAACTAGGAGTTGCTTGACCTCGAAATGCAGTTTCTTTTCTAATTTTATTTTGTTCTAAATAAAGCATGGTTGAAAAAGGAGTGCTTTTTTCTTTCTCTATTTTTATATCTGTTCATTGGCAGCACAATGTCTTCAAATTCCGAAGGCTTGTTTTCTTGATATTGTTTGTAGCAGGACACTGGAAATTGTTCGAGGAGACGGTCTTCAGAATTGGTGGGAAGGTGGGAGGTGTATATTAAGGGTCTGGTACCCTTTTTTTTTGTTTTTGCCTTGATCTCACAGATGTTGTAGATTAGGATCAAACAAAATGTTATCCCAGGAATTTGTCTGTTCCGCTGATTCTTGCTGGTGGAAGTCAGTGTCACTGGTTCATCAAAGTGAATGGGGTGAAGCAGCAGTCACGTATTGTCTGAGTGGCAGTTGAATTTTCCTATTCAAACCCCTGAGTGCACTTCCATTGCTTTATTTCTACCTGGCTCATTATTCAAGGTGAGTGTAGAGTTAGGAGCCTCTGTTTTTTTTCTTTCCTGTCTTAATACAAACACACCAGAACTTATGCATCCAAATCAGCTGTTGTCCCCTTCATAACCGTTCCTTGAGGAGACTAAACTCTTATTTGGATGCTGTGGCTATTAGTCAGACTCAGAAAGATTTTACAACACCCCTCTTTGGAATTGGCTTCAGCAAATTCTTTTGAAAACCCTCCCTCCTAACATATTTTTGTCTTTTGAGGGTGAATTTAATATTTGGAAGTTATCAAAAGATCTGGCATAGAAGGAACCAAGGGTGATGTGTGAGGTCTGGGTGATCTGGCAGGGTCCGAAGCAAGATGTGACCCCGAATCCTGCTGGTCTCCATCTCAAGAGTCTTCCTGGGAGAGCAGTCACCAAGACAAGGCACACCAAAGCAGGCACCTCTGCCACCTAGACCTTTCGATTCGCCCCAACCCCCATCCCGTTACAGAGGAATAAATGCACTGATTTTGAGAATTCAGGAGGCTAGGTTTCTTGTCTATCCATTGAAAGAAAGAAAAAGAATTAGTGTTTTGTGACTCCGTCTCTTCCATGCTGTGTGTGGCATCTTTTGTGGCCATGGCATTTCCAAATGACGGCAGCTGCCCTGATGGAGGCAAATAAATCTGTTCCCAACCCCAGCTGGTAACTCTGTCCCTCTTGGACTCGCTGGGCCAGAGAGGGAAGGTGTAAGAGTCATCTTACCCAATGCCCCATCACGGGACAATGACTTGGCCATGCTCACCTGCTGTGGTTGTAGAGAGGATGAGATGGCATGCCATTCCCGTGGAGTGCAGAGCTGTCTTAGCTTGGTGGGGGTACAGAGTGGGGTCTACAGAAGGGTAGAGGGAATTCCCTCTTGCTTTGGAGTGGAATTTCTGTCCAAAAGGGCCCTGGAAGGCAAGACATCAGGGAACCTGGTGGACAACTCAGTATTGGTCACCTTCTTTTCCTTGCTTTTGTCTTTTCTTTGCTGTTCTTCACCCTAGCAGTTAGGTGAAGGAGGATAATGTGATTTGTTCAAGTGAACCTGACAGGAATCACTTGGAAAATGGGGGGGGGGGGTGGCGCGGGATTATGAGTTATTGATGACTATTTCCATGATGACATTAGTGCTGAGCCTCAGGAATGAAAGGTCAAAGGTCAAGGTGATGTCCCATATAGAATCTGTGAAAATTGGTTGAATTCCACAGAGAAGGCTTTGGAGAACACCCCACGTTTAGTAAAAGTACAGAGCATTTGAGTCAAACTGGACCTCAGCAGGTTTATTCTGGAGCATTTGAGGCAGCATTCGCCCTGCCCTCTCCTCTTCCCCCAAGCAAGTCTCCTGGGATGTTGGAATTTTCCTTTTCCTGTGCTGGGAAACTAAAAAAAGGGGGTTCTTAAGAGAGAGAACCCAGTCTCTTCTCAGACATGCATAATCATTTCTACCTGTCGAGGCAGGTCCCAGGTATTCAGGGTTTTGATGGCTTGAGTGCTTGGTGGCCCAGTCAAGAGTCAACCTCGTGGAGAAATGCCTGGCTGAGGGGATGGACCCTGAACACCAACTCTGATTCCATCTTAAATGCCACTTCTGGGCCCCTCACGCCAGGAGTTTCTGGGATAGGCCCTGCCACATCCATGTCTGCAGGAAAGCAAACCCTGCTTCCTAGACCTTTCTGAACCTGAGGCCCTACAGAGTTCAGAAAAGTCATTTCCTCAAGTTAGCAATTTCTGGACTGAAGGGACCTCTCTGATCTGATGAAGCTGGGTAGCACTAAAGGCCCCTTGTTCCGAGCTTTCTCATAGGCAGCAGGACACACATACATACTGAGCGGCCCCAAGGCTCCCTTAAATTCAGGATAAGGAGGTTCTGCTGCCCGAAGACCCCCATCAAGGCTTGCAACCTCAACATTCGGCTTCAGGTTCTGGAGATTCACGCTGGCTAGTGAGAGTCCATTGCTTGATTCCCTGCGTTAGAAGAATGGTTCTGCTTTTTTGCTTTCTCATTTCCTCTCTTTATTCTTTTCCCCTCAACCTGAGCTTACTGAGATGAGAATAATCCTCTAGGACAGAGGTCGCCAAACTATGGCCCAAGTCTTTTTGTAAATAGGGCTTAAGAGAGTCCAGGCACGCCTGTTTGTTTACATCTCGTCTGTGGCTGTACTCACGCTACAGTGCCTGAGTTGAGTAGTTGCCACAGAGACCTTATGGCCTGCAGAGTCTAAAATATTTACTATCTGGCCTTTTACAGCAAAAGTTTGCCAAACTGCCAAAGGAGGTTGGGGGGAGGGGGGCAATTTGTCCTTTTATAGGCATTCTTGCCCACCCAGAAGTCAACAGGATGACACAGTTAAATAAAGCATTTGGAGGCTCTGCCAGACTGGAATACCACATAGCCATCCAGCACCTTCCATGCTGTCCTTAGAGGAGGAGTTTTCAAGGGAGTGGAGAGCTCCAGGGGGGTCAAGTGAGGGTCCTGGGTTACCTCCTCTAGCCCCCCACCCCCAGCACACCAACATCCCTGTTGGTGCTGCAACAGGGATCAAACCACCGTGTACCTGCAGCTGAGAAGCCCCATCTTGGTTTCTGTTCGATGTTAACCCATTGGTAGAGAACTGTGATTTCTCCCCAACATGACATGTGACTGGTTCTTGGGTCCTCTTGGGAGAGAAAAACGCCAGGCTAACTTCTGGGACCACAAACTCTGAGGCTCACCTCTTCTCTCCAACTCCAGTGTCACTTTCTGAAAAATACCTTCAGAGTTGACACAAAACACAAATCTGCCAGATCTCACTTAAACTTTTGTGTGTGTCTCAGAGAGGCTCCTGCTGGAGACAAAAGCCTCCTTTAGCAGTCCCCTCTGGGGCTGGGACATTGTTTTCCTTGCAGCTCAGAAGCAGTGTGTTACCCAGATGGCTTTACCTCCCTCTGAAACGAGTTGTGCATGCATTTAGAGGCAGTCATTACCTACTGCTTTGTTTTTATTGCGTCTTGTTTTGTCTAGACCAAGCTACTGCTGCAAGGAATCTGGCTGATGGCCGGGTATGGCCTTCTGTAGACCTGCCATCACAGACAGAGTGGACCGGAGGGCCTCCTGAGAGGGGCTGAGAGTCTGCCACTTAGTCCTAAGCAGAATTAGTCTTTCCAGCTTTGCTTCAGGCTTTTGGCTCCCCTCCCTTAGCCTGAAATGGGAGCTCTTTTTTTGTTGGAATGAGAAGTCAGCTTCTTGGGTGCTCTCCTGAGAGGAAAGCTGACAGCCCCCTGCCCCTCGAAGGAAGGACGTTAAACTGTCCTACTAGATGCCATGGGTGTCTTTCAAACCCAGAACCTGACTCGGGGAGAGAAACAAGAAAAATGTTGGGTGCTTCCCAGGAATGAGAAGCTGGCAGTTCTCCCAGGAGCCACCCCTTCCCCCAGACACTTCCAATGACAATGCGTGTGGTGATGGTGATGGTGGCCGTGATGGTTGTCATTGTTGTGATGATGATGATGATAGCACCTTCCATTTATTTGGAGCATCATTTCTCAACCCTGACTGCACATTAGAACCTCCTTAGTTTTTTTTTTTTTAAACAGCTTATCAGAACACCACCCGAAAGCAGTGATTTTAGAACTCTAATGGTAAGGTTGGCTCCTGCATTGGTGTTTTTGAAAAGCTCCTCAGAATATTCTAATGTTGCAGCCAGGGTTGAGCACCACTGATGTGCTTTCATAGCCTGTGATTACAAGTAGCTCCTTATTTAATCCTTGTGATAGTGCAAAGAGTTTGGTGTTACTGCTCCCCTCTCCAGACAGGGAAACTGAGTCCCCAGTGACTCACCAAGGCCTCACATCCAGGCCTCCTGACTCAGATGACCTCCCAGCCTCCCTCCCAACGCAGCATCGTAAGAGAGACATAGCTGCCTGGGCTTTGGTGCTTCTGCACACACTCAGCTGCTCATGTGTTCCCAATGCCCTCTTCCTTAAGGCCAGCTCTGGTTGTCTGTTTTTCCTCCTTGAAGATCATTTCCCACTTGTATCCTTCCATGTTCACTGCACCCAGCCCTCCTTCACAGACACCACACATACTTAGGTACATCTGGTACTTTTCATTCAGCTCCTGATAAAAAGCCCAGTTGTCTTTGCCCTGCGAGATGACTCAGAATCCATTCTTGCACTGGGCAGCTCTCCTCATTGCCTCCCAGAATCCATTGCACTGGCAACTTCACAGAATCCCAGAAGACGTTTTATCCAGGTTAGTCTGGGAGGTGAGGCAGCCCCATCCCACCTCCTAGATTGGGGTCAGGCAGGGGAGTGAGCAAGGAAGGGTCCCCAGCTCCCTGAGCTGCAATGAAGGACTCTTAAGCTTCACTTTTATTTACACAGAGGAACACAGATGTCATCACCAGGGGCAAAGACCATGGTAGAGGCAGCTGCCATTGCTGCTGCTACTTCTAATCTTGGTTGGGCCGCAAGAGCAGGGATGCTATAGCATCCATGCTAATGTCAATGGGCTTTCATCTGGGGTCAAACAGACCTGTGCGGCCTCCTGGGTGAGGGACTGTCTGTAGGGATCCTGGGTGGGAATGACCCTGATGCTCTGTCCAGGTGCATTGGGGGTCGATACCAGCACTTGGGGCTGGACTTCAAGATAGGAAAAACGATTCTGCAAAGTGTTGCATTGTGTGGGAGAGACCTGGCCTCTCTGTCAGACCGAACTGGGTTTGAATCCTGACCCCACTGCTTATTAGAACGTGGCTTTGGATAAGTTACTTAATCTCTCTAAGCCTAAATTTCTGCCTCTAAAATGGAGATAATGGTAGTTCTTACTTCAGAGGGAGAATTAATGGGATAATCTAGGTTAAACACTACTGTGGTGCCTGTCATTTAGTAAGTGCTCAGTAAGTGTTAGTTGTTATTGTTGTCATCTTTGCATCCCCCAAGTTAGGGAAGAAAGGATGTGCAGAACCTTTTGTGGGAACAGGAATCATCTGAGGCTGAGGGTTCCAGAAGGGGGGCTCTCCCCTGAAAATCTGGAAGTTGGGGGGTCTTCCCCTTCTCCCTCCTTCTCACTTTCTAGTAGCTGCTTTGAAGGAAGGTCAGGCCCAGCTGCTGAGGAGCATGGCCCAGTTTAGCTTTGGTACTCTGTCATCATGTTATATTTTAAATAGACTGCTTCCTGCAGCATGTTCCACAGGGCTCTGCAACGTGGTCTGGGCATAAATTAAGTGACAGGGAGAAAACCCAGAGCTAGCAGCGCTAAAGTTTCCCACAGACAGGCCTATGAGCTCGGATAGATAGATACATGAATGGGTAGAGAGAGATGCAGGATCTCTCAAGATGGGGGTGAAGGTCAAGGAGGGCAAGGACAGCAAGGGGAAGCCTGGCAGCAAAGGCTACCGCTTTCAGTCTCGTGGGTCAGGGGAGATCTTTTCATGGTCTCACACTGATGGGATCACAGCCCCATGATGAAACTTTTTGGAACGTAACAGAAGCAGACACGATAAACTTCCTGGTGATCTTTGTTGCTGTAGAGCAGTTGGTCTGCAAATCTCCTCAAAGGATACTAAGCTGGTACCTGGGGAATAAAAGCAAGTGACCCAGAGGCTTAGGTGGCCCAGATGGGAGGCCTGCTCTCCTGCAGATAGGGGCATAGCTGGCCTGGAGGGTTTCAGAGAGGGCCTGCTGGGATGTGAGCTGCTGAGGACCACATCTGTCCTGGCAGCCATTGGGGATATGACCACATCTTTCCTGAGCCGGTGGGGGATGGAGTTTCCAGGACCTCAGTCAGGGAGCAGATCTGACGGGGAAGAGTTAAGATCCCCTTGATTCTTGGATGTGCAGGAACCCCGCCCAGTTATCCTGACCTCGGCACTCCAGGCACTGACCCTACTTTCTGCTGGTTTTGGCCTTCTATCTCGGCTTGGCCTGTTTTGCAGTATTTGTTGGCTCAGTCCTATCTTCCTCTTCATTTCAGAAATTCCGGGTAGATATGCCTGGGTCAGGCAGCGCCTTCATCCCTACCATCAACGCCATCACGACCAGCCAGGATCTGCAGTGGATGGTGCAGCCCACGGTGATCACTTCCATGTCCAGCCCATACCCCCGCTCGCACCCCTACAGCCCCCTGCCAGGCCTGGCCTCTGTCCCCGGGCACATGGCCCTCCCGAGACCCGGTGTGATCAAGACCATTGGCACCACGGTGGGCCGCAGGAGGAGAGATGAGCAGGTACAGTTCTGTTCGGGAGCCACATTAGTGGCTTTATAGTGCAGAGTGTTTTCCTGCAGACTGGCGAGGAGCAGGGTGTGTGTTCTGGGAGCACTGGGGAGATGAAGGAACTCAGGACCCTCCTCCTTGGAGGCAGAGCATGTGACCTGAGAGTCAGGTATCTTGCCCATGTCCCTTAGAATCTCTGAGTCTCAGTTTCCTCAGCTGCAAAATGGGGATGGTGTCTTGCTAGCCAGGACTTGCTGCCGCTGGAATGAGATCATGGTGGGAAAGCACATGGTGAATGATGAGGCATCAGCACACGGGCAGGACTGTTGGGACCTGCCTACAGCAGTATCCTCTGATCCTTGGCAGAGGGACCATGGGACAAGCAGCCGATGAACCCTGGCGGGGAGCCCTTTGTGGGCTTATCCCTTAAGTGTCTCCTAGTATCTAGTATGGGCAAGAACCCAGCTGTCCTAAAGGGGCCCACTTCCAGGCCAGTACTGCCTACGGTGTGTCCATCACCCCTCCATGTCCCAGGCCTCCAACTCGAGGCTGGAGCCCATTTCAAGTGCCTGGGATGCACATTCCGGAAACACATCTGGGACTCTGGGGTCTTTGGAATCTGCTCAGCTCCTTAAGCTTCAGGGACACATTGGGGAGCGGGGGTCAGACAACAGCAGCCTTTTTTCCCCTCAAGGGGCTTAGCTTTGAGCAGGAGCCAACCTGGCTGGGAGGGATGCCAGAAAGGGGCGGGGCCTCTGCTCTTTAGATAGCATCTACCCGAGCCTCCAAAGGTCTATTGTCTGTATTAGCGGAGAGTGGGGCAGTGATGGCCCCCCGCTTCCCAAAAGAGAAATCAGAGTCATGCATAATTCTAGAAAGGAGGGAATGAGCCTTGTAAGAGCTCCACCTGTCCCCCTTCACAGATGACACAGCCAAACAGCTACCTGGGGCTACTTGGCCAGTGAGTGGGGAAGTGTGGTCTAGAACCAGGCCTCTGGGATTCCACCCCTCTGCAGTGCTCTTTCTACAATGCCATGCCACCGTGAGTTCAAGGAAGGGAAATACTTTAGTAGCAGAATCCCTTTTTCAACTGAAATATTAGCCTGGAGAATTACTTCGATTACAGCTTTGGAACCCCTTCCCATTTCAGTCACTGTCCACCTGCACTCTGGAATCCCCAGGCCCACAGTGTTCCAATACAAGGACCTTCCAAACGTGGTGCCAGTGGCTAACTGTGGGTCCAGTGCCACTAGTCCCTTTGTGTGTGCCAAGTCACTTCAGTTGTGTCTGATTCTTTGTGACCCTATGGACTGTAGCCCGCTAGGCTCCTCTGCCCGTGGAATTCTCTAGGCAAGAATACTGGAGTGGGTTGCCATGCACTCCTCCAGATCTTCCCCACCCAGTGATCGAACCCGTGTCTCTTATGTTTCCTGCATTGGCAGGTGGGTTCTTTTCTGCTAGTGCCACCTGGGAAGCCTGCCACGAGTTCCCAGGATACTTAGAATTACAAGGATCACTGCTTTGAGGAACCAGAAGCTTTTACACGAGTCCCGTTCCTCTGAGGACAAAGCTGGGCCTTGTATCCGCTACTTGTTGGCTTGTTCTCTTAATGGCCGGACCTTGTGCAGGGGCAGCATGGGGAGATGTGTGTAATAGACACTAACGGTTCCCAGGTCCTGTTGGGCTTCTGCTCCTGGGGCAAGTGGCCAATACCCTCCTCCTCCCAGCTGCTTCCATGCTTGTAGTTATAAATATGCAGTAGCAGTGATCCCAGTGTCTTCTATAACTGTGCTTCCTTCAGGGAACTCAGGGTACCAAGCTTTATCTCCTGGTATGTAAAGGACCCCTTATCCTTTACAAGCTAGGCTTGTGAGGGACTCCCAGGTTAGCAGGACAGCCAAGCAAGATGTGCTAAATACTCTTCATTCTTTTGTCCAACTCTTTGTGACCCCACGGACTGTAGCCTGCCAGGCTCCTGTGTCCATGGAATTCTCTAGGCAAGAACACTGGGGTGGGTAAGCCATTCCATTCTTCAAGGGATCTTCCTGACCCAGGGATCCAGCCAGGGTCTCCTTTGCAGGTAGATTCTTTACCATCTGAGCTACCAGGGAAGTCCTTTTTCTGGACCCAGGTCACACCAAATTTGCAAGATTAGAGAGGAAGAGACTTTGGAGACTGGCTTTTCTAAATCTCCCTCTGCACCCATTTTACAGATGAGGAAACTGATGCCTAGAAAGAAGGGCCTTGCCTAGGCTCATGCAGTGAGTGGCAGCAGAGCCAGGATTGGAATCCATCCCCTTTGACCTTCAACCCTGTGATTTTTCCTATCACACCACCCAGGCGTGCCCTTGGAGAGTTTCCTTCTGTTTTTGAGATAGAAGGAGAGAGCCAGGAACATTTTATCCCACGTCAATTAGGAGTTCAGACCATCATGCAGCAGCTTAGAGGAAGCCTAGGCAGCAGCATCCTAGAACTTGGCTCCTCAGGTTGCTAGCTCTAGGGTCTTTTCTCTGAGGCTCACTTCTGCCTTCCCAGCCTCCCCCAGGGGGCAGAGGCTGTTATGGCGCTGGCCTGGTGTCTCATTGCCCTCCTCTGGGGCCTGCCCCGGAGGCTCCCTCTGAGGCCACCAGTGGCGGGGAAGGGAGGGGGGGG
>NW_011494717.1:10154687-10156483 GCF_000754665.1 Bison bison bison
GGGAAGGGAGGGTGTGTGTGGCTTGTGGGTGGGTACGTGGTGGTGTGACACACTCATGCTGTAACCATATTGTCACCGCCCCTGAACATTTCCTATGCCAAGAGCTCCCACAAGTTGCCCTGTACCTCACCAGACACTTCTTAGAAGAGAGAAACTTCTAAGGCACTGGGGAGGCCAGAATCTGTCCAGGGGGAATGGAGGCAGAAGTGGATCAGGACCAGCTCTCTGTCTTGTCTGCCCCTCATCAGTGAGGGAGCGGGGTGCTAGCTGGGCCTCAAGGGGAGCCCTGGTAGCCTTTTGATGCTGAGCCCTGAACCTGGGGCTGCAACAGGGCCATCAGGCTCTCTCGGTCCCTCTCGGGCTCAGGCTGAGATGGATTTTGGAGCGGCAGGTATTCAGGGCCTTGGCCAAGTGTCCTTTTGTGACCTCAGCCTGTGATCCTCTGTGATCCCACAGAGAATAGGGTGCCCCCGTCTGTGTTCTCTGGGTGTCTGGTTGATTTGCTGCTCAGTGAGTGCAGCAAGGGTATCAGAGAGGAGACCTCTGGACTGCGTTGTCTTCTTTCCAGCACTTTCTGGTTTAGAGAAGACTCACACTGCGTCTCATCTGATCCCTGCAGAAGCTTTGTGGGAGGCGGGGCAGGTCCTATTAACCCCACTTTCCAAATGAGGATCTGAGGCTTGGAGGGTCAGTAATCTGTCTGGGTCCATCCAGAAGTGCCACATCTGCGTTTGGCTCTGAGCCACCCGACACCTCTCAGGAGAGAGACCATGGAGCCATCAGCTTTCCCGGGGAGGTGGGGCAGGGGCTTGAGGAGGGAAGTGGAGCCAGGATCCAGTGTGGGCTCAAAGACCAGGCCTTTGTAAGAGGGTTGAAGACTAACAGGAATGTAATGTTACCAGCTGGATGGGCTCAGGTCAGTGTGCCCCACGTGGAGGCCGCTGCAAGGACAGATGGTGCTAGGGAGGGACACAGTGATGCTATGCCCTGCTTTGCAGGCAGCGTCCTGGGGACTCTGGCCTGGGCCCAGCCCGGGGAGTGGCTCCCTTACTTGCAGGCTGGCTGGAGGTCCAGGCAGCATCCCTCAGGGGGGCAGCTTCTCTCTCAGCCCTCCAAAAATGGCTTTGGCCTTTTCCCCACATGTCCCTTGAGGGGAGGACTTGGGCCTTACTGCCCCCAGAATCTTCTAAGCCCCCAGTACATCACTTGGCACTTAGATGGTGTGCTGTCAGGGTCTGATCACTGAAGGAGGGGTCTTTCCTTTTGAATTCCTTCCTGCCTTGGCCCACAGCCATCTACTCACATCAACTCTGGAATGGCTCTATGTAAACAGAGTATCAGCCCTGGTGGTGGAGCAGAGTTCTTGCCCTCTGGCCTGAGCTGCAGGCCCCTAACCACCTTCCTGGTGAGGAGCTAGGTCATAAGCTCTACAGGCGGATTTTTGTTCATTCGGTTCGCTGACAAATCTCTAACCCCTCAAACCATGCCTGGCATGTTGAAGGGCTGGTTGGTTGCATGAGTAGATGTGGTGGGCAGCAGAGTTTTAATCTGCTTCAGGGCTCCTCCTCCTCTTTGCTCATTCTGCCCAATCCAGCACTGTGCCAGGCACACTGGTGAGTCCTCTGGGTTGAACTGCGAGCAGCCAGCACTCTAGGGCTGGCAGAGGGACTTGGGAGTGGGGTGGTCCTCCCTCCCGCCATCTGGCAAGAGAACATGCACCCCCCCCTCCGGGTGGTTCTTACTCTGGGCCCAGCTACATAATCAAGTGGGGATAATAAGGCTTGCAGAGCAGGCAG
>NW_011494717.1:10156583-10157133 GCF_000754665.1 Bison bison bison
AGAGCAGGCAGAGTGTTGGGGAGGAGTAATTAGGCCGAGTTGGGAGGAAGCTGCTTAAGTGGGTGGGGCCAGGCCTGGCACAAGGGGACTCTCTGGGGAACGGTCCCAGCTCATTCTCTCGGGTCTTGGCACTGAATCAGGGCTGACATGTCACATGCTGCCATCATGCCTGGGCTGGTGAGTCTCTGACCCATGGCTACCCTGCTCTCCCTTCAAACACGTGACATCACCTTCTGGGGGCTGGGGTTTAGTTCTGAGTGCTCCCCCTACCCCCAGGCACCCAAACTGGGGTGAGGTACATGTTCTGGGGCCCCTGAGCCACGTTCCTCTTGCCTTCCTCCTTCCCTGCCCGGTCCCAGAAGGGGTTCTTCCCCTACTTACAATGCGGTTAAAAGCAGAAAAGCTTTGTGAGCCACGCACCCGAGCCTAACCGTGATCCTTGGCCCTGGCCTCTAGCTGTCCCCTGAAGAGGAGGAGAAGCGTCGAATTCGGAGGGAGAGGAACAAGCTGGCTGCGGCCAAGTGCCGGAACCGCCGCCGGGAGCTGACGG
>NW_011494717.1:10157233-10177714 GCF_000754665.1 Bison bison bison
GAAGCTGGGACCCCAGGGCTCCCGGCCCTCTCCCCTCCCTCCCTCACCCCTAGTAACTGACAGAGTTAGTGTGGGCAGAAGCATTCCTTCTTCTGAGCACATGGGTCAGCCCTGCCCTGATTTGAAGGAGGTGGGTGGGGAGAAGGGAGCTGGCCTTTATCACCCAGCATGGACCCAGAAAGAACTGGATAAGCTTCTTGGGCCTGGCACCCTGTTCACCTCAGCATCTGAAGGATTCTGTGCTGAGATCTGCTGGGGCTCCTGGGCGAGGGATGGCAGAGGGTGTCGCCGTTGCCGGCCAGCAGCCAGGCAGGCCCAAGCCTGCCCCCTCCAGGGTTCCTCTTCCCAGGTTCCAGCCGCCCCCATGCCTGCCTGCCTGCCGCCGGCAGGAGTGGGCCCAGCCTGGCTTCAGCCATCTGGTTCTCTGGGCTTCTCCACCTCTGCAGGGTCTTGGCGCTCCCTGGGTCTCATGGGTATGGATCATAGGCAGCTGAGTTGTACTATCTTGGGGTTTTCTCATATCCTCTGTGGGCGGGAGGGTTCCCCGCCTCTGCTCTGATCCTGAAGCTGTCACCTCATTGGTACCTCATTCTGCCCTGTGAGTCATTCTCCCCTGCTAGCTAATTGCCCCCACCTGGGGGCCCTCAGCCCCGCCCTTCCCTCCCCAAACCTTGACCTGACCGACATCACGTAACTCCCTCCAGAGCCCAGCCCTCCAGGAGGGGCCGTGTGCCGTGTGGAGGAAACCCAGAGCCAGGACTGACTCTTCCTGGGTGGAATGTTTTCCAAGTGAGGAGATGAGGTGAACTGTGTCAGTGGTCATTGCACTGAGCAGCCAGGTTGGAGCTCTGGAAATCGAAATGGACTTGCAAATCCTATTACTTTATTTAATCCTCCCAGCTACCATTCCCCTGCTTCCACTTCTCTTTGTCCATCCCAGAGCCCTTGTTCATGGGCCTTAAATGTGCACCGGGTGAATTCTATGATGCCCTTGGTAGTGGCCTGTGGAGGTGTTAGAGGCGGGAGGAGGAGTGGGAGCTCTCCGATGCCAGGTGGGGCAGATCCATTAGTGATCAGCACTCCCCGGGAGACACCCCGGAGAGCCCTCCCCACCACTAACCTTTCAGGGAGCCATATCCCCCTGGGTCTACCCCCAGGTGCTTCTGCCACCAGCCCCAGAATAGCCTGTGCCCCAAGGCCCGTCGGTTTTCCTCCCCTCTCTCCCCTTGAAGCCTCACACCCTACACCCCCGCCTCCCCACGACCTAGCCACCCAGCCTCTGAGCCACATCCTGCACAGGAAGCCTCTCAGAAGCTCATGACGTTCATCAGACCCTTGAGACAGATGGAAAGTTTTTTTCACTCCGGAATATGCTGTACTCTGCTTAGCAAAGCTCTGGCCCATGTCATCTCGTTCTCAAACAGGAATCTGTGTTCGGGAAAAGTGGGGAGGAGGCTGGTGACACATACCTCTCCGTAAATTCCATGACGACCCCCCCACCTCCCGCCACCACGTGCATCTGTTGCTTCTCTAGCTTTGTGTGAAAGGAGGGGCTGAGGTCCTTGCAGAGGGTCCCTGCCGGCCTCATTTGCCCACTCAGGCTGGCAGGGGTCTCATCTGTTGAAGCATGGGGGCTGAACTGAATGTTCTCTCGGGGTTCTGTGAGTCCTGAAGAGCAAAAAAAGAGAAGAGGGGCAGTGAAGATCCAGTGGGATGGATTGAGTGCTTCCTACAAGCCAGCTACTCCTAGGCTTGTGTGTGCAGACAAATATCCAGTCACGCAGCTCAGAGTTCAGTGTGATATGTCCCTGGCGAGCTGGAGGGGCTTGAAGAGGCATGGGGGGTGGGGGGAGGGATGCAGCTGCCTGTTCTGCTCCCTTCCCCTGCCAGGTCTCACTATTACTCACCCCCTCGGAGTACCAGGGGCAGTCCTGACAGAAAAGCGTAGTAGCACGTGGACTCTGCAATCAGATATATTGGAGTCAGATCCAGGCTACCCTATCTGCTTACTCTGGCATCGGGCAAATGGTTAAACCTCTTGGAAACTCAGTTTTATTATTAGTGCTCAGTCATGGCCACTACAAGGGTTAATTCACCCTTCCTCCAAGCTGACTCACCTCTACTCTCAACCTGGAGTTCTGGAAACAAGGAATCCTGAACATGCAGGTGGCCCAGAAGCAGTCGGGTGTGAGCTCACTAGCTTCACGGTCCTCTGAGGACCGTGTTTGGTTTTCCCTCTCTCACCCAGATCTGACACCCCCTGGCCCATCTCCTACCATCCTTCACATCCTTCCCCTCTTCCCCTGCAGGAGACTGAGGAGCTGGAGGAGGAGAAGTCGGGCCTGCAGAAGGAGATCGCCGAACTGCAGAAAGAGAAAGAGAAGCTGGAGTTCATGCTGGTGGCCCATGGGCCTGTGTGCAAGATCAGCCCCGAGGAACGCCGGTCCCCGCCGGCCTCTGGGCTGCAGGCCCTGCGCGGCGGGGCCAGTGGAGGGGTCGGTGCCGTGGTGGTGAAACAGGAGCCCCTGGAAGAGGACAGCCCCTCGTCCTCATCGGCGGGGCTGGACAAGGCCCAGCGCTCCGTGATCAAGCCCATCAGCATTGCTGGGGGCTTCTATGGCGAGGAGCCCCTGCACACCCCCATCGTGGTGACCTCCACTCCTGCCATCACTCCGGGCACCTCGAACCTCGTCTTCACCTACCCCAGTGTGCTGGAGCAGGAGTCGCCGGCATCGCCTTCTGAGTCCTGCTCCAAGGCTCACCGCAGAAGCAGTAGCAGTGGGGACCAGTCATCAGACTCCTTGAACTCCCCTACTCTGCTGGCTCTGTAACCCAGCTCCCAGGGGCAGGGGTGGGGGTCCTCGTCACTGCCTCCTGCCCAGGGACCAGCACCTTCCAGCGCTCCGGGGCCGTGAGGAAAAGAGGGGGACCCTGCCAGAGAGCTTCCTGGCTCTGGGGAGACCCAGGTGGGATTTGGTGGTGAGTCGCCGGAGGACTTGGATGAGCTCTTGGAAGGCACAGGACCTCCTCCTCCCTCGTCCATCTCGCGAAGCAAATCCGTTTCTTGAAAAACATTGGAGAACTTGGTTTGGTGGACTCGGGCATCTCCCTGGCTTCTGAAGAGCCTGAAGCTGGTTTGGGCCATTCTTGTCCCTCAGTTCCGATGTGTCTCTGGAGTGATGGTGTCCTTCCCGCCCCACCAAGCATGCTCAATGCCTTTTTGTTTTCACCTTCCCTCTATTTGCCCCTTCCTTCCCCCAGTGTCAGTTTCACTTCCTCTTAGTTTTTTATCGAATTTGCCATGACATTTCATCTGGGTGGTCTGAATAGTAAAGCTCTTCATTTCTGAAGAGGGGGCAGCAGGGTGACTCTTTGGCTGGGGCTGACTTGTCCAGAAGGGGACAGTCCATGTGCAATACAGAACCTTCCCTCCTCTGACACTTCTGGTCCACCACCATCTCCGGAACCGCCAGCAGGGCTCCTTGAACTCTCCAGGAGAGGCCACCATCGCCAGGAGGTTTGGAAGACCCTTCCTCCCCATCCTCGGAGACGGCTTTTGGAGGAGCAGCTTGGCCAGAAGACAGGGTGTGAGTGAGACAGCGGGGGCACGGATTGGGTTTGCCAAATGCCTAATTACCAGGCCAGGAATGGCCAGGAATAGTGCCAGCGGGCCACACGGGTGTCCCAGCCAGCCTCTCTTCACCCCGTGTCTTGAATAGGACGTCTCTTGTAATTACCGCCTCGTCGTTCAGCCCTGGACCCTTCTCTCCTTCCTTCCTCGGAGCCACACGTCACTCCGAGTCCCTGCCCGCTCCACCCTCCCCCACCCTGCCTCTCAGGGTGACGCCGCCCGTGGAGGTTTAATGAGCGTGGGCCTGGCCCCTCCCCAAGCCTCAAAATCGCCTCTGCTGTGGATGGAAAGGAAGGGGGAGGAAGGAGGGAGGCAGTCAGAGTGGGGTTTGCCTCGCAGCAGCCCCAGCGCCTGCTTCTCACCTCTCACCAAGGTGCTGGGCCATGCTACCCTCTGTGGTCATCTGCTACCTGATGGATCTCGCGCTTGTTCTCTTACACTCCCCTGCCCCCTCACCCCAGTGTGCTTCCCAGGTCCACCAGCCAGCTGTGAACAGCTGGCCCAGAGCTGCTGTTGTGGCTTGCAGCTTATGTGCCATTCCCCAGGGGCTGCTGAAATCAGAGATGAATCCCACTGCAAGAGAGCTGCCCTTTCCTGTGGGGTGGAGGATGGGGAAAGGGGGTCCTCCAGCCACCCCCCCACCTCCTCCCGGGAGCACAGCTCCGCAAAGCTCAGCAGAGTCCCCGCCTGCCACCCCTCGGAGACTTTTTTTCTCCCCAAGGCTGGTCTTCCAGCATTGGCCTCTGCTGGCCTAGTACTCTGAGGGAGGCCCCGCTATTGTGATTCAGCTCTAGAGATCATTGTATGATAATTTAAAACTATATAGATATTATTTAAATCAACCCAGTGGGGGTTAAATCTCAAAGTTGGACTTGGGAGAGGGAGAAAAAGTGATGACATGATTGCTCACCTGTTCCCTTCACAGACCCAGGCCTGGCACGCCGGCTGGTATTTAATGTTCATTACTCACTTGCCATGCCCTAGACACACTGAATGGAACAACCCAATGCCTAAAATACGCAGCCCACTATGACCGGGAGTGATGTGTGGAGGGGTAGGACTTGCAAAGAGAGGAGACTAAAAGAAACAGGATTTTCCCCCCAGATGCTTTAAATATGTTATTTCCCACATTCCTTGGCTGTGATGCTGCCCCCCAGTTCCCCAGAAGTTCTGGGAGGGGCGCTTCTAATAAGATGGGGCCTTTGGGTTTCTGGCTTCAGATTAATCAAGGACACAGAGGTCAGCTAGGAGTAGCAGGAGACAGGCAAAAAGAACTGGGGTGAACTCAGCTCTGAAAGACTTAATCATCTCAAGTGATATTTGTGGCCAACTGGGAGCTATTTCTTTTTGAATATATGTATTATATATTTCTTAAATGAAGCTGCTCTCTGGTGTTTTGTTTCTAAAGTCCCTTTGTGCCCCACTTTGCACAGCTCTGATCCCAAGGCAGGCCCTGGCATGTGACGTGGGGCCAAGCTGGACATTCCTGAAATGGAGTCTGGCTTTAGTTCAGATTTCAAACTGCATTGGCTTTGGGACCAGCAGAAAGCAAGAACCCAGCCGCCTTGCAGGACTTCGAGGCCTCTGAGCTGTGTTTCTATTCAGGACCCTCTAACTTTGTTCTTGGAGGTAGTTTGGCTTCCTCAAAGCCAGAGGTTATTTGGAGAATTCACTCTTGACTCACAGGCATATCCTCAGTCACTGCCTTCTGGCTGGTTCTCTAAAGTTGCTGCCAGACACCAGGCCTGCTGCTTCCTCCTCCTTCCTTTCTCCTCCTCCTTGGGAGCAGCGGCAGGGGGAGCCTTTGGACTTGGGCAGGGAACCCCATGCCCCCCTGTGTCCCCAGCCATGAGGCAGCTGGTGTGGACTCCAGTTGGGCTGCAGGCAGCTCTGGGACCACATAGGGCAGGCACTCCTTGACAGGCTGGTGTGAAACACACAGTCCCCTTGGCCACCTGGCTAGCCTCTTGGGAACAGCCCTCTTCCTGTCGAGTGGGTGGGGACAGCTGCTGACACAGGACAGAGAGAAGATCCCAGGTGAAGCTTAGGCAATTACCAGAGCCAACTCAAAGCGGAGAATTCACTGGGGAAGTTTTCAGAAAGAAATCATTTTTCTGCCTGTGAGACTGGCCAGGTGTCTTCACTGTGGCCCATCCCA
This sequence comes from Bison bison bison, assembly GCF_000754665.1. Lineage (NCBI taxonomy): Eukaryota > Metazoa > Chordata > Mammalia > Artiodactyla > Bovidae > Bison > Bison bison. Next base: position 10,163,023 of record NW_011494717.1, read on the forward strand.
CAGGCAACTCAAAGCCAGGAACCATCAGAGGCTACTGGTTCCCTTTCTCAGGCTTTGGGGAAGGGAGTCTCCTCTCTGTTCCCACTAGGCTCCATCTTAAGATTGAGCTCAACTTACAGGCATTGGGACTTTTCTCCCTTTTCCTTGATGGACCAACAGTGCTTCTTGCAATCTCACCTTGTAACTTTTAGGTTGATTTCCTCCCTTGATCAGACATCCATGTGGCCTCTTTAAGAAGGAAAAGAATAGCACCTACTATGTGCCAGGCACTGTGTTAGGCACTTTTATATATATATACTCTCTTTAGGGTGAGACTAAGTGATGAGGACTTCCCTTATTAAAAGCCCACCACTAATGGATCAACAAAAACACTTGGAGGTGAGAAGGTCTTTCTCCAAAGATCCAAGGCAAGATTGCCTTCAGTCTGAGGTTTGTTCTCAAAGACCCACCCCCTACAATATCCTCCACCTCTAAATGTGTTTCCCCTGTGATGTGCTCCTTTGCACTCTTCAGATGGTTAACCTGAGTCCTTATAGAATTTGTGGACCAATAGGATATGTGGCGTGTGTAACTTTCTTTTAAAAACTTAAGTAAAGTGGTCTTGCTACTTTCTGCTTGTTGAGTCTTCTTGGCATTCAGTCTTAAAAGCCAGCATCTCACTATTTATTGACGGGTCGTGTGTATGTGTGCGTGCGTGCGTGCGTGCGTGTGTACATTTCTAGGTGTGCCCATGTCCTCCTGCACCTTTTAAAAAGGAAACCCAGTCACCCCACTACCTATGTGACATCTTCTCATGCTTCTAGTATATTGGTCATATATCAACAAAGGGTTTTAATTTTCTAAGGCTGACATGTTCAGGAGGAGCTGGGTCAAATTTTGAGCAGGGCATGGGAAGGGAAGGGGGAGAAGTAATTGACATTTATTTTATTATTTATTTTAAATGTTTACATCTTTGTGTTGTACCAAGCCTGAATAGAAACAGATAGCATTAAAATGCTCAGTTCCTCTCTCCCTCTCTTTCTTCTTTATAATTTTTTTTTTTAATTTAGGCTAATGATGCTTTGTTTCTAAAATGATTTGTGACTTGTGCTGTATAAACTGTATAAAAAAAGGTTCTGTTTTTAAAGATGGTGTGTCATTCCCCTGGGGACAGTGGTCACCAAGAACTCTACGTTAGAACACAAGGAAAGATCCTGCTCTGTTCATCAAAAATTATTTTCTGTGTATGATTAAAAGTTTATTCCATTTATTTTAGTTTGTGGTTACTTGATGTCGAGGAAGAAAAATGTTCACATTTGTATAAAGAATAGGTATCAGGGTGTCTTTTCTGAAGTGACAGATGTATATATAGTATTTTGGTATATCGTGGCAAATCAAAAGCTTCGTGCATCTGTATTTGAGGTATGTTGATGATGTGGAATAAAGACTGCTCTAAGATCCTGGAGGTAAAAAAAAAAAACATTGTACAAGATTCCTACAGCTTGATGGGGGAATTTAATTATCTTTCTGAGCACCTTGTCTTTTTTTTTTTTTTTTTTAAATATTGGTGAAATGGTCCCATTGGGAAGGCTTCTAAATAGGCCTCTCCAGGCAGGACTATGAGCTCAAAAATCTTTGTATAGTTTTGAAATTTGAGGAGTAGCTCAGCTCTGAAGCATCTCTGGTGGTGTTTTGTTGTTGTTTTGTTATTTTACTGTAATACAAGCCTACAGTATTTGCACTAAAGAAAGCTTGTTAGAAAAAGCTTGCTGCTATGGAAGAAAGAACATATTACAACTTTTTTTCTTTTTTTTGTTAGCTTTTTCACTTTCAATTGAGTAGCTTTTTGTAGAATAAAATGAATTAAGATTGAAGAGCCTCTGATGGTTGGTTTATTCTGTCTTTTCTTCCTATCTTTTCTGTCGCTTCTCTTTTTTTCCTTCTAGGCTTTTCTACCTTTGGCTCCGTGGGCAGAGTTGGTCTTTCTGTTGGGAATGGGGAAGCAGGGAACAGCTCCCTGGGAATCTCTTTCAGCAAAATTAGAAGGTAAGCTGCTGGGGGTGGGCTGCCTAGACCTTCCCCACCTCCTTTCTCATGCTTCTTTCTCTTTACCCTCTCCAACCCCTCCCAGTCCCATTTCCCACTTCTTAGGGCCTGATTCTCAGCTAGCTGCCACGTACTGCCAAATGCTAGCCACTAACAGTTCACAGGGCTGTCCCTTCCTGGGGGCACTTTGGATTTTGTTTCAATAAAATTGACTCTGGGGACTTGAGAATCTTCAAAAAGCCAATTTAAGGTATTGCTCAGAGGGTCCAGGTGGTTGCATGAGGTCATACGCAGGCCTCTGGAAACAACCAAGGCATGTACATAAGTGGGACAATCACATCCGGACGTCCTTTTTGAATAGACACAGGTTGGTGGGTGTGGAACACTGAGAAGTGTCAGCTGGACCCTGCCCAGGAAGCCGGGGGTAAATGAGAGTGTCTGTCCTGGGTGCTCTAGGGAGGCACACGTGTGAGTAGTTAGCAGTCAGGATGGTCGGCAGCAGCTGAATGTTAGGCACTGAGTTACCACTCCTAACCTGCGGAAGAGGAGCCCAGAGTGAAGGCCTCGTTCCTTGGAGGACCCAAGAGCTCTGGACTGTGAGAGTTACGGGCACTCTGAATCCTAGCCCTGCCTCTCTACTCGTAATCTCTCTGAACCAGAGTTTCCTCTCTGTAAAGGGGGAGGGTATTGATAGTGCTGTGGGAACCCCCATGTTTTATCTCCTTTCCCTTTTGAGAAGGCCTGGGGTGTGAGGAACCGGACATTCAAAACTCTTGGCACTGGGTCTCCCAGCAACAACTTCTGCCTGAGGAAACAACACAGGCCATGGTACCTGGGGTGTCTCAGTGGTACCTGCATTTTTCTGAGCAGTTGATGCGGCTCTTTTCGGTGTAAGTGTCCAGGAGGCAGATGCTGGGAATGTTCACATCAGCTTCAGTCGGCTTTCTGGGTTATGCTGCCCTGAGAGAAGCATGTGTCTCTGCTTGCCTCTCATGCCTAGGCGCTTCCGTCACATTTTTCATCTTCCAGTAACACTTCGAAATCTCCTTCGTTTGTTTGAATTCCCACCTCTTCACCCACATGGCAATTAGAGAGGTTGGTGATTGCCAGGTGCTTATTAAGTGGAGTCATAAGTAGTCCTGCTTCTCTGGGCAGCTGTAAATGCCTTAAAAGCATGCAGAAAGCTTCTTAGTTTTGGTTGTTTTTTTTTTTTTAATTGAGAAAAACAATAAGGGGCCACCTTCACTGGGTTCTAACAGGGTCTGTTGGGGAATTCTGCAATTCCGGCTGAGTCTAGGCTGTCTTGGTCCAAACTGGTTCAGTGATCTGGCTTGATGGTAAATGCTGTCGATTACATTTCTAACAGAGTTAGAGTTCTTTGGACTGAATGGGGTTCTCTCCCAGGAAAGGCATCTTGGTGAGGAACTCCCAGGACCTAGAGTTTCCCAAGTGGATGCTTGTCACTGGGCTTTCTTTGCTCACTGGACCACTGCTGGCTAAGGGAACAGGAATTTCCCCTGGAGTTGCTATTTTCCAAGGTGGTAGCTATGTTTGTTTCTTAGGCTAGTGAATGAAACGGTATATGTGAAGGCACAAGGAAAGGTATCAAGTGCTAAAAAAGGAAAAAAAAAAAAAGGAGGAGACTTGGTTATAAACTTGACTGATGCAACTTGATTATAGCATAGCCCCTGGGTTTTGAGCTCCGAGCTGTGTTTGAAATGAAAAGGTGTGATTTCCCCTTGGGTCCTGTGTGTTTAAAGGATGGATGGGTACTTGTTCGTGGGCAGCCCAACCCCGCTGGCCCAGGGCCCACCGGGCCTGAAAGTCGAGAAGGAGTGCTGATGGCCTTCCCTCCCCACCAGCCTCGCACCTGCCCTTGTTCACGAGTCTGTTCCTCCCCTGACAGAACAAAAGGACTGTTTCCTGAGACACTGTGAGCTGTTAGGACAAGTCCACCCGCCCTTCTTCACAACTGGTCTTCTCCTTTTCTGGACCTGCCTGGAGTGGAGAGAAACTGACCCCCGATTCTGCCCTCTGGGATGGGATCATCCTCCTTCCTCCCCACGGGTCCCAGTGGACAGTCAGATGGCCCAGGAGAGCATCTGGGGCGCCATCCGCAGGCTGTGAGCTGTTGTCTCTGCGAAGTTCCCCCTGGTTTAAAGGAAAAAATAAAGCCTGCTCCAGGCTCCACCTCTGGAACTATCAAATCCTTAATCAAACTAAGCACCTTCAGAAGTCCTTGTTAAGGACTCAGCCAGTGAAGTAACAAACCAAAATACACACACTCAGCTGGTTGGTAATAGTGCTCAGCTGAGTGTCTCTGAGGACACTTGGAGGTCATGCTTACACATGGGGGGACTCCAGTCTTGATCCAAAGGTGCAGTACAAGGTGCTATGGGACCTTGACTCTGGGGCTGCCCTGGAATATAGCACTGCCGTGCCCTTCGGGACATTTAGAAATGATTCAGTGTTTATGCAATTTTTTTTTTAATTGAGGTAAAATTCACAAAACTATAAAAGCAACCATTTTATGAACTTCTCTGGCAGTCCAGTGGTTGAAACTTCCAGTGCAGTTTGGATCCCTGGTCAGCGTGCTAAGATCCCATATGCCTCCTGGCCAAAAAAAACAAAACATAAAACAGAAGCAGTATTTTTAAAAAATTCAGTAAAGGCTTAAGAAATACTGGTCCACATCAAGAAATCTTTTAAAAAGTAACCATTTAAAAGTGAACAATTCAGTGGCATTTAGTACCTTCACAATGTTGCGCAACGACCATTTCTGTCTAGGTCTAAAACATTTTCATCACTGTGAGAGGAAGCCCCGACCCATTACACAGTTGCTCCCTTCCCCCTGCCTCCAGTCCCTGGCAACCACCCATCTGCCTACTGTCTCTATGGATTTATATTGAGGTAGAACTTTTGAGAATCCCAATGACTCTATTTTCTGAACTAAAAAACAATCGTGAGACCTTAGCATGGAAAATAATAGCTATGAATAGTGATGTAGTTTCCTTCTTATTTTAGCGCTTTGTAGATTTTATATGCTTTCACTTACCTGGTCTTATTCAGAAGCCCAAGAGACAAATGTTGCTGAACATGTTGGAAATTATCAGCTCCAGGAGAAATTCCTTTTCCCTTACGCAGTTGTGTGTCTGGTACGCTGGCAAATACAGTCACCACCTTGATCTGCTGCATGAGGCATGCATTTGTTTCTCAAGGAAAGGTGGAAAAAATCTGAAAAGACAGATTTTGTTCATGGATAAAAACAGGCACTCTTTTTGTGTTGTAAGCATAGGAAAACCACATTTAAATTAACTTAAAAAATTAATGTAGATGGAGACTGTCACCATCATATTCTTACAGGTATGACGGAGAAAATATTCATTCAAAATTATTTTTGTGTCCCTAACAAGTCCATGACACCATGCAGACACCACTGGGGATAAAGTTGTAAAAGACTGTTTATACAGAAGTTATATAAGGTGTTTCTTTGCCTCACAGTCGTGTTTTCATTTGAAATAACAATTACTACCTAGAGGTTTCCCTCAAGGTGGTTGCAATGTGATGGGAGGAAAGGGACAGGAAAGAGATATTCACAGTAGAATATGATAAGTGGCTCAGCTTGTGGCTGGTGGGGGTTTCAGAGAAGATTCTGTAGTGGAAGGGTCCCTGGGCTGGGAGGGGAATGGAGTCTGTACAGAACAGAGTGGAGGGTGGGCATGCTGGGCAGGGAATAGTCTGAGCAAAGACCTGTGCGGAAGGAAAGCATGGGGCAGCCTTGGGAACCAGGAAGGAGTACCCAGCATCTGGAGCGTGGGCAGGTTTAGGGGATGCTGGAAATTTAATCTGAGATCTTAAGAGCCTCAGTGACAGTCTTGAGTCTTGCTGTCAGCTGGTCACTCAGCCCAACGTAGTGCCTCTTTGTGCCAGGCTGTCCCCTGTGCTTTGGAGATAGAGGTGATAAGCACTCACATGCATACATACACACACACAGAGGTGATCAGTACTCACATGCACACACACCCACATGCACACACCAGCCATTGTCTAATGGAGCGGTCTGATCACATAATTACAAGGTCAGTGAGCACCTCAAAGACATATAAGCTGTTGTGGCTGTGGATTATCACTGGGACTTTCCCTAATCAGGGGGGCTTTTCCAGAACTAGCCCCACTTAAGGTGAGATCCCAAAAGTCAGCAGAAATGAGACCTTTGTTTTGAGGTATTGGGAGCTGTAAACGAAGGGCCAGAGGATGCGGCTACAGTCACTCTAGGAAGATTAAGGTAGATGTGCAGGATAGATGGGGGTGGGGCGGAAGGAGGCCAGGGGCTGGGAGCCCTTGAGAAGGCTCTGCCCACAGCCCAGGAGAGAGCCAGCCTGTCTCCCATCTGCCCTCCTTCATCTGCTTTAACAGAGAAGGGGTTCTCCTGCTCCCCAAAACTCATTCCTCCCAACTTCTTCTCAGGGATCCTCTTCAAGTAGCTTCTTCCTCTTCTTATTCCATCATTGACCTCTACCTCTCTAAGGGTCCTTTACTTTAAATGAGGTCAAGTTTTGCCCATTTAAAGAATAAGAACCCTCCATGACTCCACCCCTAGGTCAGTTTCAGAGGAGTTATCTCTCCGTGCTGGGCCCACTTCCTCACCTCCCACTCTTCCTTCAACCCACTCAAGTCTGCTTTCACCTCCACTGTCCTGAGGCTACTTCCTTGTGACCAAGTCCTGCAGACTTGTCTCAGCCTGCATCTTCCTAGGCTGTAGCACCACTGACGGCTCTGCTCACTGCTCCTTCCTTGCAGGGCCATTTTCTTTGACTTCCTTCTTCCTGTCCTCGTCTCTTCCTCACCACCACCAACTCCTGTCTTACCTCCTAAGTGTGTTTCAGATCTGAGTGTTCTATCCAGCTCTACTGTTACCATCCTTGTACAAGCCTCTGTCATCCCTCACCCAGACAACTCCGGTCACCTCCAATTGCCTCCTGCAGTCAGAACATCAGCATTGTGTCTGTAGGTTTTGGGTCCCAACCACTAAACTGATGATGTAAGTCTCCCACCCGACCCCTGTCTTAGAGGTATATCAATTAGGATTACATTCAGCTGCCAGTGACAGAAAACCCAAATAAGCAGAACTGTGAACACACAGAGCTTCTTTCTCTCCCTTAAAAGTCTGGAGCCAGAAGCTTGAGGGCTGGTCTGGTGGTTTCAGGAAGTTGTCAGGGGCCAGGATCCTCTTTCCTGTCTGTTCCCAAGGTATGGCTCTAATTTCCATGATCTACATTCTAGCAAACTCTAGCCATCATATTTGTTTTCCAAGAAACAATATGGCAGAAAGGGAAGGGAGCTTCCCCTTCCATCTTTTATTTCAACTCCCATTTTACACAGACTTTCCTGAAAGTCCTTTAGACATTTCTGCTTATATTTTGTTAGCTAGAATATATACACATGGTCAGAGCTAGCTGCAAGGGAGTCTGAGAAATGTAATCTTAAATACAGCCTTAGTGATATACAACCTTAAGGCATAAAATTGAGGGTTGTGTTATTGAGGCAAAAAGGGAAGAATGGGCACTGGAATAACCAAAGAGCAGTTTCTACCATAGTCACCCTAAAATTCACATGCCCCCTTCTTGTACATCAAATTCTTTCCTTTCCTCCCCAGGGGAGATGACCCTAAAACCTCATGCAAATCAAGGATCATCAGGCTATGTGCAACCCTCTTCATGGGCTCCACATGGTCTGAGCACATAGACATGAAAACCCTCCACCCTATGCTGACTATGGCAGGTGGAATAGGAGCAGGATAACTGCAATGAGGACTCCCATTCAGAGAAAAGAAGCATGGGAACACATCCGGCACTGGTTCATGACAACAATCAGATGCTGATGGGCTGGAGGAAGGAGCCCCCCTACCCCGGCAGTGGAGCTTTGTCCATCGTCCATGTCTCTGGGCTTTTCCTTCTGGGAGGCTCTTATCCCCCATGGCTACCCCTGAAACAGGCATTGGTGAGAGGGGCCCCTGGGAGCTTCAGAGTGTTCACCTCTACTTCCTGCTGCTGCAGATTGTAGATCCCAGCGATTGTACTAGGAAGTAATGGTCATAGTCAATACTTTTAATTGTTTGTTCAGTGCTTTCAAAAAAAAAAAAAAACTTAGCAGGCTTTCAATCTATCTGCTTCTGATCAGTTTCTTATATAAAATCCACAACTACAGACCTGCAGCCATCATTCTAACACTGCAGGGGAACCAGGGGGGACTTGAGAAAGTTAAATTCAAACTTGCCCTGTGCCTAACCACACTGCAGTTTACTTTGTGAAGTGAAGTGAAGACCTTTAGAGTGATATGTAAGGGCATCTCCTCCCAGAGCGCCCCTCTCCCTTTGCAGTCTGGGACTTCAACTGGAAGATAGACAATGAAGATACACACCTGACTTGCTCCCACACTTGTGTTCTTTCTCACCTCCTCCCCGCCATCCTCCAGACCTGAGATCAGGGCTCTCCTGTCTGTTCTCCTCTTTAGATAAAGCTCTAAGGTCAGTTCTGTCAGGCTGGCTTCTTGATATATTACAGAGAAAGTTAAAGACATCCAGAATATCCTTTTTCTTAATAAAGACTGTCTTTCAAGACCATTGTCTGGCTGAAGAATCTGATTTTGAATGTCTGCAGCTCAATACTCCTTATCCCCTTCTCTGAATATTTTTTTCTTTGGTCACTCTAACACCACTTTCAAGGCAAGCAGACCAATGCACTGACCAGGAAGGTCACATACACAGAAATGCAAAAGAGAAATGCAAGTGATCCTATTTTTCAAAATAGGATCCTGCTTACATCATTCAAGACTTCCTGTTTTGCTGAGGGTAAGTCCAAAATGTGTAAGAGTGTTCTGTGGTTTGATTCCTGCTACCTCCCCAGCTTCATCTGGTCAAACTTCCAGCCTCACATTTTCACAAGAACCACACTGGACTTTTCTCAGTTCCTTCAGCATGTTTTGCTGAGGACCTTCATAATAGCTTTAGTGTTGTCTGGAAAGCTCTTTGCCTCTCTCACTGACCATCTCCTGTTCATTCATTCCTCAGGTTTCAATTTAAAGGAACTGCCATGGCATCCCTTAGAGTACCTTGCACATTTCAGACTATTTAATTATTTTAAATAACATATGATGTATCTCTGCTTCCCATTGGAAATCAGCTGTAGAGGGGGGCAAGAATGACCTCTCTTCTGTCTGCCTGGCACATCCTTAGGTCATTATAATCTCTAATCTACATTAGAACAATGAGTTTCTAAAATGCAAAGCTGCTTGTATTCCTTCTCTTTTCACTCAGGTTAAAATCAGTCTCCTTTATGCAGCTTCCAAGGCAAAGTGTGATGTGGCCCTATCTTTTCTCACTTGTCTCCCTCTCCCCTTCTGTGTTCATCTAGATTGAAACATTGTTTAGGGTATTGTAGGGGCTGAACCTTTGCCTGCAAGTCTTCAGGTAAGTTATGCCAAACTCCTGGTATAAATGACTCTCATCCTTTGGCTCCTAGCTGAGAGAGCTGTATTGATGGATGGATGGACGTGCCATTCATCCTGTTCTAGGTGCCAGAAATGGTGCTAAGTGCAAAGGAAACAGCATGAACAAGGCAGACAGCATCCTCAGTCTATCTGCCCTGGGTAGCCTCACCCTGAGGCTGAGTTACCTGTCTTTCCTCTGGGCTCCTCTGGCTCTCTGAAAAACCTCTAGCAGTGCCTCATCACACTGCTGCAATGATTGCTACCTGTCTCCCCTGCCAGCCCAGAAGCTGTTTGTTGAATGACTCTGCTGCTGCTACTGCTGCTGCTAAGTCACTTCAGTCGTGTCCGACTCTGTGTGACCCCATAGACGGCAGCCCACCAGGCTCCCCCGTCCCCGGGATTCTCCAGGCAAGAACACTGGAGTGGGTTGCCATTTCCTTCTCCAGTGCACGAAGAGTCGGACTTGGTCATGTCCAACCCTCAGCGACCCCCTGGACTGCAGCCTACCAGGCTCCTCCGCCCATGGGATTTTCCAGACTCTAGGAAGCATCAAAGTCCTCTTCTGTGGGTAGTTACAAGAAATAGGAAATGGCATAGAACGGATGAGCTGGGCCACAGACTCTGTGGGCAGGGGGTGCAGGGCAACATGGGCCGGGGGCAAGGATAGACACAAAGGAAGCAGCAACGGCCCTTGCTCTTCCTCCTTTCTTAGGGAGTTACAGAAAGCGGGGCCCCAGAAAGGTGTTGGAGCCAGACACAAAAGGTCACATACCGTACGATTCTGTTTCTTCCATTACTGGAATAGGTACACCCACAGAGGCTGAACGTGGGTTGGTGGTGGCTAGGGGCTGGGGAGAGAGAGAGGATGGGGATGATGGGGGCAGGGTTTTCTTCTGGGGGCAGGAAAACATTTTAGAACCAGGGAGAGGCGGTGGTCGCATGACACTGTGAAATGTGATAAATGCCGCTGAACTGTACGCTTTAAAAATGGTTGATTTTATTACATGAATTTCACCCAAAGAAGGGAGGAAGGAAGGAAGGACTTGGAAGCTGGAGGAAAGGAGAGAGCATTTCTTTCCCCTGCCAGTCCCTGATGAAGTCACAGAGACTGCTGGGACTTTGGGGCTTGGTCGGCTTTGATAGGAGAAAGAGTCTCCCAGGGCGTCTGGTTCTTCTCTAGGTACAGGTAAGCCTGGAACACCAGGACACTGGCCCCTATGCACCCAGGCATTGGCAAGAGCACCACAGTCTTCTCAGATGCAGGAACTAGAACGACAGGCTTTCCTGGATGCAGAAGAAAATGCTCGGCACATGTGTGCACCAAGAACTAGGTCTCGAAAGCCAATGGTGAATAAGTGTTTGTGAAGGTGTGTGCTCAGCGTGTCCAGCTGAGGGGCAGCGTGGTCAAAGGGCAACCACCCAAAGGGGCACTGCCTTCGAGTCCTTCCTCTGCCAACAAATGGCTATGTGATCGTAAGCAAGTCACTTTTCATTTCTGAATAAAAATAAAAGCCACAGCCATTGCTGCTGCTGCTGCTAAGTCGCTTCAGTCGTGTCCGACTCTGTGTGATCCCGTAAACGGCAGCCCACCAGGCTCCCCCATCCCTGGGATTCTCCAGGCAAGAACACTGGAGTGGGTTGCCATTTCCTTCTCCAACGCATGAAAGTGAAAGTGAAGTCGCTCAGTCGTGTCCAACTCTTCACAACCCAGTGGACTGCAGCCCACCAGGCTCCTCCGTCCATGGGATTTTCCAGGCAAGAGTACTGGAGTGGGTGCCATTAAGAATGAAAAATGGTACGGTCACTTTGGAAGACAGTTTGGCAGTTTCTTATAAAACTAGGCACACTCTTAAAGTTTTTTCTTACTTTATTGAAATATAGTTGATTTACAAGGTTGTGTTAGTTTCTGGTGTACAGCAAAGTGCCTCAGTTTTGTATGTATACATAAAGGTTTGCATTTGCTAATCCCAAACCCGCACTCCATCCGTCCCCCTTCCTCCAGCCCCTTTGGCAACCACAGTCTGTCCTCTGTGTCTGTGAGTCTGTTTCTGTTTCATAGATCAGTTCATTTCTGTCATATTTTGGATTCCACGTATAAGTGATAGCACGTGGCGTTTGTCTTTCTGACTTCACTTGGTATGATGATCTCCAGACCCATACGTGCTGCTGCAAACAGCTTCACTTCATTCCCTTTATGGCTGAGTAGGAATCCATTACACACACACACCCCCCACATCTTCTTTATCCATTCATATGTCAATGGACATTTTGGTTGTTTCCAACACATACATATCTATCAACAGTTACCTTAAGTGTCAATGAACTAAATACTCCAATTAAAAGACAGAATGGCAGGTTGGATAAAAAACAAGGGCCTACATTAAACATACTCTTTATGAACCCGCAGTGGTGCTTCTAGGTATTTTCCCAAGTGAGTTGAAAAGTTCTGTCCATGCAAAAACCTGCGCATGGATGTTTACAGCAGCTTTATTCATAATTGGCAAAACTTGGAAGCAACCAAGATGCCCTTCAGGAGGTGGATGAAGACAGAAACGCTGGTTTCCATCCAGAAAATGGAATATTATTCAGTGATAGAAATAAATGAGTGATTAAGCCACAAAAAGACATGTGCAGGGTATTGTGTGGACATAGAATGTGTGCTTTTATTCGATGAACTTGTTATGTAAAGGGTATGTGTAATAAGCTCTTGGAAAGAAGAGTTACTTTAAACCAAGGGCAGCGGCCTTTCTCAGACCTGTGGGAACAGGAGCAGGTGTGTGTGTTGCGGAGGTGCCAGAGCTCTCACTTCCTCTATGTTCTCAGGAGTCCTGGTGGTAACTTGGGTCATCCCCACCCACACTCTGCATACCAAGCCCAGGGTCCAGCCCTCAAACAGCAGTGAGATGGAGCATAAAGGAACCGTGGTGGCCCTTCTGGATTTTTCACACTCAGGATAGAGCCAAGAGCTGACCCTGAGGGATCTAGCATTGGGGTTAGCAGGCATTCAAGTCTTTAAAGTCCTATTGGGTGGCTCATTAGCTGTGTGAACTTGGACGAGTTACTTAACCTTCCTGAACTTCCATTTTCTTATTTGCAATATGAGGCTAACCCTCCAGAGGATTATTGGAAGGATTATGTGAGATAACATACTTAAGGTGACTCAAACACAGTAAGCCCTGCATAATGATTTACACCATTGTTATACAGCCCTCCTTCCTTCTTACAACACAATGGAGGTGAACCCAGAGAGTGGAAGCAGCTGGTTCAAGGCTATACAGCTGGCTCATGGCTGTCTGGGGCTTCCTCTGAAATCATTTCCCTGGCTGCCTTGGTCGGGCCTATTCTGAGAATCCCTAACAGATAGGATGAATTGATAGCCTGCATTTCACATCATAATGAAATTACAAAACTATAGGCTGCTACTTTTTTCCAGCTCTGCCACTAGTTTGCAAACTGGGATGGTTTGTTTGAGCTCCTCTGTGCTGAGTTCCACCCACTTCACAGAGTTGGCCTCCCTGTGGGAGACAGCAGGGCTCCAAGGATCACACACCTCTCCCTCTGCAAGAGCTATGTTAGCATTCCAGAGCCCCTGGCCTGCTCATCCTGCAGCCAGACCCAGTGCCAGACACCCCACCCCTACCTCTCCTGAGTGGACCCAGACTCATCAGCATTTCCCTGACTTTGTGACACCTTATCCTCTCCTCAAAAGTGCTGCCTGACATACAGATCTTTTGTACAATTAAAATGAATCGAAAGTACGTTATTCTCTTTGGAACATTTCACAACAGCCCTGGACATAATGAAAGACATGTCGGTATTGTGAAATAGAACCAGGAGTTCCAGCTCCGTAAAGCTGTCTCTGACACCCCAAAGCCAGGCATTTGGTGACCGGCAGTGTCTGCCCTGGGCACATCTCCCCTTTGAAATCTCTGCTACTTTGGACCCCTCCCATCCCCTCCTCCCACCATGTCGGAGCTCCTGCCCCCATAACTTCTGTCTCAGAAGCCGTCACTCCTTCCCCTTCTCTGTGCTGCAGACCTTGCTGCCCACACCACCCCAAGGGCTGGAAGAGCAGGTGTGAGCAGGTTAGGGCCATGGCCAAGAAATGCAGGTGGCCTTTAGCAGCTGGAAAAGACAAGGAGATGGATTCTTTTCTGGAGCCTCCAGAAGGAATACAGCCTTGTAGAAACCTTGATTTTCATCCAGTGGGATATCTGATCTACAGAGTAAGATAATAAATATGTGTTATAACATATTATAACATGTTATTGGCCAGAGATGTATTAATATGTCTTTTGTGCAGTTCAGTTCAGTCACTCAGTCATGTCTGACTCTGCGACCCCATGAACCACAGCACATCAGGCCTCCCTGTCCATCATCAACTCCCAGAGTTTACCCAAACTCATGTCCATTGAGTTGGTGATGCCATCTAACCATCTCATCTTCTGTCGTCCCCTTCTCCTCCTGCCCTCAATCTTTCCCAGCATCAGGGTCTTTTCAAATGAGTCAGCTCTTCGCATCAGGTGGCCAAAGTATTGGGGTTTCAGCTTCAACATCAGTCCTTCCAATGAACACTCAGGACTGATCTCCTATAGGATGGACTGGTTGGATCTCCTTGCAGTCCAAGGAACTCTCAAGAGTCTTCTTCAACACCACAGTTCAAAAGCATCAATTCTTTGGCACTCAGCTTTCTTTACAGTCCAACTCTCATTTCCATACATGACTACTGGAAAAAGTATAGCCTTGACTAGATGGACCCTTGTTGGCAAAGTAATGTCTCTGCTTTTTAATATGCTGTCTAAGTTGGTCATAGCTTTTCTTCCAAGGAACAAGTATCTTTTAATTTCATGGCTGCAGTTACCATCTGCAGTGATTTTGGAGCCCCCAAAAATAAAGTCTGACACTGTTTCCACTGTTTCCCCATCTATTTCCCATGAAGTGATGGGACCAGATGCCATAATCTTAGTTTTCTGAATGTTGAGTTTTAAGCCAACTTTTTCACTCTCCTCTTTCACTTTCATCAAGAGGCTTTTTAGTTCTTCTTCATTTTCTGCCATAAGGGTGGTGTCATCTGCATATCTGAGGTTATTGATATTTCTCCCAGCAATCTTGATTCCAGCTTGTGCTTCCTCCAGTCCAGCGTTTCTCATGATGTACTCTGCATAGAAGTTAAATAAGC
>NW_011494717.1:10177814-10184737 GCF_000754665.1 Bison bison bison
CTCTGCATAGAAGTTAAATAAGCAGGGTAACAATATACAGCCTTGACATACTCCTTTTCCTATTTGGAACCAGTCTGTTGTTCCATGTCCAGTTCTAACTGTTGCTTCTTGACCTGCATACAGGTTTCTTATGAGGCAGATCAGGTGGTCTGGTATTCCCATCTCTTTCAGAATTTTCCACAGTTTATTGTGATCCACACAGTCAAAGGATTTGGCACAGTCAATAAAGCAGAAATAGATGTTTTTCTGGAACTCTCTCACTTTTTCGATGATCCACCAAATGTTGGCAATTTGATCTCTGGTTCCTCTGCCTTTTCTAAAACCAGCTTGAACATCTGGAATTTCACGGTTCACATATTGTTGAAGCCTGGCTTGGAGAATTTTGAACATTCCTTTACTAGTGTGTGAGATGAGTGCAGTTGTGCGGTAGTTTGAGTATTCTTTGGCATTGCTTTTCTTTGGGATTGAAGACTTTCTTTGGGAATGAAAACTGACCTTTTCCAGTCCTGTGGCCACTGCTGAGTTTTCCAAATTTGCTGGCATATCGAGTGCAGCACTTTCACAGCATCATCTTTTAGGATTTGAAATAGCTCAACTGGAATTCCATCACCTCCCCTAGCTTTGTTCGCAGTGATGCTTCCTAAGGCCCAAGACTTCCCTGGTGGCCCGGATGGTAAAGCGTCTACCTACAATGCGGGAGACCCAGGTTCAATCCCTGGGTTGGGAAGATCCCCTGGAGAAGGAAATGGCAACCCATTCCAGTACTCTTGCCTGGAAAATCCCATGGTCAGAGGAGCGTGGTAGGCTACAGTCCATGGGGTGGCAAAGAGTTGGACATGACTGAGTGACTTCACTTTCACTTTTCCTAAGGCACACTTGACTTCACATTCCAGGATGTCTGGCTCTAGGTGAGTGATCACACCATCGTGATTATCTGGGTCGTGAAGATCTTTTTTGTACAGTTTTTCTGTGTATTTTTGCCACCTCTTATGTATTTTGTTACCTGAACGTTATTGACCGGAGTGTTTCAACACTCACCTACATAACAATTTGTTGGCCACAGGCACTTCTTTCTGCAAAAATACCCCAGTCGATAATGTGTTAAGCCAGAATGTTTGAGATTATTTGTTACAGCAGCCAGTGAACCAGTGAAGTTGCTCAGTCATGTCCGACTCGTTTCGATCCCATGGATTGTAGCCTACCAGGCTCATCCATCCATGGCATTTTCCAGGCAAGAGTACTGGAGTACTTTTTCCTTCTCCAGGGGATCTTCCTGACCCAGGGATTGGACCCAGGTCTCCCGCACTGCAGGCAGACACTTTACTGTCTGAGCCACCAGGGAAGCCCAGTTACAGCAGCAGTAGGAAACTAACATGGTGGGTGTACAGCTGAGATAAGCAACAATACTCATGGCAGTAATTAGTGTTTATTGAGTGTATATAATATGCCAGATGTTATTCTTCTGCTTTGGATCGTGTATTAGTGGGCTAGGGCTGCCATAACAAAATGTCATAGACATTTGTTTTCCTAGGGTTCTGGAGGATAGATGTCCAAGATCAGTGTGCCCACAGGGTTTATTTCTCCTGCGGCCTCTTTCCTTGGCCACCCTTTTGCTCTCTCTTCACGTGGTCTTTTCTCTGTGTGCCCATTTCTTTGTCTTTTCTTCTTCCCACAAGGACACCAGTCACATTGCATTAGGGCCCCACCCTAATGGCCTCATCCTAATGTCATCACCCCTTATAGGGCCTGTCTCCAAATAAATTCTGAGGTACTGGGGAGTTAGGGCTTCAATGTGTGAATTTGGTGGGGGACACAATTCTACTCATAATATGTGGATTATCTCATTCAATTGCCAAGTAACCCATGCGTTAGAACCCTTATTGTCATAATTTTACAGATAAGGAAACAGGCTCAGAGTGGTTAAGTTGCTTCTCCAAATTTACATAGCAAGTAAATAGCAAGGCCAGGTCTGAGAATAATCAGTTCATATCCTTTGCTCTTTGTTTCTATGAGAGAAATGTCTGCCGTTTGGGGTTTGCAGGTGCACGGGGGCTGAGGAAACATTGATTGATGAAGGAATGAGTGGGAGTCGCTCCCACGACTCCTAGAAGAACCCTGGCCAGGCTGGGCTGAGCCTGAACGCAGCTTGTGCCCCAGTTCCCCAGGTTGGCAGGGAGTGCTTCCAGGGGAAAACCAAAAACCAAGCAGGAGGTGGGTAGCCAGGAGGGGTGATGAGGGGCGGAAGGTGCTATCTGCTATTCCCCGATGAGCACACTCCTCAGAGGTTTTCTGGGTGAGGGGGTGGTCTGGTTTCTCTTAACCCTCAAAGAACTGTGGCAGTTTTGTAGCTTGAGGTATCCCATGGGCAGCGCTGGGATGCTAGTGTCAAGTCCCTCTACCTCTAACTCCAGATTTCAGGTATTCAGATGTCCCAAGAGAGCTCCTCTTCAATATGGACAATCGTGGCCAGCTGCAAAGGAGGGATGGACAGTGACATGGCCAGCTGTCCCTTGGACACAGGTGGCTGGCCAACACCCAAGGCTGAGGCTGGACTTGCCTTGACCTGGCCTGACAGCTCATTTTGGTCATTGTGGCAAAGGAGACAGCTGCCCATGAGGGCCAGGCAGGTCTTTGGCTGGTCGCCCAAATCAATGGGAATGGCCCAGTTACCTCTTGGGACTGCAGAGAACAATGGCCTTGGAGTACTCAGCTCTCAGAGCATGGAGCTCCAGCAGACCCTTCCCTAGTCAGACTCTCAGCTTGCTGTGGTCCAGAGCCCGCCATGCAGCCCACCACCCCTGCTCTTGGCATCTTCTCTCCATTCTATCCTAGTCTGTAACAGCATAAGGTAGAGACACTCTGCAACAACTTTATCATGATCCAATATGGCACTCATAGAGGGTCACTCAGTCATGTTTGACTCTTTGTGACCCCACAGACTGTGGCCTGCCAGGCTTCTCTGTCCATGAAATTCTCTAGGCCAGAATGCTGGAGTGGGTAGCCATTTCTTTCTCCAGGGGATCTTCCCAACCCAGGGATTGAACCCAGGTTTCCCTCATTGTAGGCAGATTCTTTACTGTCTGAGCCACCATGGAAGCCCCATAGAGGGGAAATTGAGGCCCAAAGGGTCAAATAGAAGCTAATATGGCTCCTATTTCATCCTAGGCTCCTGGTGTGGGAAAAATGTAAATATTGTGTAGCCTTATTCTTCCCACTCACCATGACAAGAGTTGAATTTCCTGTATAACATTCCCAGGGTAGAATGATTACCCAGCCTTTACTTGAACTCCTTCAGCGATGGGGAGCTTACCTTTTTGTAAAGCAGCCGATCACAACCCCTGACCAGGCTGGAGAGTTCATCTTCATACTGATCCTTCTCTACATTGTGTCCCATCTGCTTGCTGCTGCTTCCACCCATTGTCCCCACCAAAGATAGCCATTCCCTGTTCCTCACAGCTCTTCAAAGAACATCATGGGGTTGAGCAGGAGGAAAGAGATTCAGCCTTGTCTAGCCTCAGGCAAGGTCTGCCCTGAGATCTCAGGCACACTAGAGAATGACTTCACTTTTCTGACCTTCTCGATGAACCGGCGCTGCTGTGAAGGGCAGAAGCGTGGTGGGCCTCTGGGCCCTTTGGGCCACAGATACACAGCCGTGCTGGCTGGGAAGGCCTCAGCCCACTGTCTGAGTCCTGGTGGGGCTTTTCTGGGTCCCTAGGGCCTGGAGGGAGGGACACGACATCCCAGAGACAACGATGACCTTGGAATTTGACCATCTGGGTCCCTGTCCTAGATTTACTGCTTCCTAGTTGGTAACCTTTAAGCTCGTTGCTTAAACTCTGAGCTTTAGTTTCCTCCTCTGTAAAATGAGGAAATATTGTTTTGTTATGAAGATCAAGTGACATCACATGTGAGAAAAAGGTTTATCAACCAAAACAGGCTCTGCCAATGAGTAACCAGTTCTAGCCATTAGCAAAGGGGCTTGTGGGGCTTGGAGATTTCTCTGGTCTGGGCCTTCCTGGGAGGGTGAATGTCTGAAGCAGAATTGGTTTAGACAGGACTTCAAACTCCTCCTCAAGCCCTGTGGCTGGTCCTTTGGCACCCTCATGGCCTCCCTCTGGCAAGGCATGATGACGGAGCTCCATGCCTGTGTCTTCAGGAGCAGACTCTGGCCCAAGTGCCTCAGCCCTGCTTTAGAGACCTGGAGAAAGCAGGTAAGTCTCACGAAGTCAGGGTATGGAGTGGGGGCGAGGTGGGAGGTATGAGGCAGGGCCCCCTCACCCCCAGCTTTCAGGTGATTCTCCTCTCCTCTCAGGAGACCCCAGGGCTGCCTGCCCAGAGCCACACATGCATGACCTCTGCCCATCATGGCCTGTCATCCCTCCCTGCCCAGCCTTTAATATGCTCAGTCTCTTCAGTTGTGTCCAACTGAATGGACTGTACCCTGCCAGGCTCCTCTGTCCATAGGATTCTCCAGGCAAGAATGTTGGAATGGATTGCCACTCCCTTCTCAGTCTTTAATATAGACACAGGTTTATTCTCATTCCCCAATAGAAGGGTTTACTGAGGGAAGCAATTGAGGAGTGGGTGTGAGGCCCAGCCTGACAATAGTTGAAGAGCATGAAGTGAGGGGATCTCATCTAATCCCACTCCTCATTGGATAGATGGGGCCCTGCGAGAGGAGGGCTGCTCCAGCCCAGTACGAGGGGGCTAGTTTGCTGTGCTGGGGACTCGTGCGTCCCAAGCCTGGGTTCTTTCCTGGCAGCTTCCTTGGCTTTCTGCAGACTCTGAGCCTCCAGGCTGGCTTCTGCCAGCCCTGAGCCCCGTGACGGGGCAGAGATGGCAGTTGCCCTCACCCTGCTGATGTCACAGGAGCAGGAGGCCAGGATCCTTCACAAATAGCAGCATGTCACCACCCGCCTAACCCCAATCCGGTTTATCCTGAGTTAGCAGAGGCACCTGTGGGATGGACTCCCCAGGTGGGGCCGGCTGGGCGGCTCCAGCCTTCCTCATGTCACATGCCACAAACGTGGGGGTGGGGGAGCTAGGTCTGGATCATCTCGGGGCTGTGAGATGATGTGGGTCTGGTGGGTGGGGGCAGGCAACTTGTCTCAGTGGGGCACACCCCTGCCCCACAATGGCAGTGGCCATCCAGGAGGCTGAGGGCAGCGTGGGCAGGGTCAGTCCCCTGGCTGGTCCCAGATACAGGGTAGATGCTGGGCTGTGCCCGTGGCCTCCCCTCTCTGCCTGCTCATCCACTCAGCTTGGGCTCCCATGCTATAAAGCAGGAACAAGTCCCATCCCTTACCTGCCTGGGGGGACATTGAGCCGGAGTGAGATAATGTCTGCACAGCTCAGCCCTCCACCAAGGAAGGCAGCCTCTAAACACGAATCTATTTTTACTGCCTAGAGCTCTGCCTGACTCCTTCTGGGGGCCTCTGCTGCTGCCTGGCCTCCTGGAGACAGACACGGGAGCTGGGCCTGTGTGTAGGCCCTTCAGGCCTGTCCTAGGCATGGTAGTGGCAGAGGCAGCTCCAAGCAAGCACCCAGCCCCTAGCTTTCTGGGCCCCCTGGCCCTGGGGCTGGATTAACTCCTCACAGGCCATTGTTCAGGGTTCAAGGAGCCGCCCGCTCCTGGCATTCTGGTTCCACCAGGAGTCTGGGCGGACAGGCGTGGCCGGGGCCTAATGAGCAGGGTGTGCCCCGAGGAGTTGTTAGGAATAGGGTGACAGCTGTGGGCAGGTCCCTGCCCTCGGCTTGTGGGCGGGCCGGCTTGCACAATAGTCACCTGGGCTGGGGGTACCGCACGGCATCCTGGCCAAAGTATTTATTTTTAAAAAACAAATACTCAGCTTTGGTGGTGGGGCAGAGAACGTTTCTAAATATTTAAAGGACATCTTGCCAACACTTTTTAAACCCCCAAATCTATTGTATTAGGAAAGCTGATGCGAGTTTATAAAATTGTTCCCAACTACAAACTCCAGGAGATACTGAAGGACAGAGAAGCCTGGTGTGCTGCAGTCCATGGGGTCACAAAGTGTCAGACACGACTTAGTGACTAAACAACAACAAAATGAGTAGAACACCAGACCTATATCTGGGTTCTTATCTCCCTCAGCTTACCCCTTCCCCACCAGTTTTAAAAGGAAAGGGATTCTGCAATCACTAGGCAATTGTGGGCAGGTGGCCTCACCCCATGGCCATCCTCCACACCTGCGTCAGGATGGGTCTCCTGGTCTCAGTCCTCTGCAGGCATACAGCCTGCTGTCGTTTCCTGGGGTGAAAATCGCTGGTAGGAGGGTGGCTTCCTGGCCTTCCTGGTTTTCATGGTAGAATTGTCACCTAGATCTCCAGCAGCTCATGGAGTCTGGAATGAAATCAGTCCTCCAAGTAATAACCAAGTGGAAGTGGACTCAAAATGCTGAGTGTTTGTGTGTCTTCGGGGGACTGTTTCTCTGTTTTCCAAAGCAGGTCTCCTGCCCGGCAGCAAAGGTTAGTCTGTCTGTTGCATACGTGGGAGAGGGCCTGTTGAGACAATGCTGAAGTATGTGTGTGTGTGTGGAGTGGAGTCTTGCATCCCGGGTCCTGCTGTCGGCTGGGAGGCTTCTAGCTTAGAAATGGGACTGTGGAATCCAAGGGCTCAGTGGGAAATGCTGTGGGGAAGACGAGAGCAGGCGGGCCTGAGAACACTGTGGTGGTAGCAACGTGTTTTGGAAGCTTTCCGCGGCTGCTGCTGGGTCTAGCAACAGGGCAGACCTTGGAGACACCAGAATTTCTGTGGAGTGGGGCTCAAAATAGAGGCCGTTCCTCTAGAATCTCTTTCTAGGATCATAAGCACTAGGGCCCCAGTGAGGACATCTGCTACAGTCCACCAGTCGGCCATTTCTGTTCTCAAGCAGCTTAGCCATTCACCGCGGCAGACTCTG
>NW_011494717.1:10184837-10186630 GCF_000754665.1 Bison bison bison
GCCGTGAGAACACCACGGTCTCTGCTAGGAATACCCAGGGGATTAAAAAATGCAAACCTCATCTCTTCCCACCTCCCCACCCCCCATGTCCCTGTGTTCCAAACAGTGGCTCCTTCAGCCTTGTGGGATGAGCTAAACTCATTCTTCCATTCACCTCTGCAACACACTATAACTTGTATCCTTCCCTCCATTTTTTCCAATTGATTTCAGAAAAATTTAAATTCCACCTCCCCTCTTCTGAGGAGCATTCTTCAGCCAAACCTTTAAACTCTATCTCAGCAGAGGGAGTTTCCACCACCAGCAAGGGAAGAGGGTCACTGGAAAGAACTGGAAGTTGTTAAAGCAGATGATAGCCACTGGGGTGCAAGGAGGTCAGAGTAGAGCATCTAGAAGTATCTTCAGTCTTACAAATAAGATGGTTCTATGTTGTGATGAAGGGATTGAGGTAAGGGGGTGCAGGGGTGATGACTAATTTAGTAGAAGACCTTAAACAAATCCACTCCCCATTCTGAGCTTTCATTTCCCCATTGACAAAATGGGAATGATGAGTTCCATCTCTCAGGGTATATGATATACCCCTTATGAGTTTTTAACACAGACCTGACCAACAGGAGATGCTTGCTAAATGCCAGCTCTCCTTCCCCCTTTCACAAGGCACCAGTCTGCTTCAAAGGCCAGGGGAGTCTGGAAAGTGCCCCCAGAGCATTGAAATCCCCCAGGGCACTCTTGGGAGATTGAGGAGGCCAAGGGACCAACCAGCAGGGATGACAGGGACTCTGAAAACTGGGAATCAAGACATTGCCAGTACCGTGGCTGTCATGCTGGTCTCTTAATTAGCCTGGGTTAATGAACAGCATGATTCATGATTTGCTACTTCTCAAGGATGCCCGTTCTGTTTGCCTTCCTCCCACCTGGGCCCAACAGCTATTGCCACCCCAGTTCCGCCGTCTACATCACCCGTCAGCCATGTCAGGGAGGTGGGGTCTGTTCTCCTTGGTCCCCTGCGCCTCCGGCTCTGCCCCTGTCTGGTTCTTGGACTGGCTGAGCCAGAGGGGAGTCCCAGCCAGTGCTGAGGAACTTTGTGTAGGAGGCCTTGAGCTAGTCCCTTCAACACAGGTGACAGATGACAGACTTGGCAGAAGCCGTACAGGGTGTTATGGGTGGAGTTCAGGCTAGCGGACTGAGGCCTCCTGGTGCAGGGACTCAACTCCTTCTCCTCCACCTACTTCCTTCCTTCAGCCCCGCATGCACAACTGAGGCAGGGCCTTGCCCTTCTTGTACATGCAGACCTCTAGGGGACTGGCAGTGTCCAGTTCTCAGAAAATGCGTTCATGAGAGAGGTCTCCTGCACTTTCCAGCTCCATCTGTCTCTGTCCTCTGGGGAGCCGAGATGGGCTGAGACCTGGGAACTTTAAAGAGTCAGCCATGTTGCTCAGCTTAGAGCAGGGCAGCCTGCTCTAAGACAGAGAGGACTCACATCCTTCTCGGTGCCCACTCACTTGTCCATGGCCATCTGCAGCACCTTCCGTGCCCCTGAGTTACCTTGCCTTCTATTTCAAGGACTACATAAATATTATGAAATTAACTTGCTTATGTTTGACTCTTCATGAGAGTTGGACTGTGATAAGCTGAGTGCTGAAGAATTGATGCTTTTGAACTGTGGTGTTGGAGAAGACTCCTGAGAGTCCCTTGGACTGCAAGGAGATCCAACCAGTCCATTCTAAAGGAGATCAGCCCTGGGTGTTCTTTGGAAGGAATGATGCTAAAGCTGAAACTCCAGTACTTTGGCCCTG
>NW_011494717.1:10186735-10187904 GCF_000754665.1 Bison bison bison
AGTTGACTCATTGGAAAAGACTCTGATGCTGGGAGGGATTGGGGGCAAGAGGAAAAGGGGACGACAGAGGATGAGATGGCTGGATGGCATCACTGACTCAATGGATGTGAGTTTGAGTGAACTCTGGGAGCTGGTGATGGACAGGGAAGCCTGGCGTGCTGCGATTCATGGGGTCACAAAGAGTCGGACACGACTGAGCGAATGAACTGAACTGAACTGAGTAATATTTTTTAGGCTATATGTGGTAGAATATTTTGTTTTTTAAAATGTGGTATCGTGCTGTGCTGTGGTGAGTTGCTTCAGTCGTGTCCGACTCTTTGTGACCCCATGGACCATGGCCCACAAAACTCCTCTGTCCAGGGAGTTTTCCAGGCAAGAGTAGTGGAGTGGGTTGCTATGCTCTCCTCCAGGGATCTTCCTGACCCAGGGATTGAACCCAAGTCTCCTGTGTCTCCTGCACTGAAAACAGTTTCTTTACCACTGATCTACCAGGGAAGCCCTAAATTGTGGTGCAATACGTATTATATCAAATATACCATTGTAACAATTTCTTGGTGTACATTTCAGTAATGATAAGTATTTTCACATTGTTTGCAACCAATCTCCAGAGGTTTTCTGTTTTGTTTTGTTTTTGCAAAACTAAAACTCTAGACCTATTAAATTGAAGAAAGTAGGGAAAACCACTAGACTCTTCAGGTATGACCTGAATCAAATCCCTTATGATTATACAGTGGAAGTGAGAAATAGATTCAAGGGATTAGATCTGACAGAGTGCATGAAGAACTATGGATGGAGGTTCATGACATTGTATAGGAGGCAGTGGACAAGACCATCCCCAAGAAAAAGAAATGCAAAAAGGCAAAATGGTTGTCTGAGGGGACCTTACAAATAGCTAAGAAAAGAAAAGATGCAAAAGGCAAAGGAGAAAAGGAAAGATATACCCATTTGAATGCAGAGATCCAAAGAATAGCAAGGAGAGATAAGAAAGCCCTCCTCGGTGATCAATGCAAAGAAATAGAGGAAAACAATAGAATGGGAAAGACTAGAGATCTCTTCAAGAAAATTAGAGATACTAGTGGAACATTTCATGCAAAATGGGAACAATAAAGGACAGAAACGGTATGGACCTAACAGAAGCAGAAGATATTAAGAAGAGGTGGCAAGAATAC
>NW_011494717.1:10188004-10188996 GCF_000754665.1 Bison bison bison
AGTAAAGTAATGCTCAAAATTCTCTAAGCCAGGCTTCAACAGTACATGAACCGTGAACTTTCAGATGTTCAAGCTGGATTTAGAAAAGTCAGAGGAACCAGAGATTAAATTGCCAACATCCGTTGGATCACAGAAAAAGCAAGAGTTCCAGAAAAACAACTACTTCTGCTTTGTTGACTACAGCAAAGCCTTTGACTGTGTGGATCACAATAAACAGTGGAAAATTCTGAAAGAGATGAGAATACCAGACCACCTGACCTGCCTCCTGAGAAATCTGTATGCAGGTCAGGAAGCAACAGTTAGAATTGGACATAGAACAACAGACTGGCTCCAAATTGCGAAAGGAGTATGTCAAGGCTGCATATTGTTACCCTGCTTATTTAACTGATATGCAGAGTACATCATGAGAAATGCAGGCTGGATGAAGCACAAGCTGGAATCAAGATTGCCGGGAGAAATATCAATAACCTCAGGTATACAGATGACACCACCCTTATGGCAGAAAGCAAAGAAGAACTAAAGAGCCTCTTAATGAAAGTGAAAGAGGAGAGTGAAAAAGTTGGCTTAAAACTCAACATTCAGAAAACCGAAATCATGACATCTGGTCCCATCACTTCATGGCAAATAGATGGGGAAACTATGGAAATAACTCACTTTATTTTTGGAGCTCCAAAATCACTGCAGGTGGTGACTACAGCCATGAAATTAAAAGCCACTTGTTCTTTGGAAGACAAGTTATGACCAACCTAGACAGCATATTAAAAAGCAGAGACATTACTTTGCCAACAAAGGTCCGTCTAGTCAAGGCTATGGTTTTTCCAGTAGTCATGTATGGATGTGAGAGTTGGACTCTGAAGAAAGCTGAGTGCCGAAGAACTGATGCTTTTGAACTGTGGTGTTGGAGAAGACTCTTGAGAGTCCCTTGGACTGCAAGTAGATCCAACCAGTCCATCCTAAAGGAAATCAGTCCTGAATATTCATTGGAAGGACTG
>NW_011494717.1:10189096-10189729 GCF_000754665.1 Bison bison bison
AGATACTAGTGGAACATTTCATGCAAAATGGGAACAATAAAGGACAGAAACGGTATGGACCTAACAGAAGCAGAAGATATTAAGAAGAGGTGGCAAGAATACACACATGTACTGTACAGAAAAGATCTTCATGACCCAGATAACCACGATGGTGTGATCACTCACCTAGAGCCAGACATCCTGGAATGTGAAATCAAGTGGGCCTTAGGAAGTATTACTATGAACAAAGCTAGCGGAGGTGATGGAATTCCAGCTGGGCTATTTCAAATCCTAAAAGATGATGCTGTGAAAGTGCAGCACTCAATATGCCAGCAAATTTGTAAAACGCAGCAGTCCACAGGACTGGAAAAGTTCAGTTTTCATTCCAATCCCAAAGAAAGGCAATGCCAAAGAATACTCAAACTACCGCACAATTGCACTCATCTCACACGCTAGTAAAGTAATGCTCAAAATTCTCTAAGCCAGGCTTCAACAGTACATGAACCGTGAACTTTCAGATGTTCAAGCTGGATTTAGAAAAGTCAGAGGAACCAGAGATTAAATTGCCAACATCCGTTGGATCACAGAAAAAGCAAGAGTTCCAGAAAAACAACTACTTCTGCTTTGTTGACTACAGCAAAGCCTTTGACTGTG
>NW_011494717.1:10189829-10202315 GCF_000754665.1 Bison bison bison
CAACCTAGACAGCATATTAAAAAGCAGAGACATTACTTTGCCAACAAAGGTCCGTCTAGTCAAGGCTATGGTTTTTCCAGTAGTCATGTATGGATGTGAGAGTTGGACTCTGAAGAAAGCTGAGTGCCGAAGAACTGATGCTTTTGAACTGTGGTGTTGGAGAAGACTCTTGAGAGTCCCTTGGACTGCAAGTAGATCCAACCAGTCCATCCTAAAGGAAATCAGTCCTGAATATTCATTGGAAGGACTGATGCTGAAGCTGAAACTCCAATATTTTGGCCACCTGACGTGAAGAACTGACTCATTGGAAAAGACCCTGATGCTGGGAAACATTGAAGGTGGGAGGAGAAGGGGACAACAGAGAATGAGATGGTTGGATAGTATCACCGACGCGATGGACATGAGTTTGAGTAAGCTCCGGGAGTTGGTGATGGACAGGGAAGCCTGGTGCATAGCAGTCCATGAGGTCACAAAGAGTCGGATGTGACTGAGCGACTGAAATGATTAAACCCATTTCCCCCATTTCTCCTCTCTCAAGCCTCTGACAATTGTCTTGTTCTTTCACTGAGATATACTACATATGGTGAGATAAATAGATCTTAGTGTAAAACCCATAAATTTTGACATATGTATGTACGTGTAAACATGTCTCCAAACAAGATGTAGCATCTTTCTATCACCTCACAAACTGGAGTTATTTTCCTTTCCTTTTTCTTTTTTTAAAAAATTTAGTTTATTAAAGCTAAAGCTAACAAAAAAGCCAGTTCATCTATTTCTCCCCGCTGTCCCCCTTTCCTGTCTGGCAACCACCAATTGGTTCTCTTTATCTGTTGGCATGGTTTTTAAATTAAAAAAAAAATTTTTTTTAGAGTCTTCATATAATCCTTCTTTTAAGAAACAGTTTTATTAACTATAATCATATCCCCATGTTGTACATTAGGTCTCCAGCATGTTTCTGTCAGTCCCCATTTGATAACTATCATCATAGATCAGTTTTCCCTTGTTCTAGAACTTCATGTAAATGACATTATACTGTATGTATTTTCTTGTGCTGACATTTCTTTCAGCATCATATTGTTGAGATTCATCTATGTAGCATCTATCAGTATAGGCACACCCCAGAGACACTGTAGGTTCCATTCCACTGCAATAAATCAAATATTTTTGTACTTAATTCTTTGTCTGATCTGACCTTTTAGACTCCTTTGTCTTGTTAATTTGATGACTTTTTAAAAACTTTTAATTTTATATTGGATATAGCCAATTAACAGTGTTGTAACAGCCCCAGGTGCTAAAGCAAATATTGTAATAAAGCAAGTCACAAACAATTTTTGGTTTCTCGGTGTTTATAAAAGTTACATTTATGCTATATTGTAGTCTATTAGGTGTGCAATAGCATTATGTCTTAAAAAACAATGTACATATCTTAATTGCAGAATACTTCATTGCTAAAAAATGCTACCCATCATCTGACAATACAAGGTTGCCACAAACCTTCAGTTTGTTAAAAAAAAAAAAAAAAAGACAGTATCTTCAAAGCTCAGTAAAGTAAGGCACAGTAAAGTGAAGTGCAGCAAAACCACACATGGCTATAGCTTGCTCATGTCTATTGCTGAGTAGTATTTCAGTGCACAGAGATACCACAGCTAGCTTATTGACCCACATATGGATGGATGTTTGGGCTATTTCCAGTTCTTGTGGTTGTGAGTAAAACTGCTGTGAACACTTTTGGACAAGTGTTTGGTGACTATATGTTTTTATTTCTCTTGGGCATATGCTTGGGAATGGAATTGGTGAATTACAGGGCAGATGTATATTTAACTTTATAGGAAACTGTCAAACAGTTTTCCAAAATAGACCCTTTTACAGCCCCACTAACAATGTCTGAGTCCCAGTTGCTCCATGTCCTTGCCAACATTTAGTATTGTTGGTCTTTTTAGGTGTAGCTGTTCAGTAGGTGTAAAATGTGATTGTATGGTGGTTTAATTTGCGTCTCCTGATTAACTCAATGATGTTGAGCAATTTTAATTGTTTATTGGCCAATCTTCTTTTGTGACATGTCTGGTCAAGTTTTGTGCTCTCTTTTATCTAATATTTCTTTATTTGGGGGGAAGTTCCTTTTTATTGGAGCTTCCCAGGTAGCACTATTGGTAAAGAACCTGCCTGCCAACACAGAAGATGTAGGAGATGTGGGTTCAACCCCCGGACTGGGAAGATGCCCTGGAGAAGGACATGGCAACCCACTCCAATATTCTTGCCTGGAGAGAGGACTCTGGCTGGCTACGGTCCATGGGATCGCAGAGTGGGACACGACTGAAACGATATTGATCTGTTGGTATTCTGTATATATTCTGGACACCAAAACTTTGTCAGATATATGTTTGGTGAATATTTCTTTGTTAGACTGGCCTGCCGATTTTTGTGACAATGTCTTTTGATTTTTAAAGAAAATTTTGATGAGGTCTAATATATAAATCTTCCATTAAAAAAATGGTTTGTGCTTTTCATGATCTGTTTAATAAAACTGTCTTCTGCAAGGTCACGAACATTTTCTGCTCTGTTTTCTTTTGGAAGTTTTATAGTTTTAGGTTGCCTGTTTAGGTCTATAATCCATCTTAGCATAGTTTTGGAGTATGATGTAACAGTCAATATTCATTGTTAAATATGTGAATATCCAGTTATTCTACCGCCATGTGAAATTAAAGACTTTTCTTCCCCATTGAATTACCTTGATTTGCTGATGATCAGTTGACTGTATGTGTGTGGATGTAGTTCTGGATTCTGTTCCTTTGATCCCATTGTCTATTCTTATGCCAAGACCCACCATTTGATTACTAGAGCTTTAAACCAGCTCTAGAAATCAAGTCCTAAAGCAGGTAGCAAGAATCCTCCATGGGGCAGCACAGTTTTGAAATATGAACCCATTTCCTCAAGTATGTATCCTCTGCCCTTTTCACCACAATTCTGTGCTGATTGCCAAAGGGAAATAAGCACAATCTCAAGAGCAGTCAAAAAAGGGAGACTTCCTGGCTTTGGTTTTGAAAGCCCAAGTCCTCCAAGGACTAGAGACAAAACATTTGGGGAACAAAGGGTGATAAAAAGTGGCTCATCCATCCACTTCTAGTTAACAATTCTTCTAAGATGAGAGAACCCACCCTAGGCTTGGTGGAAGGAACCAGAACAACCATGCATCCCTACCTTGGGGTTAGAATCTCAGGGAGGCAGGGGAACCCTTGCAGAACACCTCCTGTCTCTGATGGCCCAGGGAAGCAGAATGAATCCTGGACCCTCACTGTGGCCCTGGGGAAGAGCTGTGCCCTGAACAGCCTATGTATCAGAACAATGGCCATCCCAGAAGTGGGATGAAAAGTTACCCTAGTGCGTGTGGTTTCCTGTCTGTCCTGACACTAAGAAAGGGGAGAAGGAATCATGAATTGACTGTAATTAATGTCCTGCCACTCTAGTAGCAAGGGGTCTGAGCTGAGTCATAGGGAAGGAAAGCAAGTAATATCCTGAAGCACATGAGTTTATTATTTAAAGTTTATCCTGCTTTAAATGGAACTTCTAACAATCCATATTTAAATAACTGAGGCTAATGATAATAAAGAGTGAAGGTGGAGGAGAGGAGCCCTCCTTTCTGCTGGGAGAGGGACTGGCGAAGAGGAATCAGGGGGGTGCAATGGCCAGTCCATTCGCCTGCCTCACCAATGTTTTAGCTCCTGCATCTAGGATCTCAAGATGCTGTGAAACAACTCATCCTGTATTCTTCTGAGATCTAGTGCCTCCTCTGTTCTGAAATGCCTTATTAAAATCCCTCCCCTTGATGCATCAATCTTGTCTTGAGCAATTCAAAAGACATCAGAGTGGGTCCCGTGTGACACCTCAAGATCCTCATGGGGCAACGCTTGAAGGTGAGTCCCATTTCCTACACGGAAGGACCATCTGGGGAGCCGAGGCTCAGAGTGAGGACACCGTCTTACCCTGGTTGCAGAGAGCACCCACGTGGGTCTGCCTCCGCTTCACAGCCCTGCGTTGTCGTCCATGCCACCCATGCCGTCCATGTCCTGACCGCGCCCATGCTAGGAATGGGGAAACTGATGCTTCAGCACTATTTATTAAGTGCAGGAAATCTAGTTTGCATGTTGTTTTGCTTATAGTAGTATGTTCTGCTTGTACTTTAACTCCAAGAATGTAAAGCAAACATTTCAGAACATGTTGAATTAATACCTCCCCTTTGCTGAGATCCCATTTCCACCAAATGTCCAGAAATGGGACATGTGGATAATGGAAAACAGACCCAAAATATTTGCTTGACTGGCACCATGGATTAGGGCGTACAGGAGAGTGTAAACACACACACCCACTCCACGTACGCACCCTGCAGATTGAGCCCTGGATTAAGGTCCTTTCAAAGCAGCCAAGGCTAGGCTGCCAAGTTCAGGGTTGCCTGGGGCCTGGCTGTGCTGGGGTGAGGCTGGGGTGCTTGGGTCAAAGAAACACAGTGTCTTGGAACCCAGTGAGAGCCGCTGCACCCGCTGCCCAGAAAGGGGTGGGGGCTGTCAACCCATGTTGAGAAGGCTACTGTCACCCAAAGGTTGGCAGAAAGCCTGGGGGAAGGGGGAAAGGACTTCTAGCTTGTCCTGACTGGCTTTTCCTAGCTCCCATCTAGGGTCTTGTGGCCCCTTCTGCCAGCAGGACTCCTGGCACATGTTTAAGTGGCCCAGCTTGAGGGAGCATTGAACTCATTCACCCTCCCAGCAGTTGGGCCATGACGCGCATGGGCCTCTTACTCATCCCGAAGTCATCAGTCATGTTTCCAGGAGTATGAGTAATTCAGGGAGGGAGGGGGAGGGGGAGAGGACTGGCGATTGTGGGGGTGGGATGATGTTGAAGAGGCAACGTGGCCCCAAATGAGCCCTCATCCCTCTTATTCCAAAGCTGGAAATGTTACTTGTTTTGAGAAGTAATGCATCCTTAATCTGCTGCAAAGTGTGGTGTGTGTGTGTGCATGTGTGTGTAATGCTGACAGTTTAAGGAAATTGGAACCCAAAGCAATAAGGACTTCTCCCTTCATTCCAAGGCAGCTGAGAAAGTGTGGTAGCCCAGAGAAGGGTTGCCAGTAGGATACCTCTGGGACTTATTGATAAAATATGAACTCACATTGTTCTAACACATTATCCCATGTGTCTCTCTGAGGGGAACGTAAGCTCAGAGAAGTCTCGTGAATTGCCCACCATTGGAGACTATCAGAGCTGGGAATAGAACCTGGGTCCCCACACTAGTCCAGTACCCACCTCTCTGGACTGTGAGATCTGGTCTATGCAAGCCCCTGGACTTGTTTTCTCTGCCTGACCAGCTTCCATAGCTGGGTCAGCCTGGACCCGATGGTTGTCCTCACCCTTTCCTACATCACATTCTCACAGAGGTCCTGGCAGTGGGTACTGCTGATGAAGTTCAAGTCCAGATTGTTTTCCCCTCTTCCTGCTTTGGGGCCTGGCTGCCCCAGAAGAGGGTGGAATCTCTCCTAAGCCAGTAACAGGTGGAAAAGTCGGGAGACCACCTGTGGGGTGGAGAGCTGGTGAGCTGGTCAGCCTGGACTGTAAGAGGTGCCCAAGGAAGGGTCCTTCTGGCCCAAACCTGAGGAGTCAAGTACAGCAGTCAGGCATTTGGGCTATTGATCAGCTGAGGAAACTGACGTCTTAACCCTGTGTCTGAGTTTCTTACGTTTCCTGGCACACTCCTCTCCAAGGAGCGAGAATGGATGGGATACATAGAATACATCTTTAATACTCTGGAAGAGGAAATCCTGCAGGAGATACACCTGGAAAAGGAACTCCCACTAGGTAAGCGGGCTTCCCAAGTGGACTAGTGGTAAAGAACCTGCGTGCAAATGTAGGAGACGTAAGGAACCAGGGTTCAATCCCTAGAGGAGGGCATGGAAACCCACTCCAGTATTCTTGCCTAGAGAATCCCATGGACAGAGGAGCCTGGCAAGCTACAGTCCATGGGGTTACAAAGAGTCAGGCATGACTGAGCGACTCAGCACACGTGTACTTGGCTAGTACTTACCGTGTTCCCAGACACTGTGCTATGTTTCACATGTATTATCTTTTTGGATCTTCACAAAAACTCCCTGTGAGACAGGCTGTATGATTCTCATTATACTGTGAAGAAGCAGAGGCATCAGAGCCTATGTAACTTGAGCTACATCAGCCAACTAGTAAGTGAGGGAGGCAAAATTTGAATTCCGATCTGACAGTTCAGTGCCTATTCCATAGAGTCATCCTGCCTTAGAAAGTCTACAACAGCACAGGAAATACATCCTAAACCACCTCGTCTCAGGGGCTAACCTCAGATGGCAATCAAAGAGAAAGCTGTTGTCACAGGAGAACGCCTCGTTGAGACCAGAGCCTCTTGTCAGCTGAATTGCGCTCCCCTTTAATTCATAACTCCAGGAGATAGTGAAGGACAAAGAAGCCTGGCGTGCTGCAGTCCATGGTGTCACAAAGAGTCAGACACGACTTAGCAACTGAACAACAACAAGATTCATAAATACTGAACTCCTAATATGATTGAATTTGGAGACAGGATCTTTAAATAGGTAATTAAGTTAAAATGAGGTCATACGGGTGGGTTAGGGTGGCTTTCATCAATGTGACCGGTGTCCCTATAAAAAGAGGAGGTCAGGGCACAGACACACACAGAGGGAAAACCATGTGAAGTCATAGGGAGAAGGCAGCTATCTGCAAGCCAAGGAAAGAGGCTTCAAAAGAAACCAGCCTGCAGACTCATTGGTCTTAGACTTCCTGCCTCGAGAATCATGGGAAAATAAATTTCTGTTTAAGCTGCTCCATCTACGACACTTGGTTATGGCAGCCCCAGTAAATTAATTCAGAACCTCCTTTAAAATTCACCTCTGTGTTCTCTGCACATGGTAGGCACAGCATCCACGTTGGCTGATGGGCTGCTGCTGCTGCTAAGTCGCTTCAGTCGTGTCCGACTCTGTGCGACCCCAGAGACGGCAGCCCACCAGGCTCCCCCATCCCTGGGATTCTCTAGGCAAGAACACTGGAGTGGGTTGCCATTTCCTTCTCCAATGCATAAAAGTGAAAAGTGAAAGTGAAGTCGCTCAGTTGTGTCCGACTCCTAGCGACTCCATGGACTGCAGTCCACCAGGCTCCTCTGTCCATGGGATTTGCCAGGCAAGAGTACTGGAGTGGGTTGCCATTGCCTTTTCCAGGCTGACAGGCAGGAGGAAGGAAATGCAGCTCCAACAGGCAGAGAGAATTCAAATTTTGACTTTTGCAACCAGCCTTTATCCTTCTGTTGAAACTTCCTGTTTCTGAAGAACAGAGATTTTTACAGATCCCAGAGGGCATCCAGTAAACCCAGCAGTGATTACCAAATAATTCTGGTTTTGATGAGCTCAGTGGGTATGAATCAGAAGCAGACAGAGAAGTGTTTCCCTTGAAATACACTCAAGGTTAAATGTTAGAGGGAGAAACAAAAATATGTTTGGGAATTTGTTGCCAGCCAGGAAATATGGTCAGTGTCGGCACCCTAGGCCAGGTGGAAAAGGTCTTTCCTTCCTTCTGTGCAGAACAGAAGCCACCATGGGCCTGGGCGAGCCTGATGCTGATGTCATTGCTCATGCCAGGGCCTGTCCTGGTGGTTCTCACACAGGTCTCCTTTTTGAAAAAGGAATTTCCGGGTTAAGAGTCCCTCCTGCAAGCCCCGTCATCTTATTAGGCCGTGGCCTAGAGCAGTGGTCCCCAACCTTTTTGGCACGAGGGACCAATTTCGTGAAAGACAATTTTTCCATGGACTGGGAAGTAGGGATGGTCTTGGGATGATTCAAGCCCGTTGCATTTATTGTGCACTTGATTACGGGCTTCCCTGGTGGCTCAGTTGGTAAAGAATCCGCCTGCAGGGTAGGAGACCGCCTATGACACAGGAGATGATGGTTCAATCCCCTGGGTCAGGAAGATCCCCTGGAGAAAGAAATGGCTAGCCACTCCAGTGTTCTTGTCTGGGGAATCCCATGGACAGAGGAACCTGGTGGGCTATGGTCCATGGGGCCGCAAGGGTTCGACTCAACTGAGCAACTAAATCACCACCTACTTATTTCTATTATTGTTACATTGGCTCCACCTCAGATCAACAGACATTAGATTCTGGAGGTTGGGGACCCCTGACCAGAGGATAACCTGGCTTCAGTTCCCCCAGGAGAGAGTCCTGGTAACTTCCCGGGAGGTGTAGAGGTTTGGGACAGGGTGGCAGTATGGGGTCCTCACAGCTAGGAGCCCCCCAGACCCTGACTTGGGGAGCCAGGGCTCTGGGTCCTGTGATGGGATCAGAAGGGGCATGGGTGAGAAGGTTGAGGCGGGGAAGGCCACACATCATAGTGAAGCCTGGCTGTTGTTAAGAGCAGCCTGTGAAGCTTCTGTACCTGGGGAGGAGCTGTGAAAAATCATGGAAAATGAGTTCAAGCAGAGGTCCTAGGAAGGCCTCGTGGTAGTCGGGTTTGGAGTGGGGCTCGTGTGAAAGCTTCTGGTTTCTCAAAGCAGTGGTCCTTGTAATTCTAAGTGTCCTGGGGACTAGTGGCAGGCTTCCCAGGAGGAGCTAGTGGTAAAGAACCTGCCTGCCAATGCAGGAGACATAAGAGACATGGGTTCTATCCCTGGGTTGGGAAGATCCCCTGGAGAGGGAAATGGCAACCCACTCTGGTATTCTTGCCTAGAAAATCCCATGGGCAGAGAAGCCTAGTGGGCTGCAGTCCATAGAGTTGCAAAGAGTCGGACATGACTTAAAGTGACTTAGCACGCAAGAGCTCAGAAGGCCTGGCTTCTGATTTTGGCTCTGCCACTTATTGGCTGTGGGATGTGGGCAAGCTTCAATGCCTGAGGCACCCCAGACCTTACATTCATCCACAGGGGAAATCGGATCTACCTCCAAGGGCCAGTGGAGGGTGGCAGCGGGGGATGTGTGATGAAACCTCCAACGCAGGCCTGACCCCGTGAGAGCACCGTACTGAGGCCAGTCTCTTCTGAGCAAGCCGGTCACCCATCTATCAGAGTCACTTGCCCACATTAGACATGGGGTCTCCTCTCCCAAGACGGGGCCTGATCCATGCTCTCCTGGGTTTACACCTTCCAAGGACCTTGATGCCTGGAAAGAGCATCTCAGCTCCTTCAGGATCAGCTGTGCTTAGGTCTTCAAGCTCATTTCTCACCACCATCCTCTGCACCCTTCTCAGGAACTACCTACAGCTCCCCAAACCTCCCCCACCCTGCAACCTCCGTGCCTGCCAGCACGGTGCTCCTTCCTCTGCCTGTAACTCCCTTCCCCCTCCCTCTGTCTGGCGACAGACACTACTCCTCCCACACCACGTCTCCTCCCCACTCTCCCCTTCCCTTCTGGGGGGCAGTCTTTCCTGCCACTCCCTCAGTGCCACCCCTGCCCTCTGGCCCCATCTCCCTCTGCCCCCTGCACACCTACGCTCTGCAGGAACTGTCTTTACTTCGAGGCTGCCAGCTCCCAGTGTCTTAGTTCTTGCTCCCTCCCCGCTGCCTAGTCCAGTGTCTAAAACAGGATAACAGCTCCATCGATGTGTATTGAAAGACTTAATGACTTACTAAATGAATGACTTCTCCTGGGTATGGGGACCAGACTCATGAATGAGTCACAGGGCTTTGCTCCCACCCACTGACTTGGGTTTAACACTCCCCATGATAACATCACTAGTTACCCTTAATTCTCAGAATCACCCATGCCTTCTTTCTTCTCCTTTTGGTCCTGTCATCCCCCTCCTCTTCCTTCCTCCTCTGGGAGCAGCACATCTAAATAAGGCGATGCTGTTCCTGGGGCCGGCCGTGTACAATTACGATTTGCACCCAGTTATCCTCTGGGATAACTGTGAGATAGTCATGAGTTCGATCCCTGGGTGAGAAGGTGGGACAGACGACACAGAAACCCTGCAGCAAATGTGGGGCCTGGTGATCAAGTTAACTGAGTAGGAATCTGGGAGGACGTGGGTGGGGAAAGGAAGAGTGTCTGATGAGACCTGAACCAAGAACAGTGGGCACGGGGTGAGGGAATCTGGCAGGTTTGGGCCCCTTAAAGCCTCCATTTCCCAAGAAATTCCTGGTTCTGATTTGTGTGGCCGGAGGGGGACCACTCTTACCCATACTCTCATGTCTGGCCGCCTCCAATTCCTTCTGGAGGCAGTCGTCCTCCCCTGACCCAACTCAGATGATCAGGCACGAGCCCAGAGGTTCTTGCCCCTGACATAAGCCCCAGCCAAACCCAGGGGCACCCTGCCCCTTTCCTCTCATTTCCCCAAGGCTTCCCCCAACTTCATTAAATTTTATGGAGGTGTTTCAGGCATGTTATGAGGTTTGGCCTTGCAGGGGGTACCTCTAGGTCACTGCCATTTTCCAGTTGTCTACTTTGTCATGAGAATGAAAAAATAAATTAGCACCCTGCTTCTGGAACATTGATGTTTACAGGATCACAAAGGAGCAGACAGGCTATCTGCGATTCTTAAAAAAGAATGCCCCACCATCTGAATGGAAGGCAGCTCCTGAGGCTGGTGAAAAATATTATAATGAATAAAAGGAATGCTACTTCATGTCTCTGGTTGAAAATGTATGGCGTGAAAGTTGGTTTGTAAATAAGTAAAAGTAAATTAACCCAAGGAGAGAGAAATCAAAGGAGGCTTCTCGGTAGGGTCTTAATGGGCAAAGGGGCACCAGCTGGCCACGCTTCTCCAATCATCTCATCTGTTTCCTCACTAGCTGGTGAGCCCTATATAAGGCTTTATAAGCCCAGTGGCTTTATATAGCATCCCTCTCTGTCAATCCTTAGGGCCTAGCACAGGTTCCAGCACACTAAGTAGGGTGATCATGTAGTCTATCACCCAAAGTAGGACACCTCAAGAGTGAAAGGAGGCCATTAATCATCATGTCAGGACAACAGTTGTAATCTGGGACTAATGCATGAATGAACAAATGAATGAATGAACAAATGATGCTTTAAAAGGTTGAGGCTGTTGGCACTGAGGCAGCCATGGCTTCCTACATCCCCTGATGTCACTGTCAAATAGAAAATTCATCCGCATGTACCATAGGTACCATCACATGTTTTATGGTCCATCTTTGTTCTTCTTTTGCAGACAAGGACTCCGGCTGCAGAGAGAGAAGCTGGGCTGGGACTGAGGGGCCCTGCTGGTGCTTCCCAGGGTCTCCTCCACCAAGAGCACTGTGTCCTCAGGTGCCAGGCACTGAACTAGGTGCTCTGTGTTCTTACTGCATTTAATCCTCCCACCACCTTTGCGAAATAGCTGCTCTTATAACCTTTGGGAGGTGAGTCAACTGAGGCTTAGAAAAGTTAATTAATGCGCCCAATGTCACACATCAACCAATATCAGAGCTATAACCCAGGCCCAAGTCTGTTGGAAGTCAAAGCATGTGGTTTTAACAGTCCCCAACCTTGCTTTTGTGTGGCCTTCTCTCTACCGCTTGGGGCCCCAGTAATATCGGATTCATCAAGGAGAGGGGTCATGGGGGTTGGGGGCTGGGGAGAAGAACAGGAACAGAGAGTTTGCCTCCCAGGTGGCCGATCCTGTGTCCAGTTGTGGGTTGGATGGGGCAGTGGCCAGGTCAGGATGGTGAGCAGCAGGCTCTTGGCAGGTTATATGCCTTCCAGGCTCTCCACGGGAGAGGATGCCCAGACCCAAGTGTTGTATCTGAGTCTGTATGATGGGGAGGGTGGGTTAAGGAAGAGAAAGCAGGCCCCTCCTACCTCCTGCCAGCCTCCTCCCCACCTTCACCCCTGCAGGGTTGTGAGGTTTCCTTTGACCTGGCCGGGCCATTTTTCCAGAATGGCCATCTGAAGCCAGCCCCAGCCCACTGGGAGAGGCCCAGTGGTCTGAGGCCTCCAGCTGGGGTGGACCATGCCACACCCTGGGGAGAGAGGCTAGCAGGGACTTGGCCAGGCTGAAGTGGAGGAGGGGAGGCAGAGTGGGTAGGGCTCAGCATTCTGCTGGGTGGATGGGGGCAGTGAGAGGGGAGGGTCAGGCTGGGTGCAAGCCAGGAAAGGGTGCGACTAGGGCTCTGCTGGGCACTCGCCCCCACCTGCACGTCTCTGCCTGAGATTCTCTTCAGACAGGTCTTGGCCCTGGCTGCCAGTCCGGCCCATCCTGGAGACTTTGCTGGCCCAGTACAGCTAACTGGCGCCCTCTAGTGTCCACCTCTCTGGGCCCAGTTGCCCCCTCTTGGAAACCACACATCACACACAGCTCCCCTGAGCCTGTCCCTCAACAATCCCCCCAAACCTATCATGTGTCTTCCAAACCAAGACACCTCTAAGAGTGAGAGGGGGGCTCTGAGGATAACGAGGCTGGGACGACAGACATAAAATGGGACTGTCCCTAAGACAGGGCATTTGATCCCCCCAACCCAGGTCAGAAACAACCCCCCCGCCCCG
>NW_011494717.1:10202415-10215128 GCF_000754665.1 Bison bison bison
TGCCAGAACCATCTCTGGGAGGCATCCCATCAAGGAAATGAGAATCTCATCAGCACGAGGCCTGGGAGAGCAGGTGATCAAGGACCGTGCGGTCAATACACAAGTAGTAGCTGCATGGGTGGTGGTCATCACCTATTGGTCTAGCTTGCCCAGTTCCAGCTGGGTGGCAGCAAGGGAAGCTGCATCTGAAGCTCCTGTGAAGAGGGAAGGAGGATCTGATTCTGGAGTCCAGTGCACAGCAGGAGGGTGGCAGGTCATGGAGCCGGTAGACTGACCGAAACATCGGCCTATGAGTAACTGAGACATCCCTGCTCCTGTCATTTTGGGTGTTGCTGGGGCATCTGGAGAGAAAACTGCCCCTCCACCAAGAGAAGGACATTCTGACACGGCATCTCTTCTGGCTAGTTTTCAGGTGGGTCCTCCGTCTCCCCGCCCACCCCTTTTGGGGTGGCGTTCACCATGACCACATCTCTGCAGGGCAGGCTTCATGCCCTCAGTGACGAACACAGGCTAATGCGTGGGCTGCCACCTGTCCCCACCCCTGTCGTCCCCCTCCATTTTCTCGTCACTGCCTCGTGGCTTCTGGAACAAGGCTTCGGGGTGATATGATAACTGCTGACTCCCTGGGGCTCCCTGATGTGGGCTAATGTGAGGTGGCTGGCATCCGTGACCCCCGCACCCAGTGGGGCCTGGCATCAGGGCTGCATCCTACCCTGGGGAGCCAGCCGAGAAGCCCAGGGGCCAGAGCATGGGCAGAAGGACCAAAACAGGCTTGGGAGAGCAGAGGAGAGGAGGTGCCTCAAGTCTGGGGAGGTGGGATGGGAGCAAAGGGTTTCCACAGGTGGATCGGGGGCAGGGCGGGGGGCGGCGCAATGCTGACTTGGGCTCAGCTTGGGGACCCCCAGGGGAGGGCCCTGGGGTGGCAGTCTGTGTGTGTACGATTTGAAGAGACTCATGAGTGACGTTGGCGAAGTCAGGCAGCTTTGGAGGCAGGACAGGTGTCGTTCTGGAGAATTCTTTGGCATAGGGATGACAGGGCAGGTCTGGTGCCTTGTGTGGGAAAGGGAAGAAAGCTTTCAGTTGGGTTTTTTTGTTCCTCAAACCAGTCTGCCCACATCCTTGGCATCTGTGCCCCAGGAAGGATCTGTTCGCAGCCCTGCATGTCTGGGCCTGAGGGGCAGAGTGCCTACGTGAGGCCTGCGGTCTCTCCAGCCTCTCCCCCAGGGGTCGTGGCCACTGCTGGAGTGGAGGGAGCGTCCGGCTCTGCCTGTGCCCCTCCTGCTCCTCACTCCCTCCTCCCCCCACCCCATCCCCCAGCCAGTGGGCTCTGCTCTCTGTGCCGCCTTTTCTCTCCTGGGGTGCTGGCTCTAACATAAGGCTTCCTTCTCCCGCCACATGCAGGGCTCTGCACGACCAGCAACACACAGACACTGGAGCTGGAACAAAAACCCAGGGTGTGAGATTGGACTCTGCCATTTACCAGCTATGTGGCCTGGGGCAAGACAAACTCTTTGAACCTCAGTCATCTCATCTGTAAACGGGGGATAATAGCACTTGATGGTCCTTATCTCATGGGGCTGTCATGAGGCTCAAATGCATGATGCATGAACACTGTGCAAAGGGCTCCGCCCATGGGAGGGATTATTATTACTGTTTTCATACCATGCGGGAGACCCAAACAGAACACTCATCCAAGACTGGAAACGTGTGCTGAGAGCTGTGCCTTGACTCATTCCTCACTGTCTAGTGAGCTTACAGTGTGCCAGGCCCTGTTCTAGGCACATGGGCTGCACAAACAGACGTGAGCACTCACCATCCTAGAGCTCACATTGTGAAGGAGGAGCTCCCCCACACGCCCCTCTACTCGGCTCACACTCTGACCCATCTCCTGCATCTGCAGACCTAGCCTGAGAAGTCAGGAAACATCGATCGGCTTCTAGGAACTCCCTTCCTAAAGACCTCGCAGTCACCCAGTGGCCTGGCATAAGCCCTTGAGTGGAAAAACAAGGTCATTCTGATACTTGCTGGAACATTCAGAGCATTGTAGCAAGAAGAGTGCACAATCATTAAGTCTAATCACCCATTTTACAGATGAGGAAATCGGAGTCCAGAAAAGTTTAATTGCCTTGCCCTGGGTTATGCAGCTGGATACCCGATTACTCATTCAGTCAACAAACATTTTTTGAGCTCCTACTCTGTACCACCCACCAGGCACCAGGGACAAGGCTCTGCCTTAGTTTTGGCCTGTGTAAGCAAATAAGCTAATTTCAGGTGGTAAGGAGGGCTGGGCAGAAAACCAGGCCTCCAGATAGGGAGGTGGGGTGACTAGGGGTTGGGGAGGTCAGGGGAGGCCTTGTGAGGGGTGACATTTAAGCTGAGGAATCAAGTAGAGGGCTTGAAGGAATCCCCTCTCCACACTTCCAAGGCAAAGGAGCACCTCTCCATCCCTGCCCCTGGGAAAAAGAAATGGCATAGGAAAAGAAGATGGGGTTGTGAGCCCTCCTGCTGGGGAACACGTGTCTCTGAGCCTACAGCTGAGTCACTGTGTGTGAGGAGTGAGGTGGTAGCCCTCTCTGGTACCCAGATCTCAGGGTGTCTGGAGCTGCTGTTTTGTTTTTTTTTTTAATAGACTTTATATTTTTTTAGAGTTTGAGGTTCACAGCAAAATGGAGCAGAAAGTACAGAGAATTCCCATACGCCCATGGTCCCCACCCCGCACGTGCACAGCCTTCCCGCCATCCGTATCCTCCACCA
Source organism: Bison bison bison (assembly GCF_000754665.1). Lineage (NCBI taxonomy): Eukaryota > Metazoa > Chordata > Mammalia > Artiodactyla > Bovidae > Bison > Bison bison. The sequence goes on from NW_011494717.1 coordinate 10,205,170, forward strand.
GTGTGGCCCGTCTGTCACAATCCATGAACCTGCCCTGACATGTCATGATCACCCAGAGTCCACGGTTTCCCTTTTAGGGAACAAAACACTCAACGGGTTTTGACACTTGTAACCATCATAATAGCAGCATGCAGAGTAGCTGCACTGTCCTAAAAATACCTTGGGCTCTACCGATTCGTCCTGCCCTCCTTTCTAACCCCTGGCAACCACTGAGCTGTTTACTATCTCTGTCGTTTTGCTTTATCCAGAAAGTCATAGGGTTGGAATTGTACTGTATGTAGCCTTTCAAGCTTGGCTTCTTTAGTCATCTGTATTTAAATTCCTCTGTGTCTTTTCATGACTTGATGGCTCATTTCTTCTTCTTTTTTTAGAAATTTATCTTGATTTTTGGTTGTACTGGGTCTTTGTTGCTGTGCGGGCTTTCTCTAGTTGCGGTACCCAGACTTCTCACTGTGGTGGCTCCTCTTGTTGCAGAGCGCGGTCTCAGTAGTTGTGGTGCATGGGTTTAGTTGCTCTGTGGCAGGTGGAATCTTCCCAGACCAGGGATCGATCCCTGGCATTGGCAGGCAGATTCTTAACCACTGGCCCATCAGGGAAGTCTTCATTTCTTCTTAATGCTGATTAAAGTTCCGTGTGGATATAGGGGCTGCCTTTCTTCGGGTTCTGGTTTTTATCTAGCTTTTCCTACAGTGGTTTCAGCTTGCAGACCTTTCCTTCCCTGGTGGTGGGGTTGCAGCAGGCATGTTGCTGCCTGGTGCTTGTGGCAGGTCCAACTGGAAAGGATGGGGTCTCTCTCTGGGCCCCAAGGCTGCACCACCCCTGGTTCCCAACAGGTGGCCACACCACCCTGCTCTGGCCAGCTTCTAGTTGGCAATGACTGAGAGGGACAAGGGCATCGTGGGAGACTGGGTGAGGGAACAAAGTAGAAGTGGTGCATGTCCCCATCGGCCACCTCTCTCCCCCTCTCCCCAGGCAACTCAGGTGGCCAAGCTACATTTCTTGGTTTGGGGCAGCAGAAGGACCTGGAGCATTTTGCCATCCCTGTTCTTCAACAAAAGACACAATACTGTCTTCTAGAAGACTGGAAACTACCACTGTTCTCATAATGGGATCTGATTCAAAGGTGGTAATTCCCTGTGCAAATAACCCCATTGCATGGGGAGAGCATCCCTGGGGTAAAGAACAAGGATGCTGGCACAGTCTGCTCTTGGAGCTGACAGTCTAAAGGGGGAAATATTTCAGGAGAAACAGGCTACTCCTTTTGTCAGCAAGACTGAACCACAACAACGGGAATGAACACAGACAATGTGGTATTTAATACATACAGTTCAGTTCAGTCGCTCTGTTGTGTCCGACTCTTTGCGACCCAATGGACCACAGCACGCCAGGCCTCCCTGTCCATCACCAACTCCCAGAGTTTACCCAAACTCATGTCCATTGAGTCGGTGATGCCATCCAACCATCTCATCCTCTATCATCCCCTTCTCCTCCTGCCCTCAATCTTTCCCAGTATCAGGGTCTTTTCAAATGAGTCAGCTCTTTGCATTAGGTGGCCAAAGTACTGGAGTTTCAGCTTCAACATCAATCCTTTCAATGAACACTCAGGACTGATCTCCTTTAGGATGGACTGGTTGGATCTCCTTGCAGTCCAAAGGACTCTCAAGAGTCTTCTCCAACACCATACTTCAAAAGCATCAATTCTTTGCACTCAGCTTTCTTTGGAGTCCAACTCTCACATCCATACATGACTACTGGAAAAACCATAGCCTTGACTAGATGGACATTTGTTGGCAAAGTAATGTCTCTGCTTTTTAGTATGCTGTCTAGGTTGATCATGACTTTCCTTCCATGGAGTATGCGTCTTTTAATTTCATGGCTGCAGTTACCATCTGCAGTAATTTTGAAGCCCCCAAAAATAAAGTCTGCCACTGTTTCCACTGTTTCTTCATTTATTTGCTATGAAGTGATGGAACCGGATGCTGTAATCTTAGTTTTCTGAATATTGAGTTTTAAGCCAACTTTTTCACTCTCCTCTTTCACTTTCATCATGAGGCTCTTTAGTTCTGTTTCACTTTCTGCCATAAGAGTGGTGTCATCTGCGTATCTGAGGTTATTGATATTTCTCCCGGCAATCTTGGTTCCAGCTTGTGCTTCCTCCAGTCCAGCGTTTCTCATGATGTACTCTGCATAGATGTTAAATAAGCAGGGTAAGAACATACAGCCTTGACATACTCCTTTTCCTATTTGGAACCAGTCTGTTGTTCCGTTTCCAGTTTTAACTGTTGCTTCCTGACCCGCATACAGGTTTCTCAAGAGGCAGGTCAGGTGGTCTGGTATTCCCATCGCTTTCAGAATTTTCCACAGTTTATTGTGATCCACACAGTCAAAGGCTTTGGCATAGTCAATAAAGCAGAAATAGATGTTTTTCTGGAAGTCTCTTGCTTTTTCAATGATCCAGAAAATTGGATTTGGCAATTGGATCTCTAGTTCCCCTGCCTTTTCTAAAACCGGCTTGAACATCTGGAAGTTCATGGTCCACGTATTGCTGAAGCCTGGCTTGCAGAATTTTGAGCATTACTTTACTAGCGTGTGAGATGAGTGCAATTGTGCGGTAGTTTGAGCATTCTTTGGCATTGCCTTTCTTTGGGATTGGAATAAAACTGGCCTTTTCCAGTCCTGTGGTCACTGCTGAGTTTTCCAAATTTGCTGGCATATCGAGTGCAGCACTTTCACAGCATCATCTTTTAGGATTTGAAACAGCTCAACTGGAATTCCATCACCTCCACTAGCTTTGTTCATAGTGATGCTTCCTAAGGCCCACTTGACTTCACATTCCAGGACATCTGGCTCTAGGTGAGTGATCACACCATCGTGATTATCTGGGTCACAAAGATCTTTTTTGTACAGTTCTTCTGTGTATTCTTGCCACCTCTTCTTAATATCTTCTACTTCTGTTAGGACCATTTCTGTCCTTTATTGTGCCCATCTTTGCATGAAATGTTCCCTTGGTGTCTCTAATCATCTTGAAGAAATCTCTAAGTCTTTCCCATCCTATTATTTTCCTCTATTTCTTTGCATTGATCACTGAGGAAGGCTCTCTTATCTCTCCTTGCTATTCTTTGGAACTCTGCATTCAGATGCTTATATCTTTCCTTCTCTCCTTTGCTCTTTGTTTCTCTTCTTTTCACAGCTATTTGTAAGGCTCCTCAGACAGCCATTTTGCTCTTTTTCATTTCTTTCTTGGGGATGGTCTTGATCCCTGTCTCCTGTACAATGTCACGAACCTCCGTCCATAGTTCATCAGGCACTCTGTCTATAAGACCTAGTCCCTTAAATCTACTTGTCACTTCCACTGTATAATCATAAGGGATTTGATTTAGGTCATACCTGTATGGTCTAGTGGTTTTCCCCACTTTCTTCAATTTAAGTCTGAATTTTGCAATAAGGAGTTCATGCTCTGAGCCACAGTCACAATACATCAGTGAAATATTATTCAGGCTTTTAAAAGAAGGAAATTCTGATAAATGTTGTGATACAAATGAAACTTAAAAACATTTTGCAAAGTGGAATAAGCCAGACACCAAAGGACAAATATTGTTTCATTCCAAATAGGAAAAAGAGTACGTCAAGGCTGTATATTGTCACCCTGCTTACTTAACTTCTATGCAGAGTACATCATGAGAAACACTGGGCTGGATGAAGCACAAGCTGGAATCAAGATTGCCAGGAGAAATATCAATAACCTCAGATATGCAGATGACACCACTCTCATGGCAGAAAGTGAAAAAGAACTAAAGAGCCTCATGATGAAAGTGAAAGAGGAGAGTGAAAAAGTTGGCTTAAAACTCAACATTCAGAAAACTAAGATTATGGCATCCAGTTCCATCACTTCATGGCAAATAGATGGGGAAACAGTGTCAGACTTTATTTTTGGGGACTTCAAAATCACTGCAGATGGTAACTGCAGCCATGAAATTATAAGATGCTTACTCCTTGGAAAGAAAGTTGTGATCAACGTAGACAGCATATTAAAAAGCAAAGATATTACTTTGCCAACAAATGTCCATCTAGTCAAGGCTATAGTTTTTCCAGTAGTCATGTATGGATGTGAAAGTTGGACTCTGAAGACAGCTGAGTGCCAAAGAATTGATGCTTTTAAAGTGTGGTGTTGGAGAAGATCCTTGAGAGTCCCTTGGACTACAGAGATCCAACCAGTCCATCCTAAAGGAGATCAGTCCTGAGTGTTCATTGGAAGGACTGATATTGAAGCTGAAACTCCAATACTTTGGCCACCTGATGCAAAGAGCTGACTCATTTGAAAAGACCCTGATGCTGGGAAAGATTGAGGGCAGGAGGAGAAGGGGATGACAGAGGATGAGGTGGTTGGATGGCATCATCGACTCAATGGACATGAGTTTGGGTAAACTCTGGGAGTTGGTGATGGACAGGGAGGCCTGGCAGGCTGCAGTCCATGGGGTTGGAAAGAATTGGACACGACTGAGTGACTGAACTGAACAGAACCACTTATATGGCATACCTGGAATAGTTAAATCCATAGAGACGAAAAGTAGGATGATAATTACCACGGGCTGGGGATGGGGACAGAGCTTCAGTCTGGGATGATGAAAAGTTCTGGAAGTGGATGGTGGTGATGGCTGCACTATCTTGTGAGTGGACTTATTGCCACTCACAAGAGTACACTTAAAATGTACATTTTTAACTGTACACTTAAAAATTATTAAAGTGGTGCATTTTATGTCAGATATATTCTACTACCATAAAAAAGCTTTGTAAAAAAAGATTGAACCAAGATCATGAGATCATAAAGTGCACAGATTCCATCATGTTCTACCCTGGTTCACATTCCCTCCCCCTGCCACGCCCCCCCCCCCCCCCATGACAATCCAACATGCAGCCCTACTGCTGCTCTCAGCCAGCACTTCAGGAATGGAGCTATGAGAGCCTCAGATGAACTCTGAACTTCAACTGAATGGACTCGAGTTGAACCTAATGGTTGAGTCCCTGCTGCCTCAGGTGTAAAATAGGAAAAGAATACTTGCCCTTTCCTACATTACAGAACTGTCACAGAATCAGTGAGGTTACGTATGTGAAAGCACTTGTAAACCCTGAAGTCCTCTGAACAGATAAGGAATCATTAGCAGTATCATCCTTATTGCTTGCCTAGGTTGTTGGCTCCATCTGGGGACATCTCTGACTGTCGGAAAGGTCAGGCAGAATTGTGAAGTAGCAAAGGTTGCTCTTGCTGTCCCCTCCTCTTACATATTTCTTAGGATGTCCCTCTCCGTTTAGCAACTTCATCTTCCCTCCCGACCCCTTGATACTGTGAGCGATGCTAACCTCCTGCCTGTATCTCATCTCTTGGGAACTGTGCAAGGAACACCCACTTCTCTGGTGTGTTTCCTTTGCTCTCACACTTCTGTCACACTCACAGCGCTCCTGACACCAGATGTGTGGGGCTCGGCCCCACCCCCCGACATCAAGTAAATTTGTGATACCAGCTGGTTGTCCTACATGGAATTTCATCCAGTTCTGACACTGTCTACCTGGAGATAACGTCAGATGCCACAGGTTAGGGTTTAGTCCCACAAAGCTGCCCCCTTCTACCTCACTTTCTTTTATCCTTCCTCCCTCCCTCCCCCTTCTCTCTTTCTTTCTTCCTTTCTCTCTCTCTTTCTGTCTCTCTCTCTCTCTCTCTGTGTCTCTCACCATGCAGCATGCAGGCTCTAGTTCTCCAACCAGGGTTCAAACCCATGCCCTCTGCTATGGGAGCATGGAGTCTTACCCACTGGACCTCCAGGGAAGTTCCTTCTATGCCACTATATATTTTTTAAATTTTTAAGTTTTTTAGACTTAAAAAAGATACACTTATGACTGTGCTGGGTCTTCACTGCTGCACGCGGGCTTTCTCTAGTTGAGGCAAACGGGGGCTTCTCATTGCAGTGGTTTCTTTTGTTGTGGGCACAGGCTCTAGGGCACTCAGGCTTCAGTAGTTGCAGCTCTGGGGCTCTAGTGCGTAGGCTCAGGAATTGCGGCTCGTGGGCTTAGTTGCCTTACGGCATGTGGGATCCTCCCGGACCAAGGATCAAAACTGTGTCCCCTGCATTTACCATCCCCTGCATTGGAAAGTGGGTTCTTTAGCACTGAGCCACAGGGAAGTCTCTCCCACTTCACTTTAGATGCCAATTTGCAAATCCTGGTTGCCACCTATGCTGCTGACTGATTGACTATAAATCGGAGGAGGTTCAACTAATCTGCTGCAGTGGCTCACAGACCTCAGGAACAGTTTCTTTACTGTTTACTGGTTTATTATGTATGTGTGCTCAGTCATGTCTGACTCTTTGTGACCCCATAGACCGTACCTGCCAGGCTCCTCTGTCCATGGAATTCTCCAGGCAAGAATACTGGAGTGGGTTGCCATTTCCTTCTCCAGGGGATCTTCCTGACCCAGGGATCAAACCTGAGTCTCTGGTGTCTCCTGGGTTGGCAGGTGGATTCTTTACCACTAGCACAGCTGGGTGATCATCAACTCCATTTCCCCTCTTCTCTCTCTGGAGAATGTGAGGTGGGGCTGAAAATGCCAAGTTTCTAATCATGGCTTGGTCTTTCCAGAGACCAGCCCCCACCCAAGAACCTACCAGGAGCCACCTTATTACAGCAAAAGCATTGCTATCCACCCAGGAAATTCCAAAGGATTTAGGCATTCTGTGTCAGAAACCGGGGTCAAAGACCAAATATTGGAACAAAAGATGGTCCTAGTGCTCTTATCATGTGGGGAATTATAAGGGTTTTAAGACTCTGTGCCAGGAACTGGGAAACACATAAATACTTTTTCTCTTACCTCACAGGATTCAGAATACCACCTCCTCCAGAAAGTCTCTCCAGATACTTCTGGTCTCTCCCTCATCTGAGCCAGATAGGGGTTGGGGAGCTGTGTGAGGCAATGAAGGTATCAGTGAAATTAATAATTTCATTTTTGAATGAATTGCCGCCTTCACTTACTATACATTGACCTTGGCAAACTACCTTTCTGAGCCTCAACATCTCTCTGTAAGTTAGTGACAATACATGATTTAACAGGCTAGTAATGAAGATTAAATGATATAACCAATAGTGATAGAATATGAAGAATGCTCAGTTAATAATAGTTTCCTTCCTTTAAACTCTCATAACTCGTTATCTGAGCTTTCAGTCTTGTGTTGTAGGTATTTGCATCATTCATTCATTCAAAAAATGTTTAAATAATTATGAAGCCAAAACGTGTTATGAAGAAAAGTAAAAACAAAAGAGGCTGTTTAGGAAAGACTTTACTGATAAAGCATCATTTAGGCAGAAAATAGAGGGAGTGGATCCTGAAAATACCAGAGAAGGAGGTTGGGGCAAGAGCGAAGTCCCTGAGACAGCAACATGCTGGTGTGTTTGAAGACTGAAGGTAGGAAGAGAAGGGGATGACAGAGGATGAGACGGTTGGATGGTATCACCTACTCGATGGACATGAGTTTGAGTAAGCTCCTGGAGTTGGTGATGGACAGGGAGGCCTGGTGTGCTGCAGTCCATGGGCTCACAAAGAGTCGGACATGACTGAGCAACTGAACTGAAGGAAGCCAAGGTGGCCAGATCAGAGTGAGCAAGAGACAGAGGGAGGAGGAGCAGAGAAGGAGCAGGGACCACATCACGTGAGGTTTTTGTAGACGGTGGCAAAGACTCTTTTTGTTTACTGGTGAGATGAGAAGTCGGCAGACAGTGATGAGCAGAGAGTGAAAGAACTGACATAGGCTTTAAAAGGATCACTTTGGGGGAACTTCCCTGGTATTCCAATGGTTGAGACTTCTCCTTCCAGTGCAGGGGGTACAGATTCAATCCCTGGTCGGGGAGCGAAGATTCCACGTGCTTCATGGCCAAAAACCAAAACATAAAACAATACTGTAACAAGTTCAATCAAGACTTTGAAAATGGTCCACATAAAAAAAAATCTTAAAAAATTCTTTGACTGCTATGTCCTGTGCCATTGATTGCATGGTAGCAAGGGTAGAAATAGGGAGATTGATTAGCAGGTTAGTGCAGTAACCCAGGCAAGATATGCTAGTGGCTTGGACCAGAAAGGCAAATGGGGGTAGAAAGAATGGTCAAATTCTGAATATATATTGATTTGAAAGGAGAGCCAAGACTACTTTCTGGGGAGTAAGAGAAAGGCTTAACACTAGTATTTTTGGCCGAGGAACTGTGAAGATGGAGTTTTCATCATCAAAATAAGGAACCTACAGGGAAAAGTGGATTTGGGTGGGGCAAAGTGGAAATTACAAATTTGATTTTGTATTCATCCAGTTATTACTATTTGCCATGGTCTTAATTTGTTTCTAATAATCCACATTTCCTTATATTACTTTCCTTCAGCCTGAGAACTTCACTTAGCATTTTCTGTAGTGAAGATCTGCCAATGGTGATATTTTAGTTTATCTTTAACTGCTACTGCTAAGTCACTTCAGTCGTGTCCAACTCTGTGCGACCCCATAGACGGCAGCCCACCAGGCTCCCCCGTCCCTGGGATTCTCCAGGCAAGAACACTGGAGTGGGTTGCCATTTCCTTCTCCAATGCATGAAAGTGAAAAGTGAAAGTGAAGTCGCTCAGTCGTGTCTGACTCCTCGCGATCCCATGGACTGCAGCCTGCCAGGCTCCTCCGTCCATGGGATTTTCCTGGCAAGAGTACTGGAGTGGGGTGCCATTGCCTTCTCCTATCTTTAACTAGAGATATCTATTTTAACTTCAGTTTTAAAGAATATTTTTGCTGGGGTAGAATTCTGGGCCAAAAATTTTTACTTTCAGCACTTTAGAGATGTTTCTCCATTGTTTCCACTTCCCATCACCATTTTAAGTTTTATTAAGGTCAGTTCAATTCAGTTCAGTCACTCAGTCATGTCCGACTCTTTATGACCCCATGGACTACAGCACGCCAGGCCTCCCTGTGCATCACCAACTCCCAGAGTTTACCCAAACTCATGTCCATCGAATCGATGATGCCATCCAACCATCTCATCCTCTGTCATCCCCTTCTCCTCCTGCCCTCAATCTTTCCCAGCATCAGGGTCTTTTCAATGAGTCAGCTCTTTGCATCAGGTGGCCAAAGTATTGGAGGTTCAGCTTCAATATCAGTCCTTCCAATGAACACTCAGGACTGATCTCCTTTAGGATGGACTGGTTGGATCTCCTTGCAGTCCAAGGGACTCTCAAGAGTCTTCTCCAACACCACACTTCAAAAGCATCAATTCTTTGGTGCTCAGCTGTCTTCAGAGTCCAACTTTCACATCCATACATGACTCCTGGAAAAACCATAGCCTTGACTAGATGGGCATTTGTTGGCAAAGTAATGTCTCTGCTTTTTAGTATGCTATCTAGGTTGGTCATAGCTTTTCTTCCAAGAAACAAGAATCTTTTTATCTCATGGCTGCAGTCACCATCTGCAGTGATTTTGGAGCCCCCCAAAATAAAGTCTGCCACTGTTTCCACTGTTTCCCCATCTATTTACTATGAAGTGATGGGACCAGATGCCATGATCTTAGTTTTCTGAATGTTGAGTTTTAAGCCAACTTTTTCACTCTCCTCTTTCACTTTCATCATGAAGCTTTAGTTCTTCTTCACTTTCTGCCATAAGAGTGGTATCATCTGCGTGTCTGAGGTTATTGATATTTCTCCCAGGAATCTTGATTCCAGCTTGTGCTTCATCCAGCCCAGCATTCCTCATGATGTACTCTGCTGCTGCTGCTGCTGCTGCTAAGTCACTTCAGTCATGTCCAACTCTGTGCAACTCCATAGATGGCAGCCTACCAGGCTCCCGCATGCCTGGGATTCTCCAGGCAAGAACACTGGAGTGGGTTACCATTTCCTTCTCCAATGCATGAAAGTGAAAAGTGAAAGTGAGGTTGCTCAGTTGTGTCCGACTCTT
>NW_011494717.1:10215228-10215529 GCF_000754665.1 Bison bison bison
ATGTCCATCGAATCGATGATGCCATCCAACCATCTCATCCTCTGTCATCCCCTTCTCCTCCTGCCCTCAATCTTTCCCAGCATCAGGGTCTTTTCAAATGAGTCAGCTCTTTGCATCAGGTGGCCAAAGTATTGGAGGTTCAGCTTCAATATCAGTCCTTCCAATGAACACTCAGGACTGATCAGCCTTTAGGATGGACTGGTTGGATCTCCTTGCAGTCCAAGGGACTCTCAAGAGTCTTCTCCAACACCACACTTCAAAAGCATCAATTCTTTGGAGCTCAGCTGTCTTCAGAGTCCAA
>NW_011494717.1:10215629-10232708 GCF_000754665.1 Bison bison bison
CTTGCTTTTTTGATGATCCAATGGATATTGGCAATTTGATCTCTATTTCCTCTGCCTTTTCTAAATCCAGCTTGAATATCTGGAAGTTCACGGTTCACATACTGTTGAAGCCTGGCTTAGAGAATTTTGAGCATTGCTTTGCTAGCATGTGAGATGAGTGCAATTGTGCGATAGTTTGAACATTCTTTGGCATTAAGGTAGAGCTGATAAAATTATAAGATATCTAAAGTACATAACACAGTGATTTGATATGATATTTGTTAAGGTATAACTGATAAAATGATAGGATATCTAAAGTACATAACAGTGATTTGATATACGACCCATGGTGAAAGGTTGCCCCCATCTAGGTTGATTAGAACATCCATCACCTGATATATTTATCTTTTTGGGGGCTGGGTGAGAACACTTAAATTTTCCTCTCTTAGAAAATTTCAATTATACAATATAATGTTGTAACCTTTAGTCATCATGTTATACTGTAGACCATCAGGGCTTATTTATTTTATACCTGAAAGTTTGTATACTTTTACCAACTTCTGCCTGTTTCTCTGACATATAGCCCCTGGCAACCACTCTTCTGATCTGTTTCTATGGGTTTGACCCCTGCCCCCTTTATTTAAGATTCCACATATAAGTGTAAGTGATACCATGAAGTGTTTGTCTTTGTCTGACTTATTTCACTTAGCACATTGCCCTCCAGGTTCATCCATACTGGTGCATATGACAGGATTTCCTTCTTTTTTAAGGCGTAACAGTATACTGTTGTACATATATACCACATTTTCTTTATCAATTCATATTTTGAAAGGCACTTCAATTGTTTCCATACCTTGGATATTGTAAATAATGCTGCGATGAACATGTGGGTACAGATATCTCTTTGAGATAATGGTTTTACTTCCTTTGGATATATATCAAGATGTGGGATTGCTGGATCATATGGTAGTTCTATTTTTATTTTCTTGAGTAGCCTCCATACTACAGTGACTGTACCAGTATACATTCCCACCAACATTGTACAAGGGTTCCCTTTTCTTCACATCCTTACCACATTCTTCTCTCTCTCTCTTTTTTTTTCTCATAATTTCTCTGATGATTAGTGATGCTGAGCACCTTTGCATGTACCTGTTGACAATCTGCCTATCTTCTTTGGAAAAATGTCTATTCATGTTATTTGTTCATTTTAAAATTGGGTTACATGGTCTTTTTCTATTGAGTTGTACAAATTTTTTTTGTATGTTTTGGATATTAACCCCTTTTTGAATATTGGTGTCCATTATTTCTGGTGAGAAGTCAGGGTCATTTGAGTTGTTTTTCCCTCTATACGGGGTTCCCTTGTGGCTCAGCTGGTAAAGAATCCGCCTGCAATGTGGGAGACCGGGGTTCAGTCCCTGAGTTGGGAAGATCCCCTGGAGAAGGGAATGGCTATCCACTCCAGTATTCTGGCCTGGAGAATTCCATGGACTGTGTAGTCCATGAGGTCTCACAGAGTGAGACACGACTTTTACTTTTCCCTCTATATGTAAAACATCTTTTTCCTCTGGTTACTTTCAAATTTTTCTCTTTATCTTTGATTTTTGGCAATTTAATTACAGTGTGCCTTGGGGAAATTTTCTTTGTATTTGTCTTGCTTGGGGTATACTGGGCTTCTTGAATTTGTAATTGTATATCTTTCACTTTGAGGGAATTTTGGCTATTTCTTAATTCTTTTTTTTCTGTCCAGCAGTCTCTCCCCTTTTTTTCTGTGATTCCGGTTACATATGTTAAACATTTTGATAGTGTTTCTTACGCTCTTAGGTGCTGCTCATTTTTTTTCAACTTTTTTTCCCTCCTTGTCTTCAGATTGGATGCTTTATACTGATCTAACATCAAGGTCATTGACTCTTTCCTCTGTTTTCTCCATTCTGTTGTTAAGCCTAGCCAGTGAAGCTTTTATCTCAAACATTACCTTTCTCAGTTCTAGAGTTCCCATAGCTTTTTAAAAATAGAGTTTATTTTCCCCCAAGGTTTTCTATCTCTTCATTTGTTACAAACACACAACCACTTACCTCATGAAGTATAGTTATAACAGCTTATTTTAAAATTATAATCTACTGATTCTAATGTGTGGGTCATCTCAGCTTTCATTGATTGTCTTTTGAGTATAGGTCACATTTTCCACATTCCTCATGCATTGAGTACTTTGGGGATATTCTGGACTTGTGATTAAGTCATACGACTCTGGTTTCTGTTGTACAACTCCCCCCAAAACGCTGGACTGTTTGTTTGCTTTAGCAGGCAATCAACTTGATTGTATTATCAGACTATAAACTGTCTTTTAGGCCACAGTTCAAATCTCAGTCCTTTTATTCTTATCTGGGCCTCTTAAGCCTGCCTCATGTATTACATTTCAGGAACTGTCCAGAGATCTGGACAGAGCTTATACATAAAAATGTATGGCTTTTCATCTCTGGGTCTCTTTTCTTGAATTCCTCCCATCATTTTCTACAGGCTGTGGCTGCATTGAATTCTCTCCTTCGAATCGTCAGGCGAGAAGGACCACAGGTTTTCTATTATTTTAGTTGCCCTGTGTGACTCTACTGTGGCCTGCTTCAGGCTAAAAGCCATTTAAAAAAAAAAAAAAAAGGAAACATGCCCTATGCATTCTCTTTTTCCAAATGTTGATTCCTCTCCAGAAACTGCTTGCTTTTGTTCACTCTCCAGGGTAATTGGTAGTGTCTAAGAGTTCATAGTTGCTCTCTGCAGGAGTCTGTCTCCTATGAGCTTAACTGAACTATCCTGGAAACAGAACTGTTAACATTTTTGGTTTGGACACATTAAGTTGCAGAAGTCCATTAGACATCCATTCACTATCCAGTCAGAAATGCACCTGGAGCTTCTGGAGAGAAATTATTCAACATTTGAATGGATGGTGTATAAAGTTATGGGTGTAGGAAAATCAACCAAGATGTGAATATACCTATAGAAGAGGGAACCAAACCCAGTTGTGCTGGGATCCAGCCCCGGTGGATCCAGGGAATTTGAAGGGGGAGCTCCACCCGTGGCACAGTTGTATTCCAGGGCTTAATGATCAGTATAATGAGGAAGAATTAGCAAAGAAAGTCAAGAAAGAGTGGACAACAAAGGAAGAGAAAAACCAAGAGAGTGTTATCATGAAGTCCAAGTGAAGGAAAAATTTCTGGAAAAAAAAAGGCAAGGCAGTCACCTGTATCCAATACTGCTGATAGATTAAAATGAATAGTAAACACTGACTTCTGGGGGACTTCCCTGGTGGTCCAGTGGTTAAGACTCCACATTCCCAATGCAAGGGACATGGGTTGGATCCCTGGTCGGGGAACTAAGATCTCGCATGCTGCATGGTATGGCCAAACAAATAAATAAAAACTGACTTCTGGATTTAGCAACAGGAAGGTCATTGGTAAACCTAAAATAATTGTGTTGTTCAAGTGGGGTCAGTTCAGTTCAGTCACTCAGTCTTGTCTGACTCTTTGCTACCCCATGGACTGCAGCACGCCAAGCCTCCCTGTCCATCATCAACTCCCAGAGTTTACTCAGACTCATGCCTGTTGAGTCGAAGATGCCACCCAACCATCTCATCCTCTGTCTTCCCCTTCTCCCACCTTCAAATTTTCCCAGCATCAGGGTCTTTTCAAATGAGTCAGCTCTTCGCATCAGGTGGCCAAAATATTGAAGTTTCAGCTTCCACATGATTTCCTTTAGGATGGACTGGATGGATCTCCTTGCAGTCCAAGGGACTCTCAAGGGTCTTTTTCCAACACCACAGTTCAAAAACTGTGGAGTCAGAATTCACTGAAAGTGGAGTCAGAACTCACTGAAATAAAGTGAGGAATTGAAGTCCAGGAGAATGGAGAAATCTATCAGGGAATTTTACCATCAAAGAAGAAAGAAAGATGTGATTGAAACTGGAAGGGGTTGTGTGACATCAAGAAATTTTGCTTTGCTTTTTGACATAAGGAAAAATTAGACCATGTTAGTTTGCTAAAGTAGAAAGTAGTTGAGAGGAAATAACTGGTGTGTTGAGAGAGAGAGGACAGGCTTCTGTGCACATGTGGGGAGTTGGTCTTAGATAAAATCATGAGCAGCTCTTTCAGAGCAGCTGGAGGCAAGAAAGGAAGCTGTTAGATGTCGGATGTGATGGGGGTGGGAAGGTCTATTATGAGAGGACCCAGAAGAGGGACAAGTAGAAAGAGGCAGCACACCAAAAAGAAATCCCCTTCACTTCTTAAACCAGTTTGTGTCAGATTTTGTGTTGCTTAGGGTCAAAATTATCCTAAATGATAAATATAGTTCTTATGAATCTTTCAAAAATGAATTTTCATAGACCAGAGCATTACCGTTTGTAAGAAATGACCACAAGGGACTTCACTGCTGGTCTAGTGGCTGAGAGTCCGCACTGCCACTGCAGGGGGCCTGAGTTTGATTTCTGGTCAGTAAACTGGATCCCACGTGCTGCAACTAAGAATTCACATGCTGCAACTGAAGATCCTGCATGCTATAACTAAGACCTGGTACAGTCAAATAAATATCTATAAAGAAATGGCTATAAAGTAATAAACTTTCTTATTAATGGACAGGTCAGAAGTTCTGAGTCCAAGTGGGTATTTACTATGCTTTCATTTACTTCTGGGAACCAATTCCAAAGAATGTCACACCTCAAAATATCTTTGGACTCTATTCTATTTTGAATTCCTTTAAAAATCTGTTACACATTTTGAGTACTCTCAAAGATGACAGATTTGGTCTTTTGTTGGTAGATTTGGTGTTGGAAATATACATAAGCTATTTGGGGTTGAGTCTGGCAAAAACCTTTTTATTTTTAAGGTTTTTAAAAAATTTTGGCCATGCTGCACAGCATGTAGGATCTTAGTCCCCTGACCAGGGGTTGAATCTGCACACTCTGTACTGGAGACCTTCCCAGGTGGCACAAGTGGTAAAAAAAAAAAAAAAAAAAACCAACAACAACAAACCTGCCTGCTGATGAAGGAGACATAACAGATGTGGGTTTGATCCCGGGAAGATCCTCTGGAGGAGGGCATGACAACCCACTCCAGTATTCTTGCCTGGAGAATTGCCATGGACAGAGGAGCCTGGTGGACCACAGTCCATAGGGTTGAAAAGAGTTAGACACGACTGAAGTGATTTAGCACACACACACTTAACTCTGCATTGGAAGCACAGAGTCTTAACCACTGGACCTCCAGAGAAGTTCCTGGCAAATATCTTTTTAGATCAAAACTTGTTCCATGGGAAGTCCAGTGCAACCTGGAGCCTGAGTATGGGAAAGAAAAGTCACTATCCAGAGCTTGTCCTTTTGGAGTAAAAAAGTCATCTCAAATCCTCCTTAGTTAGCCTGACCATTCAACCCTGTGGATTATTTTCTGCAGGCATCATACTGCTGATGGCAAGGAAAACAGCCAATGTGGACTTCATTTCTGATGTGCAGAAAGTTAAATTTTCTGCTTTGAGACAGGATTATCCTCAGATGTGTGTGAGGCAAGAGAGCCAAAGAAGGATCTCCTCTTCCCATTTATCTTTCACAGGGAGTCTGCGCCTTTCTTACTTCGCTTCCTCTCTCTCTTCCTCACCCCCTTTCTCGTTCTCATGCCCCTCCTCCCCTTTGTTATGGAACTGTAATTGACGTATAGCAATATAAGTTCCAGGCGTACAACGTTGTGGTTGATATTAATTATCACCACAGTAGGTCCAGTTACCATATGTCAGCATACAAAGATACAATATTATTGACTATATTCCCTGAGTTGTTCATTTCATCTCTATGACTCATTTATTTTATAACTGGAAGTTTGTACCTTCTAATCACCTCACCTGTTTCACCCATTCCCACCTATTCCTCTCTGCTTTAGCAACCATCTGTTTGTTTTCTGTATCTATGAAATTGTTTTGTCTATTCATTTGTTTGGTTTTTAGATTCTACGTACAAGTGAACTCATACAGTGTATATCTTTCTATGTCTGATTTATTTGACTTAACATAATACCCTCCAGGTCCATCCACGTTGTTGCAAATGACAAAATTTTATTTTTTGTGGCTGAATAGTATCCCATTGTATATATACACCACATCTTCATTATCCACTCATCTATCAACTGACCCTTAGGTTGCTTTCATATCTTGGTTATTGTAAATAATACTAGTATGAACATTGCGTACACATAACTTTTCAAACTAGGGTCTTTATTTTCTTTGGAAAAATACCCACAAGTGGAATTGCTGGATCTTATGGCAATGGCACCCCACTCCAGTACTCTTGCCTGGAAAATCCCATGGATGGAGGAGCCTGGTAGGCTGCAGTCCATGGGGTCGCTAAGAGTTGGACACGACTGAGCGACTTCACTTTCACTTTTCACTTGCATGCATTGGAGAAGGAAATGGCAACCCACTCCAGTGTTCTTGCCTGGAGAATCTCAGGGACGGGGGAGCCTGGTGGGCTGTCATCTCTGGGGTCACACAGAGTCGGACACGACTGAAGTGACTTAGCATAGCATAGCATAGCATGGTAGTTCTATTTTTAATTTTTTGAGGAACCTCCATACAGTTTTCCATAGTGGCTGTACCAATTTACATTCCTACCAGCAGTGCACAAGGATTCCCTTTTCTCTGCATCTTTGCCAATACTTGTTATTTTTGTTTGTTTGTTTGTTTTTGATAATAACCGTTCTAACAGATGTGAGATGATATCTCGTGGTTTTGATTTGCATTTGCCTAGTGAGCATCTTTGCATGTATCTGTTGGTCATCTGTATGTCTTCTTTGAAGAAATATCTACATATTCAGATCCTCTGCCCATCTTTTAATCTGTTTTGTTTTTTGAGTTGTATGAGTTTTTGTATATTTTGGATGTTAACCCCTTATCAGATATATAATTTGCAAATATTTTCTCTCACTCGATAGACTGCCTTTTTGTTTTGTTAGTGATTTCCTTTGCTGTGCAAAAGCTTTTAGTTTGATACGGTCCTATTTGTTTATTTTTGCTTTTGTTTCCCTTGCCTGCTGTGACTGATGTCAAAGGATGTACTTCATATGTTTTTTCCCAGGAGTTTCATAGTTTGAGGTCTTACATTTAAATTTTTAATCCATTTTGAGTTTATTTTTATATATGGTGTGAGAAAGTAGTCCAGTAGGATTCTTCTGCATGTAGCTGTCTAGTTTTCCCAACATCATTTATTGAAGAGTCTTATCTTTTCTCCATCATATATTCTTGCATCCTTTGTCTTAGATTAACTGATCATGTAAGGGTGGGTTTATTTCTGGGCTCTCTATTTTGTTCCATAGATCTATGTGTCTGTTTTTGTACCAGTACTATACTGTTCTGATTACTATAACTTCATAGTATACTTTGAAATCAGGGAGAATGATACCTCCAGCTTTTTCTTCTTTCTCAAGACTGTTATGGCTATTTGAGGTCTTTTGTGTTTCCATACAGATTTTAGAATTATTTGTTCTAATTTTGTAAAAAATGCCATTAGACTTTGATAAGGATTCCATTGAATCTATATATTACCTTGGATGGTATGGTCATTTTCCCAATATTAATTCTTCCAATCTGTGAGCACAGTATGTCTTTTTATTTGTGTCATCTTCAATTTCTTTCATCAATGTCTTAGAATTTTTTTGAATACAACTCTTTTACCTCCTTGGTTAGATTTATTCCTAGGTGTTTTATTCTCTTTGATGGAATTTTAAAATGTGATTGCTTTCTTAATTTCTCTTTTGATACCTCATTTTTAGAGTATAGAAATACAACACATTTATGTATATTAATTTTGTATCCTGCAACTTTACTGAATTTATTTAAGCTAATAATTTTTGGTGGTGTCTTTAGGATATCCTGAATATTCATTGGAAGGACTGATGCTGAAGCTGAAACTCCAATACTTTGGTCACCTGGTGCAAAGAACTCACTCATTGGAAAAGACCCTGATGCTGGGAAAGACTGAAGGCGGGAGGAGAAGGGGACAACAGAGGATGAGATGGTTGGATGGCATCACCGACTCAATAGGTATGAGTTTGAGTAAACTCTGGGAGTTGGTGGTGGACAGGGAGGCCTGGAGTGCTGCGATTCATGGGGTCGCAAAGAGTTGGACATGACTGAGCGACTGAACTGAACTTAGGATATCATGTCATTTGCAAACAGTGACAGTTTTATTTCCTCTTTTTCAATTTTGATTATTTTATATCTTTTTCTGTTTGATTACTGTGGCTAGGACTTCTAATACTATGTTGAATAAAAGTAGTGAGAGTGGACATCCTTGTTTTGTTCTTGATCTTAGAGGATATGCTTTCAGCTCTTCACTACTGAGTATGATGTTAGTGGTGGGGTTCTTATGCTGTGCTGTGCTCAGTCATATCTGACTCTTCATGACCCCATGTACTGTAGTCCACCAGGCTTCTCTGTCTGTGAAATTTTCCAGGCAAAAGTTACCTGATCCTACTCCAAGAGATCTTCCCAACCCAGGGATCAAACCCGCATCTCTTGTGTCTCCTTCATTAGCAGGTGGATTCTTTGTTTTTCTAATTCCTTTATGTGTAAGGTGAGATGGTTTATTTGAGATATTATTTGCTGTTGTAGGTCTGAATCACTATAAGCATCTCTCTTAGAATTGCTTTTCCTACTTATCATAGATTTTGGATCATTGTGCTTCCATTTCCTCTTGTCTCCAGATTTTTAAAAATTTTCTTTTTTATATTTTCAGTGATCCATTTGTTGTTTAGTAGCATGTTGTTTAACCTCCACATGTTTGTGTTTTTTTTTTTTTTTGTAGTTTCTTTCTTATAGTTGATTTCTAATCTCACTTCATTGTGGTCAGAAAAGATGCTTGATTGATTTCAGTCTTCTTAAATTTATTGAGACTTGTTTTGTGGCCTAATAGGTGATCTTTCCTGGAGAACATTCAATGTGCACTTGAAAACAATATGTATTCTGCTGCTTTTGAATGAATATTTTATGTCAAAAGTCCTGTATGTATTTAATCTGTCTGATCTGTGTCATTTAAGATCAGAGTTTTCTTTGATTATCTGTCTGAATGATTTGTCTGTTGATGTCAGTGGGATGTTAAAGTCCCCTAGTGTTACTGTCTTACTGTTAGTTACTTCCTTTATGTTTATTGATATTTGTTTTATGTGTTTAGATACTCCAGGGTTGGGTGTGTATATATTTATAACTGCTATGTTTTTTTGTTGGATTGATCACTCGATCATTATGTAATATTCTTCTTTGTCTTATTAGTCTTTGTCTTAAGTTCCATCTTGTATGATCGTATTGATAGCGCAGCTTTCTTTTTGCTTCCATTTGCATGGAATATCTTTTTTCATCCTCTTACTTTCAGCTTGTGTGTACCTTTAGATCTGAAGTGAGTCTCTTACAGGCAGCGTATATATAAGTCTTTTTTTCTTTTTTAATTCCATCAGCCACTCTATGTGTTTTGATTGAAACATTTAGTTTATTTACATTTAAAGTAATTATTGATAGTTAGGTCCTTATTATCATTTTGTTAATTGCTTTCTGTTGTTTTTATAGTTCTTTGTTGTTCTTTTCTTCTTTTGCTCTCTTCTCTTGAGATTTGATGACTATCTTTAGTGTTATTTTTAATTTCCTTCTCTTTTTTGCATGTACATATTATAGATTTTTGGTTTGTGGTTGCCATGAGATTTATAATAGCTCTAACTGTGTATAAAAGCCATATAACATATATACATGATTATTTTAAGTTGATCTCTTAAATTTGTACACATTCTAATAAACCTGCATTTTTATTCTCCTTGTCACATTTAATGTTTCTGAAATCATATTTTACATATTTCTGTTTTGTGTATCCCTTAACTACTTATTGTGGATACACATGATTTTTACTACCTCTGTCTTCTAACATTCCTACTAGCTTTATAAGTGGTTGATCTGCTACTTTTACTATGTATTTACATTCGCCAATGGTATTTCAGTTTATATTCTTCAGTTCTGATTGATTCTTCTTTATATTTTCTAATTCTTTGCTAAACTTCACACTATGTTCATCCATTCTCCTGAATTCATGGAGCATCTTTATGATCATTAACTTGAACTCTTTATCAGATAGATTACTTATCTCCACTTTGCTTAGTTCTTCTTCTGGGATTTTATCTTGTTCCTTCATTGGGAACATATCCCTGTTACCTCATGTTGATTTTCTGTTTTTATTTGTATGTATTAGGTAAGTTGGTTGCATTTCACAATCTTGAATAAGTGGCCTTATGTAGGAAACATCCTCTGGGATCCAGCAGCATACTTCCTTTTGGTCACCAGAGTTACATGCTCTAGGGGTGCCTATGAGCTGCATGGATCCTCCTGTTGTAGCATGTTGACTACCATGGCACACTGGTAGCTGGGGCTAGCCACCATCCCTGTTGGCTGTCAGGCCCTACTTTGTATAGAGGCTACTGGCTGCTACCTGGAGGGTAGCCTCAGGACTGGTGCCAAATGACTGGTGAGTGGTAAGACCCTGATGCTAATAGGCTAGAGAGTGGATTCCAAAATGGCACGTGCCAGCACCAGTGTATTTGGGATAGAATGAGCTCCCCAAAATGCTGCCACCAGCATCTTTGTCTTCAGCAGGGGTCCCATTTGCCTCCTGCCTCTCTGGGGAGGCCCTCTAAAATCAGCAAGTGGATTTAACCCCAAGCTTCTTTCAAATTACTGCCTCTGTGCTTGATCTCAGAGCAGCTGAGATTTTGTGCATCCTTTAAGAGTAGAGTCTGTTTCTTACAGTCCTCTGACTCTCCTGTGTGCAAGACGTCCTGACCTTCAACACCAGGTGTTCTGTGGATACATCTTCCCATTGCAGGACCCCTAGGGTTGAGGAGCCCCATGTATGGCTCAGGCCCCTCATTCTTTGGGAGTAATCTCTGCAACCATGATTATCTCTCATTTGTGGGTCACCTACACAGGAGTAAGCGTCTTGACTACACTATATCTCTCCCTTCATACCTGTCTTTTGTAGTTTCTTCTTTACACCTTTAGTTGTGAAAAATCCTTCCTGCTAGTCTCGGTCATCCTCATCACCCTGTAAACAGTTGTAATTCTGGTGTACCAGTCAGAGGAGGAGCTCAGGGTCTTCCTATTCTGCAGTCTTAACCATAAACCCAAATCTGCATCTTTAGCTAAAACAAAGTCGCCAGCAGGCATTTGGACTGTTAATTTTCTCGAAAACTTTGAATTCCCCAAGGAAAACTACTCATTGGTCTTCCCTGGTAGCTCAGACAGTAAAGAATTCACCTGCCATACAGGAGACCCAGGTTTGATCCCTGGGTCAGGAAGATCCCCGGAGGAGGAAACGGCAACTCAGCCTAATATTATTGCCTTGGAAATCCCATGGACAGAGGAACCTCGTGGGCTGCAGTCCATACGGTCGCAAAGAGTCAGACACGACTGAGCGACTAAGCACACACAAAGGAAACTACTCAGGAAGTGTGGAATACAAACTAGAATAGGGGTCAGAAGCTACTGGCTCAGTTTTGGCTCTTGCATTTATTAGCCCCTGCAACCTTGGATAATAAACTCACGGGGGCCCCAATTTCTCCATCTGTAAATAGCAGTGATTCATATTCAACCCAAGAAGGTTAAAAGAGGAAGGGTTTATGAAAGCACCTAGCAACATGCAATAAAGGAGTCATCTTGCTCAAGTTCAGATCCTGGCTCTATTGTACTAGCTATGTGACTTCAGGCAAGTTACTTAGCTACTCTGCCTCAATTTCTGGGTAAACAGACATAATAATAATACCCACCTCATAGATTTTATATCAATCAGAGTTTAGTGCAGAAAACAGCAGAGAAACAGTTTCTGCCTTCCTTCTGTATTCCAAAATTCCTTCTAATTGGTGGAACCTATTTCATATCCAGAGCCTCAGCTGCAAGCTCCTTTCCAGCCTCTGCAGTAGGAAGGACACAGAAGGAGGATGCTGTGGGGGCTGAGGAAGTCAATGCACACATACCTCCCGAGTTCCCATGAGGATGAAGTGAAATGATGTGTATGAGGGCTTGGTAAGGGTTCAGTAAACACTAGCCACGGTTACTTTCAGCACACAGATAATGCTTGAAATATATTTCTTTATTCATTTGTAATAGATCAGAATATAATCTACTCTGTCTACACAAAGAGCAACCCTCTACTTCCATGTATTATGGACCCAGGTTTTCCCACAGCAAACTGAAGGTCTGAGTTTCCCTATTTCAATCAATATTATTCAGGCTTTAGACACTGGTGTCTACTGTGGACCGTTGCTGCCCTTCTTTGAGAAAACTACTGAATGATTTGAGATAATGTGTGTAGAATGTAAAATGTTCTCAATATCTTTGGAGAGATACTTAAGAAACTATGACAGTAGTTTCAATGGTGTATGCAGAGCTGGGGGTGGGGACTGGTTGCATGGGGAAAAGAAGGGGGAGATTTGCATTTCATTTTCAGTGAGAAGAGTTGACATTGTCTGGTTCCTTTGAATTTTGTGATATGTTTATATATTACCTATTTCAAAAATTATAGAAAAGGTAAATCTTTGAAGCATTTTCTGATTTATTATTGGCATTCCACTTCAGAACAAAGCCATCCTAGGATCAAGCTACTTGAGTCATAGCATCCTGGTTTTTAATGCCCATTTAGGGCACTCATCACAAATCAGCTGCCTGCAGTACAGGAGACCAGGGTTCAATCCGTGGGTATGGAAGATCCCCTGGAGAAGGAAAAGGCAACCCACTCCGGTGTTCTTGCCTGGAGAATTCCATGGACAGCTAGGCTACAGTCCATGGGGTCACGAAGAGTTGGGCACAACTAAGAGACTAACACATGCACTCATCAAAAATCAGGGTGGGTAGAAATGGATTATTTACAGAAGTTCCAGTGTGAAAGGCAAAAAGCAGTGTATAATTCTGCCCCAACTCCAGTTCTTTTTTTTATGATTTATAAAAAACCCATTTTACTTCCAATAAACGCTCTTATTTTCCAGAGGTTTTAACTTCTAATACATTTAAGGATAGTCTTATTATGGATAAAGATAGTGAAAATTTATCAATGTAAAATGACATCCTTTAGAATTTTCATGCCTTTAGAATTTACCAGGACTACTCATGCTCTTGCCAGTGTATTTTTATTGACATCATATTTATTCTCTCTTGATCATCTTTTTCTGAATCTATGAAGGCATCTAGAATATACCACTGTGGCATAAAGATTATTTTGAGCTGAAGATGTCTAAGAAACAACAGAGGTTAAAAAAAAAAACTTCATCTGAACCGCCTCCCATCCCCACTCTCTGCCTAAAAGCAGACACTTCAAAAAGAATTCAAATGCCTCAAATCCTTTTTAAGGAAGATTTTCAGATGAGAAATTGCATTAAACAGGCATTGTCACAAGATTATCATAACTCCCATCTATTTTCCTAAAGGTCCATTTTGTCTTCCCTAAAAGTCATTTGTATGACTGTTAAGTATCCTTTCCCCCCTCCTCTTCCCCTATTAAGATGGTATATAAACTAAATTCTAGCCATTTCTTTTTTTTTTTAATTTCAAGTTTATATTTTTTTATTTTATTTTTTAACTTTACAATATTGTATTGGTTTTGCCATATATCAACATGAATCCGCCACAGGTATACACGTGTTTCCCATCCTGCACCCTCCTCCCTCCTCCCTCCCTGTACCATCCCTCTGGGTCGTCCCAGTGCACCAACTCCAGTTCTTGTGAAACGGTGTCTAAACAATCTGCTCCAGCCCTTAGGTAAGCCCGAAAGGGTACTTGTGTTCTCCAATTCGATGGCCAGGTACCTTCCAGTAGGTCACTGAGGACTAGCTGCTTCTAGTAGGCAGCTCCTGCAAGGAGAATAGCTCAGCATAAACCACACCATTGTGCTTCTGTTTTTTTCCCCCCTCTTTGGTCAGTTTCTTCAGTCTGCAGATAATAGTAAAGGAACATATTTAACAGATTACATAATTCAGGAAATGGGGAAGGGATATGGATTATGCAGCTAGTTCCTTGCCATAACTCGGGCACTTAGGTAATCTTGGGTGAAAGGTATCAAGGAGCTGAGGTGGAAGGGTCAAAGGAACAGACCTGGTCATGGGGCAGACTCCAGAGGCTCAGTGGCTGTAGAAAGAAGTTTCTGGCTTAATCCCAGGGTGAATTAAGGCCTGTGATCAATGAAATTACCAAGACAGTAGCTGTCATCATGGAGAGGTATTTCTCCAAGTGGCAGGATACTCAAGGAAACAATTTCATCTGAGAAGACAGACACCATCTTCCTGACGAAAGTCTGGGATCTGCCAGTGCATTCTGCCACTGCCTCCTTGATTTGTGTACATCTGCTAGCATAACTGATGCCATCTTTGACCCTTACAGTTTCTCCTGTCCTTTGGCTGACCCTACCCAGGACTGTGCTGTGCATGAATCACTCTTCTGTCATCAAGGGCTTTGTAGTTAATAGATATTGCTTAATAATGATTAGGACTGAGTAGCCACTGTGCTCTGTTAGTCCCCAAACAATGATAAAGACCTTTGGTGACATATTCCTGGAGCTCATGTGACTTGTTACCCATCATAGGAATGTGTGTCCCATTTCCAAGCTCCTACCCCAACACCTTTCAGTCTTTTTGCAGTCCTTGCATCTCCATTGGACTGCAAGGGGATCCAACCAGTCCATCCTAAAGGAAATCAGTCTGTATATTTATTGGAAGGCTGATGCTGAAGCTGAAGCTCCAATACTTTGGCCACCTGATGTGAAGAACTGATTCATTGGAAAAGACCCTGATGCTGGGAAAGATTGAGGATGAGAGGAGAAGGTGGTAACAGGGGATAAGATAGTTGGATGGTGTCACTGACGCGATGGACATGAGTTTGAGTAGGCTCTGGGAGTTGGTGATAGACAGGGAAGCCTGGTGTGCTGCAGTCCATGGGGTCGCAAAAAGTCAGACACAACTGAGCAACTGAACTGAACTGAACCCCTACACCCCAGGTCAACTATAAAGTTGTCCCAGTGGTGCTTTGGCAGCACAGAGTGTAGCTGCAAGTGATTCTAGATCATTGCCTGCCTGATCAGATCCCACCCTGTGAGTAGGTTACCCTGCAACAAACTGATCCATGGATTATATGGAGCTGCTGCTGCTGCTGCTGCTAAGTTACTTCAGCCATGTCCGACTCTGTGCGACCCCATAGATGGCAGCCCACCTCAATTTTCAGTCTCCAGATGCTGTATCAGTTTGGTGGGCACTTTTGTTCTCTCTGTCCTCCAACAACTGGGAACAGAGCCCATCAAAGTTTGGTCCAGGAGGTTGGCTTTTATTCACCAATTTCACATCATAAATCAGCACATGCACACATATTATATGTGGACTTACCCATTATTGAAACTAAACTTTAAAGAAATAGTTTGTAGTAAGTTGTGATGCACTCTTTTTTTTTTTTTAATGCTGGTCACAACCAATCAAATTGATTTCATAACCCACCAATGGGTTCCAACCAGTAGTTTGGAAAATACCACCCTAACCACATAAGCTAATCAGTTCTGGGTCTCTCTGTTCTCAAGGGTGGGGAGCCACACAAGATCCCAAGAGTCTCTTACACAACATATTATCTCAGTATATCTATCCATCCCCCACTATTTGCATATACAAACTTCAGAGTGCACTTATGTAAATGCACACTTTGTTCTCCTTGACCTAACCTCAAATAGCCTCACTCTCCTGACAGTGGAGCCACAGTGCTGAGTTCACCTCTTTATTCCTTGCTTCTGTCCTTTGAACCCAGCACTCCGCCTTTTCCACTCAATCCCCATGGGAGGTCCCGGAAGGTAAAATATTTGAGTCACAGAATGTCAAGGATGAAAGAGACCTTAAGAATCATGTAATACAACCACCTCTTTGATGCGTCTTGGTAGTCTCTGGTCTCTGATTGCATTCCTCTAAGGACAGCAAGCTCAGTACTGCCAGGGACAGCCCCTTCCCTCCTCGGACAATATTAGTTAAACCAAAATCTGTCTACCTATGCTTCCATTTATTACTTTTTGTGTCAAAATTAGACTTCTTGGAACAGTGCCTGGCACAGAATGATAAATATTTGTTACTAGTATGAAAAACCTAGACAGTATGCTAAAAAGGAAAGACATCACTTTGCCGACAAATGTCCGTATAGTCAAGGCTATGGTCTTTCCAGTAGTCATGAACGGTTGTGAGAGCTGGACCATAAAGAAGGCAGAGCACCGAAGAATTGATGCTTTCGAACTGTGGTGCTGGAGAAGACTCTTGAGAGTCCCTTGGACTGCAAGGAGATCAAGCCAGTCCTTCTCAAAGGAAATCAACACTGAACACTCTTTGGAAGGACTGACGCTGAAGCTGATGCTCCAATACTTTGGTCACCTGATGCAAACAGCCGACTCATTGGAAAAGACCCTGATGCTGGGAAAAATTGAGGGCAGAAGGAGAAGAGGGTGACAGAAATTGAGATGGCTAGATGGCATCAATGATACAATGGACATGAACTTGGGCAAACTCTGGGAGATGGTGAGGGACAGAGAAACCTGGTGTGTGGCAGTCCATGGGGTTGTGAAGAGTCAGACCTCACTAGACAAATGAACAACAGTACAACTAGCAGTGGTTGTGTTAGTGCTATAAATAGTAATAACTAATCTCTAACCCTTTTCTCACACAGCTGCTCTTCACGTGTTCAAAGGAAGGCATTGTGTTGCCCGAGTCTTGTCTTTTCTCTGCTAAACACCCACAATTCCGTCCGTCCTTGCTGTAGTGTGCTTTCCTGTGCTTTCCCATCCAGTTCACTGTCCTCCCGATGCAGCTGGGTCTCTGACAGGTTGATGAAGTGAAGTGAAGTCGCTCAGTCGAGTCTGACTCTTTGCGACCCCATGGACTGTAGCCCACCAGGCTCCTCCATCCCTGGGATTCTCCAGGCAAGAACACTGGAGTGGGTTGCCATTTCCTTCTCCAGGGGATCTTCCCAACCCAGGGATCGAACCCAGGTCTCCTGCATTGCAAGCAGACGCTTTAACCTCTGAGCCAGGAGGAGTCT